>NW_004444024.1:7924326-7930676 GCF_000243295.1 Trichechus manatus latirostris | reverse complement strand
ACTGCACTGTCCCACTGGAAGTGAGCACTTGTTTCTTGGAACAACCCTGGCTCTTTACTAAATTATCTTAGGTCTGGATAATTTCCCTGGTCCTCTTCAGGTCTGGCAGGCTAGGGTTCCCAGATCATCTTCCAGGATCATCGGAGGGAATGGTGAAGGGGCCACAGGTCCTCTTGTGGCTCTGTAGGAAGTACCACAGGGCTTCTAGAGCTGGGTTCTCTTCCAAAAGAGCCTGCTTCCCCTTCCCCTCAGCCCTTTATGCAGGGTGCATCTTTAGAATTCCTGGACTTGGCTTCTAGATATTGATTGTTTGTAGGAGCAAGTCAGCAATTTGTGGTTTCCCGACAATACCTCTGTGTTCTATTATAGAACTTGGCTTGTTTGCATTTTCATTGTCAGGCAGGGCACAGGCCCAGGGTCTGGACTGCTCTTTTGCCTGGTTACCAGGAGCTATTCTAATTGAGGCCTGTGGTCAGTTCAGCTGCCCCAGCCCTTTAGGGCGGGGCATACAGGACGGAGCAGAAGACCCAGATCTGCTATCACAAAGATGAAACCAAATAAAACTATAACTCTTGCTCAGTGAAAGGATCATTATAATGCCTATTTTCTTAAATGTGTATTTTGGTACTTTAAGGGAAAAGAGTAGGTTTAAATTCAGGCTGTACAGTATTGATGGAGAGGGAAGAGGCATGGAAGGGAATGGGGATGGGGGACATAAGCCCTCTCATGTATTACTTGTCCTCTTTGGAGGGCAAGTTGGCATTATTTATTGATATTTCAAATGTACAAACCCTTTAAAGCAGCACTTTCAGTACTAGAAATTTATCTTAAAGATATTATTGTACATTATGCAAAGTATATTACAAAGATGTTTACTCTTATATTGTTTATCATAACAAAAAATAATAAAAATGTTAGCAATCTAAATGACCATCAGTTGGGAACTGATTAAATAAATAAATTATTGTTTAACCACACAATGGAACACTTTGCAGCCATTTGAAAAAAGGAGTAAATCTGTATGTGTCAAAAAGGAATATTCTCTAAGACATGTTGTTAGGTGCCATCGAGTCGGTTCCAACTTACAGCGATCCTATGTACAACAGAAAGAAACACAGCCTGTTCCTGCACCATCCTTACAATCATTGCTATGCTCTAAGACATTGTTAAGTTAAAAAAACAAGATGCAGGAGGAAAGAAAGTTGGATGTAAAAAAATGATGTCTGGATGTGTGTGTGTAGAACAAAATATAAAATTCTGGGAAGATATATAGGAAACTATCGATAGTGATTATTTCTGAGTAGGAGGTCTGAGGATCTCGAGTAAGAGAGAGACTAACTTTTCATTGACTACCAATTTGGATAGGTTTGATTTTTTATCCCATGTACTTATATTTTATTTAAAGAGAATCTAGGTAGGAAAATATATCTTTCTTATCCAAACCAACCCTTACTCCTTTAAACTGTTGTAAAAGCTTCCTCACTGATTCCCATAAACTGAGCTCCTACTATAGGTCAAGCATTATGCTCTGTTTTATGTAAAGTTCTGCCTTTCATATATTTTCATATATGAGGTAAGTATAAGTATTTTAATTTTACAGCTAAGAGAACTAAGACTTAAAGAAAGTAAGTAACTTCCTGAGATCACAGAGTTAATAAATGACTCAGATGGGATTCCAATCTAAGTGCATCTGGCTTCCAAGGATTTGTCTCCCCACCGGATGCTGAGTGATCTTGACAAAACCAAATGGGTTCATGTCACTAGCCCAGATGAATTCCTTCATTGAATCCATCACCTACAGGAGAAAATGAAAATTCTTAGCACGACTGCTGTTGTTGTTAACTGCCGTCGACTCAGCTCTGTTCATAGCAACCCTACATACAACAGAGTGAAACACTGCCCAGTCCTGTGCCATCCTCACAATCATTGCTATGTTTGAGCCCATTGTTGCAGCTACTGTGTCAATTTATCTCACTAAGGGTCTTCCTCTTTTTCACTGACCCTCTACTTTACCAAGTATGATATCCCCCTCCAGGGACTGGTTCCTCCTGATAACATGTCCAAAGTATGTGAGACGTAGTCTAGCCATCCTTGCTTCTAAGGAGCATTCTGGCTGTACTTCTGCTAAGACAGATTTGTTCGTTCTTCTGGCAGTCCATAGTATATTCAATATTCTTTGCCAACACCATAATTCAAATGCATCAATTCTTCTTCAGTCTTCCTTATTCATTGTCCAGCTTTCACATGCATATAAGACAAATGAAAATACTATGGCTTGGGTCAGGTGCACCTTAGTCTTCAAAGTGATATTGTTGTTTTCAACACTTTAAAGATTTGCCTAATGCAATAGGTCGTTTGATTTCTTGACTTCTGCTTCCATGAGCATTGATTGTGGATCCAAGTAAAAGGAAATCCTTGACAACTTCAGTATTTTCTCCATTTATCATGATGTTGCTTATTGGTCCAGTTGTGAGGATTTTTGTTTTCTTTATGTTGAGGTGTAATACATACTGAAGGCTGTGGTCTTTGATCTTCATCAGTAAGTGCTTCAAGTCCTCTTCACTCTCAGCAAGCATGATTGTGTCATTTGCATATCGCAGGTTGTTAATGAATCTTCTGCCAATCCTGATGCTGTATTCTTCTCCTTATAGTCCAGTTTCTCGAATTATTTGCCCAGCATACAGATTGAATAAGTTTGATGAAAAGATACAACCCTGATATACACCTTTTCTGATTTTAAACCACACGATATATCCTTGTTCTTTTTGAACAACTGGCTCTTGGTCTATGTACAGGTTCAGCATGAGCACGATTAAGTGTTCTGGAATACCCTTTCTTTGCAATGTTATGCATAATTTGTTATGATCCACATAGTTGAATGCCTTTGCATACTCAATAAAACACAGGTAAACATCTTTCTGGTATTCTCTGCTTTCAGCCAAGATCTATCTGTTATCAACAGTGATATCCCTCATTCCATATCCTCTTTTGAATCCAGCTTGAATAGCATGAGTATGTTTGCCAAATCTCTTTCGGTTGAAAGTGACAGAAAACAAAACTCAAACTGGCTTAAGCAAAATAAATAAGGCAGAAGGGCGTTGGGAGG
The DNA here is from genome assembly GCF_000243295.1 of Trichechus manatus latirostris. Classification (NCBI taxonomy): domain Eukaryota; kingdom Metazoa; phylum Chordata; class Mammalia; order Sirenia; family Trichechidae; genus Trichechus; species Trichechus manatus. The sequence goes on along the minus strand of NW_004444024.1, from coordinate 7,927,570 downwards.
CTGATTGACTCATGTACTGGAAAAGTTTAGAGAAAGTGCAAATTTCACCAGGACGGGATTCAGTGCCTCAAATGGTATTATGAGGACCACTTTCTCTCCCTCCAACTCTCAGCTTTGTTTTCCGTTTTTTTGTGATCCCTTCTTGTTCATGCTCTCCCCTGATGGTGGCAAGATGGCTGCTGTAGCAGCCAGGACTTAGGGAAAAGGGAATATACTTCTCCCTTAGCTCAGACAAAAGTTGTAGAAAAAAATTGAGCCTTGGTGGCTCTCATTGGTCTGATGTTGTCATGTGTCACTGTTCTCAGGGATGTGCCAAGCACTGGTTGATCTGGACCCAGATTGTGTGCTCGGGGTGGGGCCTGCTCTGCCCAACCAATATGGACTGAGAATAGGGTGGGGTAGATCACTGAATGAAAATCAGGGGTTATTACTGGCAGTAGGTGAATAAAAGGATACCTGGCAACATAGTGGTTAAGTGCTTGGCTGCTAACCAAAAGGTCAGCGGTTTAAATCCACCAGCCACTCTATGGGAGAAAGATGTGGCAGTCTGCTCCCGTAAAGGTTACAGCCTTGGAAACCCTATGAGGCAGTTCTACTCTGTCCTATAGGGTTCCTTTGAGTTGGAATCGACTTGATGACAATGGGTTTTGTTACTGTTGTTGTTGTCGGTAGGTGAATGTATGCTAAACCAGTAAAAAACTAGTTGCCTTCGAGTTGATTCCAATTCAGCTTGTGTCCCTGGATGGTACAAATGGTTAACACGCTTGGCTGCTAACCAAAAGGTTGAAGGTTCGAGTCCACCTAGAGGCACTGTTATGGATTGAAATGTGTCCCCCCTAAATATGTGTCATAAATCCTAACCTCTACACCTGTGGTTATAATCCCATCTGGGAATGGGTTGTCTTTGTTATGTTAATGAGGTAGGATTAGTGTAGGGCATATCTTGAGTCAGTCTCTTTTGAGATATAAAAGAGATTAAATGCAAGCTAGCAAGGAGAGATGGAGGAATAGAGAGGCCAAGCCATATGAAGATTGCCCAGGAGCAGAAGCTCAGAAGAGACAAGGACCTTCCTCCAGAGCCGACAGAAAGAGAAAGCCTTCCCCTAGACCCCACACCCTGAATTTGGACTTCTGGCCTCCTAAACTGTGAGAAAATAAATTTCTGTTTGTTAAAGCCACCCACTTGTGGTATTTCTGTTATAGCAGTACCAGATAACTAAGATGCACCTTGGAAGAAAGGCCTGGCAATTTACTTTTGAAAAATCAGCCATTGAAAACCCTATGGAGCATAGTTGTACTCTGGCACATATGGGGTTACCATGAAAATAAATGCTGGGCAGCCCAAAATGTTCATTTCAGTGACCTCCAAGGTCTGACACTACCTGGCCCTTGCTTGACTCCTTCTCATACAGCCTATTCTCCAGTTTTACCCCAGCGCTTGCCATTCCTTGAACTTACCCAAACTCTCCTTCCTCTATGCCATTGCTCCTACTGTTCCCCCTTCCTAGGATTCTATTCCTCCCCATCTTCCATCGTACAAAGCTTACCTTTTCTTTAAGACCATCTCCAGAAAACCTTAGTGGGTACCTCCAACTAAATTACTCTCTCCCTCGTCTTTGTTTTTAAAGATATTTTGTATCTGTACTGGAGCATTCAGGACATTCCTCCTGATATTATGGTGATTTAAGCATCTGGCAGTTTATCCTAGTCTGTGAGTTCCTTGAGGGCAGGGACAATAAACCAATCACCTTTGTAACACACGCAGTGCCTATATTAATGTCTCGAATATATTTATCCCTTGAGCAAATGTCTATGGAACATCTGTTCTGTGACAGACTCTACACTGGGTATTGGACAAAATGCTACTTAAAAACATAACTGACGACATTTGCTTCTGTCTCCAATGGAATGGCAAAATAGCTTCAGGAGCCACTTAGGTATGCATGGCAACAAATCCAGGATTTGAACACAGTCTGACACGAGAGCATGCAATCTTAAGAACAATTCAATACCATCTTCCAAGGTTAGAGCATAGGATATGGAATCTCACAGACCTGGGCCTTGCTTATTGAGTCCCCTGCTCAGCAGAGCACTGGTGACAAAGCTGCAAAGGAGACTGAATAGATAACCTCAATAGTCTCTGTCAATGAAAGGTCCTAATAGAATAATAATGGGATTCAAAGACCTGAGATAGGGATATTTTGGTGGATAAGCCTTAGAATCTTGAACCCTCAGACTTTCCTGAACTCTCTGTTTCAGCAGAAGCAGTCCCTTCCTTCTTGTCAGAAGAAGCTAGCCTCTCCTTGCCTGCAGGTGCTATCAAAGGCTTGTCTGAGGCAGGTACTTCATAAGATGGAATTTTCTCTCCAGGATCTGGAAGGAATTGCAGGTCCTGGCTGATATGTGTGGTCACTATAGGGTCTCTATGAGTCGGAATCTACTCAACAGCAGAGGGTGGTAGTGGCTGATAGGTACTGGCAGGAACCAAGGAATTACGTGTAGGAATGGATCTTGAAGGTGTTGGACTTCGAGGGGATAAAATACAGGTTGGAGAGGGGAGAAAAGACTTTATTTACAAGGATTGTTGGATATGGAGTATATGTTGACACTGATACCAAAGGACTCAAAACACCATTATGGTTCTCTGGTTAAAGTGGGGAATTATGGAGATCAAGTGATAAAAGGGCTTCTGGCCCAAGTGCTTTTCACAATGGCCCAGTGCATCTGCAGCCCCACCTTGTGGGTAATCCCTAGTTTTTGAGGGCAGTAATTGGTAGAGCTATATTTAGCAGCTATCAGAATTCTAGTATTGGTTCCCTGACCAGAGGAGTCAGAGCCTTTATAGTAGAAAGGGCTAAGTGGAAGCCCCTGATATACCTAGCCACCCCACCCCACCCCCATCAAGCCAAGGTAGTAAATTAGAAGCAATACTGCACCTAAGGAGGAATTACAGTGATTAGCACCATCATCAAAAACTTAGAAAGATGCAAGAGGGTTGGTCCTCATTATATCCTTATTCAAGTCATTTTTATGGACCCTATAGAAAACAGACAATGGCAGATGACAGTGGACCACAAAAAACTTAACCAAGTGGTAATCCTAATTGTAGCTACCAGGCTGGATGTGGTAACTTTACTGGAACATAGCCTCTGGCACTTGAAACGTGGCTATTGATCTGGAAAATGTGTTCCTAGTCTCCCTTAGTAAAGAGGATCAAATGCAGTTCACCTTTAGCTGGAGAAGA
>NW_004444024.1:7921953-7924226 GCF_000243295.1 Trichechus manatus latirostris | reverse complement strand
GGATTCCGGGGATTTTTTTCGTTTGTTTGTTTTGAATTGTTTGTTTTCTTTTTCTTTTCTCAAATTGAGAGCCCATTCTAGCTGGGCAGTACTGCGCGGCTTGGGACCTACCCCCTCAGTTTGTGCGGAAGCACAGAGGGATCCCTGAGGGCGTTTCTTTTTTCTTGTTTTTTGGGGGGCTTTTTTTTGTTTTTCTTTGGGGGATTTTCTTGTTCTTTTGTTGTTGTTGTTGTTGTTTGTTTTCTTTTCTTTTCTTTTCCCTCTTTTTCCCTTTCTTCGTTACTGAGTTTCTCATCTCTCTGTACTTTCCTTGTCTTCCTGTCTCCTGAATACCTGGCACTGAGTGACACCGGTACCCCTTCTAGCCAGGCTGTACTTCATGGCCTGGAAGCAACTTCCCCAGACCTCGCAGCCGCACCAGAGGTATCCCTGGGAGCTTTGCTTTTCTTCTTTTTTTCTAATTTTTATTTATTCATTTTTTCCTTTTTCTCCTTTTTGTTTTTCTCCATTTCATAGTCTCTCATCTCTCCACTCCAATGGCAATCTAGCACTCTTTTTTGTTTGTTTGTTTTTGGCTCCCTTTCCTCCCTCCTCTCTCCCATACCCATCTTAGCTCCACACATCACAGTCTCCCCTCTCCATCCTGCCTACCTGCACCATGCACTGAACACCACACCACCAAGCAGCCCAGGCATGGCCTACCAGAACCTGCCCTGCAGTGATTACCGGCTCGCCCTGGTGGCCATAGTAAGTGTCACAAACAACCCATCCCAGCAACTCCTCTTCAGCTAGACCTGCCCTGCTGTACCATGTCTGAGCGACTGACCCTGCCAACTGGAGGAGACGAAAAATATCGTGCCCAAAGACGCGCAAACAACAAAGAACACACAGCCCACCTGCTCAGACATAACCAAATAAAACAAAAAAGCAGGATGAAACAAACAAATCTACAATCAACAAAAGAGGAAAATAACTACCAAATGCCCCGAAGACAGCAGACAATATCAAAACATTCACAAAAACAGGACAGGATGGTGCCAGTAGGTGTCCAAAATAAAACACCAGATGACTTTCCAGTAGAAGAAAAGGTACTAGAACTACCTGATAGGGAATTCAAATCTCTAATATTCAGAGCTATCCAAGAATTGAAGCAAAAAGCAGACAAAAATGAGGCATCATGCTGAGTTATTTACATACATACATCATTCCATTTAATCCACAACGACTTCCTGAGATAGGTGTTATTATTTCCATTCTGTCAATGAGGAAACTTAGGCTGAGAAGGGTGAAGCCACATGCCTGAACTCAGAGAGCTGGTAAGTGACTGAGTCAGGATTTGAACCTAGGAGTAGCCACAAACTACTGCACTGTCCCACTGGAAGTGAGCACTTGTTTCTTGGAACAACCCTGGCTCTTTACTAAATTATCTTAGGTCTGGATAATTTCCCTGGTCCTCTTCAGGTCTGGCAGGCTAGGGTTCCCAGATCATCTTCCAGGATCATCGGAGGGAATGGTGAAGGGGCCACAGGTCCTCTTGTGGCTCTGTAGGAAGTACCACAGGGCTTCTAGAGCTGGGTTCTCTTCCAAAAGAGCCTGCTTCCCCTTCCCCTCAGCCCTTTATGCAGGGTGCATCTTTAGAATTCCTGGACTTGGCTTCTAGATATTGATTGTTTGTAGGAGCAAGTCAGCAATTTGTGGTTTCCCGACAATACCTCTGTGTTCTATTATAGAACTTGGCTTGTTTGCATTTTCATTGTCAGGCAGGGCACAGGCCCAGGGTCTGGACTGCTCTTTTGCCTGGTTACCAGGAGCTATTCTAATTGAGGCCTGTGGTCAGTTCAGCTGCCCCAGCCCTTTAGGGCGGGGCATACAGGACGGAGCAGAAGACCCAGATCTGCTATCACAAAGATGAAACCAAATAAAACTATAACTCTTGCTCAGTGAAAGGATCATTATAATGCCTATTTTCTTAAATGTGTATTTTGGTACTTTAAGGGAAAAGAGTAGGTTTAAATTCAGGCTGTACAGTATTGATGGAGAGGGAAGAGGCATGGAAGGGAATGGGGATGGGGGACATAAGCCCTCTCATGTATTACTTGTCCTCTTTGGAGGGCAAGTTGGCATTATTTATTGATATTTCAAATGTACAAACCCTTTAAAGCAGCACTTTCAGTACTAGAAATTTATCTTAAAGATATTATTGTACATTATGCAAAGTATATTACAAAGATGTTTACTCTTATATTGTTTATCATAACAAAAAATAATAAAAA
>NW_004444024.1:7900214-7921853 GCF_000243295.1 Trichechus manatus latirostris | reverse complement strand
GGAATCTACTCAACAGCAGAGGGTGGTAGTGGCTGATAGGTACTGGCAGGAACCAAGGAATTACGTGTAGGAATGGATCTTGAAGGTGTTGGACTTCGAGGGGATAAAATACAGGTTGGAGAGGGGAGAAAAGACTTTATTTACAAGGATTGTTGGATATGGAGTATATGTTGACACTGATACCAAAGGACTCAAAACACCATTATGGTTCTCTGGTTAAAGTGGGGAATTATGGAGATCAAGTGATAAAAGGGCTTCTGGCCCAAGTGCTTTTCACAATGGCCCAGTGCATCTGCAGCCCCACCTTGTGGGTAATCCCTAGTTTTTGAGGGCAGTAATTGGTAGAGCTATATTTAGCAGCTATCAGAATTCTAGTATTGGTTCCCTGACCAGAGGAGTCAGAGCCTTTATAGTAGAAAGGGCTAAGTGGAAGCCCCTGATATACCTAGCCACCCCACCCCACCCCCATCAAGCCAAGGTAGTAAATTAGAAGCAATACTGCACCTAAGGAGGAATTACAGTGATTAGCACCATCATCAAAAACTTAGAAAGATGCAAGAGGGTTGGTCCTCATTATATCCTTATTCAAGTCATTTTTATGGACCCTATAGAAAACAGACAATGGCAGATGACAGTGGACCACAAAAAACTTAACCAAGTGGTAATCCTAATTGTAGCTACCAGGCTGGATGTGGTAACTTTACTGGAACATAGCCTCTGGCACTTGAAACGTGGCTATTGATCTGGAAAATGTGTTCCTAGTCTCCCTTAGTAAAGAGGATCAAATGCAGTTCACCTTTAGCTGGAGAAGATAACATTCCACATTCAGTGTCTTGCCCCCAAGGCCATGTTGACTCTTGCTCTGTCACAGCTGAATTTGTTGTTAGTTGCCATTGAGTCATACTGATCATGGCAACCCAGGGACCTTAATTATCTTCTCATTCCACAGAACATCAACACTGGTCCAATGTAATGATGGTCCACTATAATGCTAGTGAACCTGGTGAGCAGGAAAAGGAAAATACCTCAGATGCCCAAATAAGACCTAAGTGTTCTAGAGGGTGGGAGATCAACCGCAAGAAAATTCATAAGCTTGCCATGGTGGAGAAGATTTTAGGGGTTCAGTGATCTGGGGCGTGTGGAAGATCCTCTCTAAGGTAAAGAAAAGATTTTGCACTAGCACTCCTATCAGTGAGAAAGAGGTACAGTGCTTGGTGGATTTTGGAAGCAGCATATAGAACACTTTAAAATGCTGCTGTGGTCCATTTATCTGGGAGCCATACTTGTCTTTGCCTTCTTTTAAGTCACCCCAGAATTTCTAAGAGCAAATGTCAGTGAAATTAGGGTCCTGGCACCAGTAGCAAAATACATGGGAAGGAGATGTGGGACACCATTTGGCACACAAATGAAAATTCTAGGAGTTGATACATTGGCTTAGTGATACCAATGAGCTACGAATGAACGAAAACTGATTGTCTTCCTTGCAAACTCCTACCTCTGTGGAATTATGGTGCGTAGCTCACTTGTAGGAGCCCTGGTGGCACAGTAGTTAAGCACTTGGCTGCTAACGGAAAGGTTGGTGGTTCGAACCTACCAGCCACTCCATGGGAGAAAGATGTGGCAGTCTGCTTCCATAAAGATTTACAACCTTAGAAATCCTATGGGGAAGTTCTACTCTGTTCTATAGGTTCACTATGAGTCAGAATCAACTCACAACGGCCGTGGGTTTTTGGTTAGCTCACTTGTAAAGCCAGAAACAGTGAAAAAGCACCTCTGATCAATGTCTTGCTAAGAATACTACATGGGAGTCCCTGCTTCTTTCAGAAATCCTGTAAAACGTTGCAAGAAATTCCTGAGACAATTACCCTGGTTAAGAAAGTGGGTGTGAGTGCATCTGTGTACACACCTGCGCATGCGCGCGCGCGCACACACACACACACACACACACACACACACACACACACACACTCGTGTGAGGGTCAGAGGGTTGGGCATAGGATTTAATACATAAAGCTGGAAAGTGATGAAAGGAATCCATTCAACATCTAGGTTTACTAGGGCATTTGAAGCTGGTAAGGAATATGCAGATAGTGAAATCTGGTGTCATTGAATAAAAACTGTGGGCTGAAGCAATTCCAGGTTAGGCCTCTGCTCTGAAAGCACTTCCTAGCCAGGTGGGTTTTTAAAAGTAGCCAGCAGGCCAGCCAGGTCCCCACCAGGAATCTTTAGATATCAGGTGAGGATTAGAATGAGATTAGTTAGTGGAATAGGATCCATAGGCAGAAGCCACTTTGTTGTCTTATAGCCAAGGGCCCTGAGAGGAAACGAGACCCGCCTATGGTTACACAGCAAGTTAGGGACAGAACTGGGATTAGAATTAGGTCTAGACCTTCAGTCAGCCTTTCTTTTGCATAGCAAAGATTCCTAGGAACCATCAGGTCAAATCAACAACAACCAGTTTGTTCTTTTATTCGTTTTTTAATCAGTTATTCTCATCAATCATTTTTTTGACAATGTTACTGAATGCCTACCATATCCCAAGCTCTGAGCAGGGAGCTGGTGTGGCCACAGTTGTATCAGATAAGGTCTGATTCAGACCTGTGAGTGAAACACTCATATAAGCATATAATTAGGTAAGAAGATGGGGAAATTTATTATCTTCACTGCTGGCCCCGGAATTCCTCTCTGGAAAGGAACAGCCTTTGTTTGGGAAAACAGCTTGATAAGCTCTTGGGTAGGAGGGAAGAACAAGAGTAGAAACAGCTCTCGAACTGCTTTGCATGAGAAACGCTGTGTAAGCTTTTTCCTCAGCTGCCGGTAAGGTGCTCTGTTCTTCCAAGGAAGCTAAGGTCGCATTGGGGTGAGGCCCTCACTTCATCCAGTGACTAGCAACCGCCTGACAACCGCCAGCCCAGCACTCTACACTGTGGCCTCGTCTCCAAGCTCACGTGCATCTACTTAGCCCTCAGCCTGCAGGACAGTAAAGTGACCATCACAGAATATAAGATCAATGCTCTAATTAAAGCAGCTGATGTAAATGTTGAACTTTTTTGGCCTGGCTTGTTTGCAAAGGCCGCCGGCCAATGTCAACATCAGGAGCCTCATCTGCAAATGTAGGGGCTGTTGGACCCGCCCCAGCAGCTGGTGCTGCACCAGCTGGAGGACCCGCCCCCTCCGCAACTGCTGCCTCAGCTGAGGAGAAGAAAATGGAAGCAAAGAAAGAAGAATCTGAGGAGTCTGATGATGACATGGACTTCGTTCTTTTCACTAAACCCCTTTTCTAACATGCTCAATAAAAATCTGAACTCTTTTAAAAAAGAATGAAAAGCCGTGGAAGAGATTTGTTGCTTCAGAGAGTGAGGGAGGCCAAGAGAAATGGGGAGAGTGGTACTGCATAAGGAAAGAGCAAAAAGAAGGGCACCATGTGGCCAAGTAGCCAGAGGACTGAGAAGGCCAGGATGATTCCTAGGGATATTAAAAGATCTGTTGTGTGACCCTCAGCTCCTCAATAAAGTCTTCTGTACTCATAATTTCTGAGCAGATTTTGCATGGAAACCAGCAAAGGAGTTGAGTTCCCCATCTGGATTATGAAGTAAGAACATAAGCCATAAGTAAGGAAGGAGGAAGGAGGAAGTCCAGGAGAAAAGAGGTAATGTGAAAATTTAAGCTCTCTGAGAATCTGCAGAAATACTGGGGAGAACTTTGGCTTCCACAGGCTGTAAAATTGGTAGCAAATGGTTGAGTGAGGTCCATTTTACCTAGAACTTAAGAATCTTGGAGGCCCTAGTTGTCATTGGGGTTACAATGACAACAGCTTCTGGTAAATTCTAGAAAAGAAGTCTGCACAAAGTACTTTGAGAAAATTTCTTAAATCATTTGAACTGGTTCATGAAAGATTAGTGGGAGTTTGTAATAGAATAGAGAAAAAGGGCATTTTGGGGAGACAGAAGGGCCCATGCAAAGGTACAGATGCATAAAGAACATGGTGTGTTCAGAGAAGAGTGAGAAATTCCATGTGGCTAGGATAGGTTGAAGGAGCCCTGGTGACACAGTAGTTAAAGAGCTCGACTGCTAACCGAAATGTCAGTGGTTCAAACACACCAGCAGCTCCATGGGAGAAGAGACCTGATGATCTGCCTCCATAAAGATTACAGCCTAGGAAATACTATGTGGCAGTTCTACTCTGTCCTATTGGGTTGTTATGAGTTGGAATCAACTCCACAACACACAACAACAACAAGAGGATAGATTGAGGAGTCCCTGGATGTTACAGAAGTTTAAGCACTTGACTACTAACCTAAAGGTTGGCAGTTTGAACTTACCCAGAGTTGCCTCCAAAAGACCACAGCCTTGAAAACCCTATGGAGTGCAGTTCTACTCTGCACACATGGGGTCACCATGAGTCGGAATCAACTCAACGGCAACTGGTTTGGTTTAGGATAGGTTGAGTGTCCTATTACGGGTTGACGTTGAAGTCAAGCTACAGAAACAAGCAAGGCCTGTGTCATGAAGGGCCTGAATGCCAGCTTCATCTTTTCCCTGTGGACAATGTGGAGCCAGTAGAGGGTCAGGAGGAAGGGAGGTACAGGGTCACACCAACGCTAGAGAAGATGGCCCTGGTGGTAATGTGATAGCAGGCGTGGGATTTGATTATTCCCTCCTTTGTGCTCCTTTATACCAGGTACATACCTCCAATTACTGCAGTCATCACATTCTATTAGCAACTGATTATGCATCATGTGTTTTGGGAGACTCTGAGCTCCAGAAAGGCCAGAACCATGTAGGTCGCAGGATAATGTAATATCAGACAGTCCTGAATTCAAATTCTGCCTCCACAACTTACTGAGTGTCCTTAAGCAAGTTATTTAGCCTCTCTGAGCCTCAGTTTCCTCATTTGCAAAGTGGGAATAATCATGGTACCTACCTCAAAGGATGGTTGTGAGAACCAAAAGAACAGCAATGCTTAGCACAATGCTACCACATGTTAGTCCTCAGGGCCCAGCACAGAGTCTGCACATCTTGAGAGCTCTGTTAGGATAAATATATGAGGGAAGGAGACTGTTGACAGCGAGGACAAACTAAGCACAGTAAATGGAGGCCCAACTCTGCTGGGCATGTGTAGGGGGTCCCTGCCACGCTGAGCCTTTTTTTTTTTTTTTATCCAGATATAAAGTAATCATATCCATGATATCCTAAGAATGAGGCCTTAGTCATCAGTGGTGGTTTTCAAATATGTCCACAAATTCTTTGATATTCCTCCCCTTGAGAGGCGGGGCCGAGTTGCTGTCCCCTTGAGCATGGGCTGGACTTAGTAAGTAGCTTCTAACAAATAGAATAAAGGAAAAACAACTCCGAAGTATACAACTTTGAGACGAGGTCACAAAGGCATTGCAATTTGCTCCTTGCTTACTCTTGGATCACTCACTGTGGCAGCAGCCAGTTGCCATGCCCCGGGAAGCTGGTCCTCAAACAGCCCAAGGAAAGGCCCATGTAACAAGGAATTGAGGCCTCCTGCTGAGAGCCATGTGAGTGAATTATCTTGGGAGCAGATCCTTCTGCTCCAGTTAAGCCTTCGGTTGACTATATGAAATATCTAGAATACAAAAATGCATGGAGACAAAAGTAGACTAGTGGTTGTTGTTAGGTGCCATCAAGTCAGTTCTGACTCATAGGGACCCTATGTATTGTGTGATTGTCCACTATTTTGTCATCTGATGTGATTTTCCTATGTATTGTAAATCCTACCTCTATGATGTTAATAAGGTGGGATTAGCGGCAGTTACGTTAATGAGGCAGGACTCAGTCTACAAGATTAGGCTGTGTCTTAAGTCAATCTCTTTTGAGATATAAAAGAGAGAAGTGAGCAGAGAGACATGGGGACCACATACCACTAAGAAACAAGAGCCAGGAGAATAGCATGTCCTTTGGACCGGGGGACCTTGCACTGAGAAGCTCCTGGACCAGGGAAGATTGATGACAAGGGTCTTCCCCTAGAGCCAAAAAAGAGAGAAAGCTTTTCTCTGGAGCTGGGACCCTGAATTCAGACTTCTAGCCTCCTAGACTGTGAGACAATAAACTTCTCTTTGTTAAAGCCATCCACTTGTGGTATTTCTGTTACAGCAGCACTATATAAGACAATTGTATATTCAATCTTCGCCAACATCATAATTCAAAGGCAATCAATTTCTCTTTGATCTTCCTTATTTATTGTCCAGCTTTCGCATTTATATGAGGTGACTGAAAATACCATGACTTGGGTCAGGTGCACCTTAGTCATCTAAGTGACATTTTTGCTTGTTAACACTTTAAAGAGGTCTTTTGCAACAGATTTGCCCAATGCAATACATCGTTTGATTTCCTGACTGCTGCTTCCATGAGCGTTGATTGTGGATCCAAGTAAAATGAAATCCTTGACAACGTCAATCTTTTCTCCATTTATCATGATGTTGCTTATTGGTCGAGTTGCGAGGATTTTTGTTTTCTTTATGTTGAGGTGTAATTCATACTGAAGGCTGTAGTCTTTGATCTTCACCAATAAGTGCTTCAAGTCCTGTGCACTTTCAGCAAGGTTGTGTCATCTGCATATTGCAGGTTGTTAATGAGTCTTCCATCAATCCTGATGCCACGTTCTTCTTCATATAGTCCAGCTTCTGGGATTATTTGCTCAGCATACAGATTGAATACGTATGGTGAAAGGATGCAACCCTGATGCAGACTTTTCTTGATTTTAAACCATGCAATATGTCCTTGCTCTGTTTGAATAACTGCCTCTTGGTCTATGTACAGGTTCTGCATGAGCACAAGTAAGTGTTCTGGAATTCCTATTCTTTGCAACGTTATCCATAATTTGTTATGATCCACACAGTCGAATGCCTTTGCATACTCAATAAAACACAGGTAAACATCTTTCTGGTATTTTTGCTTTTAGCCAAGATCCATCTGACATCAGCAACGATATCCCTCATTCCACATCTTCTGAATCTGGCTTAAATTTCTAAGAGTTCCCTGTCAATGTACTGCTGTAACTGTTTCTGAATGATCTTCAGCAAAATTTTACTTGCATGTGATATTAATGATATTGTTTGATAATTTCTGCATTCTGTTGGATCACCTTTCTTTGGAATGGGCACAAATATGGATCTCTTCCAGTCAGTTGGCCACGTAGCTGTCTTCCAAATTTCTTGGCATAGACAAGTGAGCATATCCAGCACTGCATTCATTTGTTGAAACATCTCAGTTGGTATTCCATCAATTCCTGGAGCCTTGTTTTCTGCCAATACCTTCAGTGCCACTTGGACTTCTTACTTCAGTACCATTGGTTCTTGACAATATGTTACATCCTGTAATGGCTGAACATTGACCAGTTCTTTCTGGTATAGTGACTCTGTATAGTCCTTCCATCTTTTTTGATGTTTCCTGCATCATTCAATATTTTGCCCGTAGAATCCTTCAGAACTGTAACTTGCCACTTGAATTATTTCTTCAGTTGTTTCAGCTTGAGAAATGCCAAGCATATTCTTCCTTTTTGGTTTTCTAACTCCAGGTTTTGGCACATTTCATTATAATACTTTACTTTGTCTTCTCGAGCTGCCCTTTGAAATCTTCTGTTTAGCTCTTTTGTTTCATCAGATTAGTGGTTACCAGGGGAATTTTTAAGTGTACAATTCAGTCATATTAGTTATATTCACAATATCATGCAACTATCACCACTACTTATTTCCACAACTTTTTCATCACCCTAAACTGAAACTCTGTACACATTAAGTAATAATTCCCTGTGTGGCTAATTGCCTCCATGAACAACTGCTTCCTTTGCCATGAGACCAGAACTGGATGGTGCCTGGCTACCATTACTAAACATTTTGATCAAAAATTCTATAGAAGAATCCTGATCGAAAGGGGGAAAATTTAGAACAGAATTTTAAATTCTTATGGAATCCAGACTTTCTGAAGCCATGGAGGCTGGATGAACCCTCAAAACTATTACCCTAACATAATCTTTAAATCTTAAACCAAAAATATTCCCTGAAATCTTCTTAAAACTAAATGATAGTTTAGCTTAACTAGTAAAAAATGGCTGCTGCTGCTACAATAATGAGTAAAAACAGAAAAGGTCCCTGCCCTTATGGAGTGAAGACTTAGTGGGGTAATTAGATAATCTAACAAACAAATGTAAAACTGCACTCAGCCAGAGGTGCACAGTTAGGATAAGGGGACATCAGGGAAGGTTTCAGGAGCCCTGGTGGTGCAGTGGTTAAAGCACTCGGCTGCTAACCTAAAGGTGGCCTGTTTGAACCCACCAACTGCTCCGCAGGAGAAAGATGTGACAGTCTGTTCCCTTAAAGATTACAGCCTTGAAAACACTATGGGGCAGTTCTACTCTGTCCTGTAGGATCACTATGAGTTGGAATCCACTTGACAGCGATGGGTTTTTGGGTTTTCAGGGAAGGTTTCCCTTAGGAAATGGTACATGAACTGAGAAAAAAGATGAAGAATTAACTAGCCTAAAGGGAGAAAAAAGAGCATTCTAGATAGCTGGAACAGCGTGCTTAAAGGTGCAGGGGCAGGAGGGAATAAGACAGATAGGAGAGGCTGAAAACAGGTCAGTGTGGCTAGAGAGTGAGGGGGTGGAGAGGAGTGGATGAATGTGAGAGATACCTGGGAGGTAAAATAGACAGGACTTGTAATAGCAGTTAGGAATGCTTTTAGCTAGAAGGAGCAGAAAATCTGACCAAGAGTGGTTTAAATGCATAAGGGTAGTATCTGTGTGTGTGTGTGCGTGTGTGTGTGTGCACGCACTTCCTCACATAACATGAATCCTGGAGGTAAGTGGGATTTGTTTAGTACCTTGGGATGTCAGGGCCAGCATCAAGTACTTTTTCCTTACAGCTGAGTCTGGTTCCACACCACAAGTGTAGTTCAACACAGAAGAATGAGAAAAGGGGAAAAATTCGTGACAACTGTCTGGTCTGCTTTAGCAGGAAAGCAAAATCTTTCCCAGAAACCCCCTCTTCCCCCATCAGCACTGACACAAGCTGGGAGTCTGCTAAAAATGCAGATTTTCCCACTCTACTGCAGGCCTACTGAAATGAGAATCTGAATTTTAACAAGAAACATTAAGTGCACACTTAATGTGTGATTAAGTGTGAGAAGTCTAGCCTGCCTCTAGAATGGGTTCCATACGGGCAAGTGCTGCGTGAAGGCCTAGCTCAGAATTCCAGAAACAGGGAATGCTTTTCAACTCCGTGTTGTTGCTCATGCCATTCTGTACCTGAATTGTCGTCTCCTTTTTTTAATACCTTAGTTCAGTCGTTCTCCTGAACTGAGGGTTAGGCACCTCGCAGTTCTCTCAAGTACTTTTATCTACTGTAACTCTCGGATTCCAATTCTGTCTTCTCTAGCTTTTGAACGTCTCTAGGACAAGACATTGTTCTTTCTCGCCTAGGTATCCCTAACGCCAGGCAAATGCAAACGCAGGGCAGACGCCCAGCCACTGAAGGAAGAACAGGCAAAAGAAGGTTAAAACCAAAAAACCAAACCCACTGGACTCATAGCGACCCTACAGGACAGAGTAGAACTGCCCGATAGGGTTTCCAAGGCTGTCAATCTTTCTTTCTCCCGCTGAGAAGGCTAGTCGGTTTGAATCGTCAATCTCTTGGTTAGCGACCGAGCGTTCTAACCACTGCAGCACCACTGCTCCTTTCAAAGAACGCGGGAATGCGCATCGAATCCCTCCGAAACCGGACGGTGGGCGGGAGGTTTAAACGGCCGAACTCTTTCCTCGGCTGGCTGAGGGACGGGGCGCATGCGCGCAACTCACAGCCTCGTCCTCAGAGGGCCTTACCCGCATGCGCGGGAGCCCGGATGTGAAGCTGATTGGTTGAAAGTGCGGGGCTGTGGCAATGGCGGCGCTCGGGAATCTGACTGGTCGCAGGTGGTTTTCGGCTTTGGCGCTCGGAGTGACTCTCCTCAAATGCCTTCTCATCCCCACCTAGTAAGCGACCCGCACGGCCAGGGCCTGGGCGGGGATGCCTCGCGGTTGGTTAGGGTGGGAGTGAGAAGCTTGGATGCACCTGGGTAAGAAGAGGAGCGGGGACTTGAAGCCGTGCTGTCGCCACCCCGTCTTTGCTAAGCTTTACATTCCACTGATTGTTTCTTCACCTAAGAACGTAGCCTTGGGTAGCTGGTTTCAGGCGTGGCGCTTTCTGACTTGGGTCAAGTCATTTTAACGTTTCTGAGCCTCAGGGTCCCCGTCTTTAATATGCGGATGAAGAACACTCGCCTCCATCGTTCGTCCATTCAGTATTTACCAACTGCCTACTCTATCAGGCACTGTTCTTAGTCCTGGAAATCTAGTAATGAGCAAGACGGT
The DNA here is from genome assembly GCF_000243295.1 of Trichechus manatus latirostris. Taxonomy (NCBI): domain Eukaryota; kingdom Metazoa; phylum Chordata; class Mammalia; order Sirenia; family Trichechidae; genus Trichechus; species Trichechus manatus. The sequence continues at coordinate 7,911,481 of NW_004444024.1, read as the reverse complement.
TCCGGTTCTTGCCCTAGTGGAGTTGGTAGGGGCAGACAGACAAACACGAAAGATTAAAACTGTGATGAGGACTCTAAAGGAAATAGTGGCTAAGCAGCAGGGTTTTCTCCTCTCTTAGGAGGCGATGTTTGAGTTAAACTCTCAGGGATTGAAAAGAGTCAGCAATCTGAAAAGCAGTTCAGGCTCAGTAAAGAACAAGTGCAAAGGCCCTGTAGTAGGAAAGAACTCAGAGCATTTCAGGAACAGAAAGAGGCCATTGTGGCTGAAGAGCAGTAAGGAGTCATTGTTAGACTGCTGTATGAAAAGTGAATGCAGAGCCAAGATTGAAAGTATGGAAACAAGTTAGTAAGCAACTACTTACTGCTGGAGCGTATACAGTGGATGCTGAATATTAATATTAGTTTCCACCCTCCCTTCATCCTTCTTAACTCTTCTCCCTTTTTGAGCTTTCCCTTTTCTCCCCTTATCCCTTCTTTCCCTTCTCACTCCACTTTAGGGTTTGGCTTATTGGTGTCCTTTGATTCAAGCTCTTGGTGACCCTTGTTATGTATGAGAGTTGTATGTAAACAATGTATGTCCGTACTAATGTGTATGTGTAATTATATAAACAATGGAATGTGTGTATAGGTTCAGCAATATGACATATGGGGACTTGAGAAAAAAAGAGATTGGTCAGTTTCACTTTCTGCATAACTGTATAAGAAATGTCCATTTTAAAAGCAGATTGGAAAATTCTAAAATGTAAAATTCCTTTCAACTCATAGTGAATGGGGAAAATTTTTTTTGACTAGGTTTTGCTTTAGTTACTTTAGCCTAAAAGTGTATCTTCAGGTTTATTATTTTGAATACTCCTCTTGGTCCAGAGTTAAGAAAGCATAGAGTAGGTTGAATATAATGTTCTGCTTCTCAAAATGGACACCCTTGGGATGTGAGAGCGAAGCTACAGGATAAATGTAAATTTATTCAACGAACTGTTTACTAACTGCTTTATTATGTACCAAGCATGTGGCTAGGCACTAGAGGAGAGGACAAAATGGGTATGATTCCCTAACCGTATGAAGTGTGGAGTTTAGTAATGATTTAAGAAACAAATTAACACAAATATATAATTAAATAACTATAACTTGTGTAAAGGGTTATGAAGGAAAAGAACAGGCTCCTGTAAGAGTGGCTAACGAGGACTTACTTTAGACTGGGTGCCATGGAAGATCCCTGAGGAGCTGACATACATTTGGAGACCTGAAGAATGAATGATAGTGGCCAGCTGTGCTGTGTGTGTGTGTGCACGCATCACATTTGTGTTTTGGGAAGATTACTTTGGCTGCATACATAGATGGAGGGCAACAGAGATAATGGGGAGTTCAGTTAGGAAGCTATCATAGGGCAGGTAAGAGATGATGTTGTTGTTAGCTGCCATCCAGTCGGTTCCAACTCATAACAACCCTACATACAACAGAATGAAACACTGCCCGGTCCTGTGCCATCCTCACAATTGTTGTTATACTTGAGCCCATTGTTTCAGCCACTGTGTCAATCCATCTTGTTGAAGGTCTTCTTCCTCTTTTTCGCTGACCCTGTACTTTACAAGTATGATGTCCATCTTCAGGAACTGATCCCTCCTGACAAGATGTCCACAGTATGTAAGACATAGTCTCGCAATCCTTGCTTCTAAGGAACATTCCGGCTGTACATTTTCCAAGACAGACCTATTCATTCTTTTGGCATCCATGGTATATTCAAATCCTTCACCAACACCACTATTCAAAGGCGTGAATTCTTCTGTCTTCCTTATTCATTGTCCAGCTTTCACATGTATATGATGCAATTGAAAATACCATGGCTTGGGTCAGGTGCACCTTAGTCTTCAAGGTGACATCTTTGCTTTTCAACACTTTAAAGAGGTCTTTTGCAGCAGATTTGCCCAACGCAATGCATCTTTTGATTTCTTGACTGCTGCTTCTGTGGGTGTTGGTTGTGCATCCAAGTGAAATGAAATCCTTGACAACATTAATGTTTTCTCCATTTATCATGATGTTGCTTATTGGTCCAGTTGTGAGGATTTCTGTTTTCTTTACGTTGAGGTGTAATCCATACTGAAGGCTGTGGTCTTTGATCTTTATCAGTAAGTGCTTCAAATCCTCTTCACTTTCAACAAGCAAGGTTGTGTCATCTGCATAACGCAGGTTGTTAATGAGTCTTCCTCCAATCCTGATGCCCCATTCTTCATATAGTCCAGCTTCTCGGATTATTTGCTCAGCATACAGATTGAATAGGTATGGTGAAAGGATACAACCCTGACGCGCACCTTTCCTGACTTTAAACCACGAAGTACCCTCTTGTTCTGTCCAAACAACTGCCTCTTGATCTATTTACAGGTTCCTCATGAGTACAATTAAGCGTTCTGGAATTCCCATTCTTCTCATTGTCATCCATAATTTGTTATGATCCACACATTCAAATACCTTTGCATAGTCAATAAAACACAGGTAAACATCTTTCTGGTATTCTCTGCTTTCAGCCAGGATCCATCTGACATCAGCAATGATATTCTTGGTTCCACGTCCTCTTCTGAATCTAGCTTGAATTTCTGGCAGTTCCCCGTCGATATACTGCTGCAGCCACTTTTGAATGACCTTCAGCAAAATTTTACTTGCGAGTGATATTAATGATGTTGTTTGATATTTTGTGCATTCTGTTGGATCACCTTTCTTGGGAATAGGCATAAATATGGATGTCTTCCAGTTGATTGGCCAGATAGCTGTCTTCCAAATTTATTGGCATAGACAAGTGAGCACTTCCAGTGCTGCATCCGTTTGTTGAAACATCTCAATTGGTATTCCGTCAATTCCTGGAGCCTTGTTTTCACCAGTGCCTTCAGTACAGCTTGGACTTCTTCCTTCAGTACCGCCGGTTCCTGATCATATGCTACCTCTTGAAATGGCTGAATGTCGACCAATTCTTTTTGGTATAATGACTCTGTGTATTCCTTCCATCTTCTTTTGAGGTTTCCTGCATCATTTAATATTTCCCCATAGAATCCTTCAATATTGCAACTCGAGGCTTGAATTTTTTCTTCAGTTCTTTCAGCTTGAGAAATGCTGAGCATCTTCTTCTTTTGGTTTTCTATCTCCAGCTCTTTGCACATGTCATTATAATATGTTACTTTGTCTTCTCAAACTGTCCTTTGAAATCTTCTGTTCAGTTCTTTTCCTTATCATTTCTTCCTTTCACTTTAGCTACTTGATGTTTAAGAGGAAGTTTCAGAGTCTCTTCTGACATCCATTTTGGTCTTTTCTTTGTTTCTTGTCTTTTTCATGACCTGTTGCTTTCTTCACGTATGATGTCCTTGATGTCATTCCACAACTTATCTGGTCTTCAGTCATTAGTGTTCAACATATCAAATCTATTCTTGAGATGGTCTCTAAATTCAGGTGGGATATACTCAAGGTAGTACTTTGGCTCTCGTGGACTTGTTCTAATTTTGTTCAGTTTCAGCTTGAACTTGCACATGAGCAATTGATGGTCTGTTCTGCAGTCGGCCCCTGGCCTTGTTCTGACTGATGACATCAAGCTTTTCCATCGTCTCTTTCCACAGATGTAGTCGATTTGATTCCTGTGTATTCCATCTAGCAAGGTTCACGTGTATAGTCACCATTGATGTTGGTAAAAAAAGGTATTTGCAGTGAAGAAGTCATTGGTCTTGCAAAATTCTATCAAGTAATCTCTGGCATCTTTTCTATCACCAAGGCCATATTTTCCAGCTACTGATCCTTCTTCTTTGTTTCCAACTTTCGCATTCCAATCACCAGTGATTATCAATGCATCCTGATTGCATGTTAGATCAATTTCAGACTGAAGACGTTGGTAGAAATCTTCAGGTTCTTCACCTTTGGCCTTAGTGATTGGTGAGTAAATTTGAATAATAGTTGTATTAACTGGTCTTCCTTATAGGCATATTGGATATTATCCTATCACTGACAGCATTATACTTCAGGATGGATCTTGAAATGTTCTTTTCGACAATGAATGCAATGCCATTCCTCTTCAGTTTGTCATTCCTGGCATAGTAGACCGTATAATTGTCTTGGCATAGTAGACCATACGATTGTCTAATTCAGAATGGCCAATACCAGTCCATTTCAGCTCACTAATGCCTGGGATATTGATGTTTATGCATTCCATTTCATTTTTGACTATTTCCAATTTTCCTAGATTATACTTTGTACATTCCACGTTCCTATTATTAATGGATGTTTGCAACTGTTTCTTCCATTTTGAGTTGTGGCACATCAGCAAATGAAGGTCCTGAAAGCTTGACTCCATCCACATCATTAAGGTCGACTCTACTTTGAGGAGGCAGCTCTTTCCCAGTCGTCTTTTGAGTGCTTTCCAACCTGGGGGACTCATCTTATGGCACTGCATCAGACAGTGTTCTGCTGCTATTCATAAGGTTTTCACTGGCTAATTCTTTTCAGAAGTAGACTGCCGGGTCCTTCTTCCTAGTCTTAGTCTGGAAGCTCAGCTGAAACCTGTCCGCTGTGGGTGATCCTGCTGGTACCCGAATACTGGTGGCATAGCTTCCAGTATCACAGCAACACGCAAGCCACCATAGTACAATGAACTGACAGACACATGGGGGAAGAGATGATGGTAGTTTTTTTTTAGTGCAGTTTTCTTAAAAAAAGGAAATAGTCACTTGATATTTGACATTATGTTGCTAGCCCTTCTCAAGTTTACATTTTTTCAAATATAGTTTTAGCAAGTTAAAATTATTTTTACTCTTCTTAGTTAATTCAGTAACCAGAAAGAAAGAACTGCTGATACTACAAGGCCAAAATTCTTTCCCTTTGGTTTGGATTTTTGTAAATGTCATTATGAACACATAACACCTCATTTTTATATCAGCATTGACTGATTCTGGAAGGAATACCTCAGGTAATTTAAGCTTAAGGGATTTTAGCCATTTTTCTAAACATCTTTCAAAATGTTATTATAAACTTCCTTGCTTTACACTATAGACTGAATGAAATTTAACCTTTTTTTGTAGATCCATGACATTGTTGTAAATTAACCATCTTTTAATCTAACATTAGGCTATCTCTTCTGCCTGTCTCTTACCACCTACTACCTTCTAGTCATAGTGAAGTACAAAAGGGTGCCTCAAACTTTCTAAATGCTACCTTCACAGAGATTTAAAAAAAAGATATCCATAAATTAAGAACAGGTGCTATGAAAAAAGAACAATCAGAATAAGAAATGGTACTTAAAAATAGAAAATGTAGTTGCAGAAATTAAAAGGGTAAAGTGAGTAAATCTTCCAAAAATATGAGAAAAAAGAGACAAAACATAGATGAGGAGATTAACAAATAAATAATACAATAAATTTTCTCAGAGCTGAAGGACACTTGAGTGCCCAAACTAATAAATAAAAAGACATAAATCACTATGAGATTTCAGATTAAGGATAAAAAGAAAAAAAACTTCCAGAGAGGAGGGAAAATGACAAAGGAATAAGACTTCTCAATATCAATTGTATACTAAAAACCAGTGAGCAATCCTTCAAAATTCTGAGGAAACTAATTTTCAACCTAGAGTTCTATACCCAGTCAAGTATAATACATCAGAAGGACAAATCATAAGTGTGCAGTTCAATGAATTTTTGCAAAGTGAATACATCCCTGTAACTAGCACCTAGATCAATAAGCAGAATAGTATTAGATAATGCAGAATGCCAGAAGCCCCTCATACCTCCTTCCAGTCACTGCCCCCTCCCAAGGATAAAGCTACCCTGACTTCTAACTGCATAGGTTACTTTTGCCTGTTTTAGTTTTATATAAATTGAATCATACAGCATGTTCTCTTTTGGGTTTGGCTTCTTTCACTCAACATTAAGTTTGTATGTTAGTGCATGTAATTATAGTTTGTCATTCATGTCACTATGTAGCAGAAGTTCTCAAACTTTTTGGTTAGAATTTCTCTCTTAAAAATGAGTACATTCATAGAGGACACAATTACAGATACTTCTCAGACATAAACACTTTGCAAGAATGGTTCTCTGGTTTGAAGGCTTAGGACCTTAGTCTCATGGGACAACTCAGTCAGTTGGCATTACAAAGTTCATGTTCTGTATCCTAGTGAGGTGAACATCATCTGGAGTCTTAAAAGCTTGCAAGTAGCCATTTGAGATGCAACTATTGGTCTCTACTTATCAGGATCAAAAGAAAAAGAAGGAAACCGAAGCCTCAGAGAAGAAACTAGTGCACAGGGCTAATAGTCTGCATGAGCCACGGCCTCATCTACCCTGAGATGAGAACTAGATGGTGCCTGGCTACCCCTACTGACCGTTCTGATCGATGAACCCTGATAGAACAGGAGAAAAATGTGGAACAGAACTCAAATTCTTAAAAAGTCCAGACTTACTGGACTGGTTGACACTAAAGGACTCCCTAAGGCTGTTACCCTGAGATACTCTTTAAACCTTGATCCAGAACTATCCCCTGAGGTCACCTTTTAGCTAAATAACAGATTGGCACACAAAGGATATTATCCTTGGTTTGGCTAGGGAACTTGTTGCCAACTAGTCAATGTGGTTAATTCATCAAGAATGTATCGAGCCCATCCATGTGTCAGGTACTGTTTTAGACACCGAGGGGAGGTACAGCAGTGGACAAACAATTTTTTTTTCTACTAAAGATGGGAAATACTTGGATATATTTGGTTATAATAAAGGGAGAAAACAGTAAACAGGGAGAATTTGGAGACATGGGAAATGCAGCACAAGGGCCTTTTTCCTCTTCTTTGTGGTGAACCCGTACACATCCTTGACGATCCAGGTTGTTTGTGAGGCCTTTTCTAGGTAACAAATCTTGATAGAATTGTGTATGAGTAAGAGTAAGTCACCTCTGAGCAAAGGCCTGAGGGCCTTCGCCAAGAAAAAGTGTGGCGTTTTTGTCAGCCCTTTGGATAACTCTGAGACTCTTTTCACTTACTTGTAGATACCCAACAATTTTCCAGAAGGATTTCTGACCTCCAGTGAAGTGAAGTGTTTCAGGATTACATAATACCTGTTAATGTGTGTCTCTAAAAGACAGTGAGCTGTGACTGCTTAGGGAGTGTGAGTCTGTTTAAAAGCATAATTATGGAAATGTGAAATTGATAAATATTGCAAAATCTCATTTTACTCATCTAATTGTTTTGGGTAGCCATTCCACAGATTTTGAAGTACACCGAAACTGGCTTGCTATCACTCACAGTTTGCCAATATCACAGTGGTATTATGAGGTAAGTGTTAATTTTCACCTTTTTAGTCTTGTCTTTATTTTATTTTATTTTTTTATTCTACTTTAGGTGAAGGTTTACAGAAACAATTATTTTCTCATTAAACAGTCAGTACACGTATTGTTTTATGACATTGATTAACAACCCCATGTCATGTCAACACACTCCCTTCTTGGCCTTGGGGGACCCTTTTTTTGTGTGTGTGAAAATATACATAGCCAAAGATACACCATTTCAAAAATTTCTACATGTACAATTCAGTTATGTCGATTACGTTCTTCCAGTTGTGCTGCTATTCTCACTTTAGATGGTTTACAGAACAAAATAGTTTCTCATTAAACAGTACACATATTGCCCTATGATAATGGTTAAGAACCCCACTACACTGTCAACACTGTCCTTACTCAACCTTGGGTTCCCTATCACCAGCTTTCCTGCCCTCTTCTGCCTTCTAGTCCTTGTCCCTGGACTGCTGTGCCTCATTAGTCCCATTTTGTTTTATGGGGCTGTCCAGTCCCCAGCTGAATGGTAAACCTTGGGAGTGACTTCACCACTGAGCTAAAAAGGTGTCCGGGGGCCATACTCTCAGGGTTTCTCCAGTCTCTGTCGGGCCAGTAAGTCTGGTCTTTTTTGTGTGTTAGAATTTTTGTCCTACATCCTTCTCTAGCTCTGTCCAGAACCCTCTGTTGTGATCCCAGTCAGAGCAGTCAGTGGTGGTAGCTGGGTACCATCTAGCTGTACTGGACTCAGTCTGGTGGAGGTCTTGGTAGCTGTGGTCCATTAGTCTGTTTTCTTTATTTTTAATGATGTATAAAACCACATACATATTGATAATTAAAACAATTTTCCATGTAATCGTAGGTCTAAGTAATCTTTATGAAAATTGTATTCTTTCTACAGTACTGTTCTCTGGCACTTTTAGGGAATCCCTTTACTTCAAAATGAATTTCCCAGTCTGTAAATTGGGAATTGTAATAATCTGCTATATCCTTTTTGAAAGGACAGTGGATTGAGAGAGAAAAATTGGATTCTAGGCCTAGTACTGCTACAAACTAGTTCATCTCTCTGGATCATGTTTTCTCATCTAGCAGATAAGGATTTTGAGTAGATTATTTCTAAGATCTTGTCTACCCCTAATATTTTATGATTTTATGAGGAAAGGAACAACCAAATGTGATGTATAGGTGTCAAGTAATGTATAAACCATTCTCCTATTATTTCTATAAATGTTATCTGTACTTTTATTTCTGGCATGAATTACTGAATTGCATATGATACTTAATGAGAAACAGACATCAGCTGAGGAATGTCTTTATCCAAAGCAGCACTCTGCTGTGAAGGAGATTTTTTTGAGGCATCGAGTAAAGTTTCTTGCTGTTGCTTTTTTGAGGGTTTTTTGGTTTTGTTTTTGTTTTTTAGAAAAGGGGCAGGTCAGAATAGTACTTTGTACTGAAAAGGCTTAAGAACAGTTCACCTAGGTAACTAAGTTCCTTCTCACATTGTAGCACTATAAATATTCCACAGAAAGATTAAGTAATTACTTCAGTGTAAGGTAGTTCAGTTTGCATGTATGCATTTCACCTTGGGAGGCATTATGTGTAGTCAAGAGCTTGGGGTATAGTTTCAGATTGTCAGGGTTTGACTTTCAGCTCTGCTGGTTAATGGCAGTACTGGGTGACCATAAGCAAACTTCTTGAACTCTCAAAACTCCAGTGTCCTAACTATTAAATGACAGTAATTGTTAGGATGAAATTAATGTAACACATGTGAAGCACTTAACACAGTGCTTGGAACTAAAGTGCTCAATAAACATTATTAAGGGTCATTAATAATTAGCATTATTAATGTAAATGAAAAGGCAATCCCCTGCCTTGCCATTCCTCCTTTGTCTCTGACCAGTCTTCATCTGCTCACTCTTTAAAAGCTGATACTCTCTGGGGTTCAATTTATGGCCCTTTTCTAATTCTGTAATTCTTTTTGGGTCATCTCTCATCTATTCCCATAACTTTCACTGTCGTTATTTTAGGACTTCTGAACTGTATTTAAGGAGTCCTGGTGGCACAAATGGTTAAGCACTTGGCTGCTAACCAAAACGTTGGAAGTTTGAACTCACTCAGCCATTCCACAGGAGAAAGACCTGGTGATCTGCTTCCATAAAGATTACAGCCAAGAAAACCCTATGGGGCAGTTCTGCTCTGTCATATAGGGTCGCTGTGAGTCAAAAATGACTCGATTGCACCCAACAACAGCAACAGTTTAGGTCAGAGCTGTTTCTTATGTCATTTTATTTTATAAGAGCTTTATATAAAAGAGATTCTAGTACTAGTATACTCCTGTGTTCTTCCTGCCTGTTTTAGTTATCTAGTGCTGCTATAACAGAATACCGCAAGTGGATGGCTTTAACAAACAGAAGTTTATTCTGTCATAGTCTAGTAGGCTAGAAGTCCAGATTCAGGGCACCAGCTCCAGGGAAAGGCTTTCTCTCTCTGTCGGCTATGGAGGAAGGTCCTTGTCGTCAGTCTTCCCCAGGACAAGGAGCTTCTCAGCGCAGGGACCCAGGTCCAAAGGACATGCTATTCTTCCAGTGCTTCTTTCTTTTTTTTTTAAATCATTTTTTAAAATTTTTTATTGTGCTTTGAGTGAAAGTTTACAATTCCAGTTAGTTTCTCATACAAAAATTTATAGACACATTGTTATGTGACCCTAGCTGCTCTCCATATACTGTGACAGCATACTCCTCCTTTCCACCCCAGATTTCCTGTGTCCATTCAGCTAGCTTCTGTCCCTTTCTGCCTTCTCATTTCACCTCCAGACAGGAGGTGCCCATTTAGTCTCATGTATCTACTTGAGCTAAGAAGCGTACTCTTCACGAGTATCATTTTATTTCTTATACTGCAGTCTAATATTTGTCTGAAGAGTTGGCCTCGGGAATGGTTTTAGTTTTGGGCTAACAGAGAGTCAGGGGACCATGTCTTCCGGGGTCCCTTCAGTCTCAGTCAGACCGTTAAGTCTGGTCTTTTTACTAGAATATGAGTTCTGTACCCCACTTTTCTCCTCCTCTGTCAAGGATTCTCTGTTGTGTTCCCTGTCAGGGCGGTCATTGGCAGTAGCTGGGCACCATCTAGTTTTTCTGGTCTCAGGCTGATGGAGTGTCTGGTTTATGTGGTGCTTTCTGTCTCTTGGGCTGATATTTTCCTTGTGTCTTTGGTGTTGTTCATTCTCCTTTGCTTCAGGTGGGTTGGACCAGTTGATGCATCTTAGATGGCCACTCTAGTTTTTAAGACCCCAGATGCCACTCACCAAAGTAAGGTACAGAACATTTTCTTAATAAACTTTGTTATGCCACTTGACCTAGATATCCCCTGAAACCATGGTCCCTAGACCCCTGCCCCTGCTACTCTGTCCCTTGAAGTGTTTGGTTGTATTCAGGAAATTTCTTAGCTTTTGGTTTAGTTTAGTTGTGCTGACTTCCGCTGTAGTGTGTGTTGTCCTTCCCTTCACCAAAGATAATTCTTGTCTACTATCTAGTTAGTGAATATCCGTCTCCCTCCCTCACACCCTAGTAACCATCAAAGAATGTTTTCTTCTGTGTTTAAACCTTTTTTTGAGTTATTAGAATGTGCTCTTATACAATATCTGTCCTTTTGCAACTGACTAAATTCACTCAGCATATGCCTTCCAGATTCATCCATGTTATGAGATGTTTCGTGAATTCATCGTTGCGTAGTATACCATTGTGTGAAAATACCATAATCTGTTTATCCATTCGTCTGTTGATGGGCACCTAGGTTGTTTCTATCTTTTTGCTGTTGTGAACAGTGCTACAGTGAACATGGGTGTGCATGTATCTATTCGTGTGATGGCTCTTATTTCTCTAGGATATATTCCAAGGAGCAGGATTGCTGGATCATATGGTACTTCTATTTCTAGCTTTTTAAGGAAGTGCCAAATTGATTTCCAAAGTGGTTGTACCATTTTACATTCCCACC
>NW_004444024.1:7844263-7899410 GCF_000243295.1 Trichechus manatus latirostris | reverse complement strand
GCGGGTCTCTTTTGGTTTCTTGCAGTGGTGTCTTGTAGTTTTCATTATATAGGTCTTTTATGTCTCTGGTTAGATTTATTCCTAAGTATTTTATCTTCTTGGGGGCTATTGTAAATGGTATTGATTTAGTGATTTCCTCTTGGAAGTTCTCTTTGTTGGTGTAGAGGAATCCAACTGATTTTTGTATGTTTTATCTTGTATCATGATACTTTGCTGAAATCTTCTATTTGTTTGAGTAGTTTTCTTGTGGATTCTTTGGGGGTTTTTTCTGTATAAGATCATATCATCTGCAAATAGGGATACTTTTACTTCCTCCTTACCAATTTGGATGCTGTGTATTTCTTTTTCTAGCCTAATTTCTCTGGCTAGGACCTCCAGCACAATGTTGAATAAGAGTGGTGATAAAGGGCATCTTTGTCTGGTTCCCGTTCTGAAGGGGAATGCTTTCAAAGTCTCTCTATTTAGAATAATGTTGGCTGTTGACTTTGTATAAATGCCCTTAATTATGTTAAGGAATTTCCCTTCTATTCCTATTTTGTTGAGAATTTTTATCATGAATGGGTGTTGGGCTTTGTCAAATGCGTTTCCTGCATCAATTGATAAGATCATGTGCTTCTTGTCTTTTGTTACATTGATTGCTTTTCTAATGTTGAATCATCCCTGGATACCTAGTATAAATCCCACTTGATCATGGTGAATTATTTTTTTGATATGTTGTTGAATTCTATTGGCTAGAATTTTGTTGAGGTTTTTTATGTCTTTGTTCATGAGGGATATTAGTCTGTAATTTTCTTTTTTTGTGGTGTCTTTACCTGATTTTGGTGTCAGGGTTATGCTGGCTTCACAGAATGAGTTTGGGAGTATTCTATCCTTTTCTATACCCTGAATTACCTTTAGTAGTAGTGGTGTTATCTCTTCTCTGAAAGTTTGGTAGAATTCTCCAGTGAAACCATCAGGGCCAGGACTTTTGTTGTTGTTGTTGTTGGGAGTTTTTAAATTACCTTTTCAATCTCTTCTTTTGTTATAGGTTTATTTAGTTGTTCTACCTCTGTGTTAGTTAAGGTAGGTAGTGTGTTTCTGGAAATTTGTCCATTTCCTCTCATTTTCAAATTGTTAGAGTACAATTTTCCACAGTATTCTGTTATGATTCTTTTAATTTCAGTTGGATCTGTTGTGATATTGCCCATCTCATTTCTTATTCCGGTTATTTGCTTCCTCTCCTGTTTTTCTTTTATCAGTTTGGCCAATAGTTTATTTTGTTGATCTTTTCAAAGAACCAGCGTTTGGTCTTGTTAACTCTTTCAGTTGTTTTTCTATTCTGTATTTCATTTAATTCCGCTCTAAATTAATTCCTTTCTTCTGGTGCTCGAGGGCTTCTTTTGCTGCTCTCTTTTTGTTCAAGTTGTATGATTAATGTTTTGATTTTGGCCCTTTCTTCTTTTTGGATGTGTGCATTTATTGCTATAAATTGACCTCTGAGCACTGCTTTTGCTGTGTCCGAAGGTTCTGGTAGGATGTGTTTTCATTCTCATTTGATTCTATGAATTTCTTTATTCCATCCTTAATTTCTTCTATAACACAGTAGTTTTTGAGCAAGATGTTGTTCAGTTTCCATGTGTTTGATTTTTTTTCCTTGCTTTTTCTGTTTTTGATTTCTACTTTTATGGCTTTATGGTCAGAAAAGATGCTTTGTAATATTTCGATGCTTTGTATTTTGTTAAGGCTTGCTTTATGGCCTAATATGTGGTCTGTTCTGGAGAATGTTTCATGTGCATTGGAAAAGAAAGTATACTTGGCTGCTGTTGGGTGGAGTGTTCGGTGTATGTCTGTAAGATCAGGTTGGTTGATTGTAGCATTTAGCTCTTCCGTGTCTTTGTTGAGCTTCTTTCTGGATGTTCTGTCTTTCACCAAAAGTGGTGTGTTGAAGTCTCCTACTATTACTGTGGAGCTGTCTCTCTCTCTTTTCAATGCTGTTAGAGTTTGTTTTATGTATTTTGGAGCCCTGTCATTGGATATGTAAATATTTATTATGGTTATGTCTTCCAGGTGTATTGACCTTTAATCACTGTATAGTGTCCTTCCTTATCCTTTGTGTTGGATTTTACTTTAAAATCTATTTTGTCAAAGATTAGTATTGCCACTCCTGTTCTTTTTTGAGTGTTGTTTGCTTGATATATTTTTTTTCCATCCTTTGAGTTTTAGTTTGTCTGTGTCTTTAAGATGTGTCTCTTGTAGGCAGCATATAGACAGATAGTGTTTTTTTATCCATTCTGCCACTCTCTGTCTCTTTATTGGTGCATTTAGTCCATTTACATTCAGTGTAATTATTGATAGGTATGTATTTAGTGCTGTCATTTTGATGTCTTTTTGTGTTGTTGACAGTTTCTTTGTTCCATTTAATTTTCTGTACTGAGTCATTTTTCTTTATGTATTTTCATCGTGGTTGATTTTGTATTTGCTGAGTCTTTATATTTTTCTTGCTTTTTTATTTTGATGTGTAGGATTGTTGGTTTCCATTGTTGTTACCTTAATATTTACCCCCATTTTTCGAAGTTTAAACCAGTCTTTTATTTCTTCATATCACCTTGACTTCCTCTCCATATGAAAAAATCTTTGTCTACATGTTTTAGTCCCTCTTTTTTGTTTTCATGTTGTCATCTTTTACATACTGACATCTCTGTTTCCCTATTTTCAGTGTTTTAGCTTTTATTTATTTTTGTGATTTCCCTATCTTGGTTGATTTCTGGTTGCTCTGTTCTGTGTTCTAGTCTTGGGTTGTTATCTGATGTTACTAATTTTCTAACCGGAAGACTCCCTTTAATATTTCTTGTAATTTTGGTTTGGTTTTTACAAATTCCCTAAACTTCTGTTTATCTGGAAATGCCCTAATTTCACCATCATATTTGAGAGACAGTTTTGCTGGATATATAATTCTTGGCTGGCAATTTTTTTCCTTCAAAGCTTTTTATATGTCATCCTATCGTCTTCTTACCTGCATAGTTTCTGCTGAGTATTCCGAGCTTATTCTTATTGACTCTCCTTTGTAGATGACTTTTCATTTATCCCTAGCCACTCTTAAAATTGTCTCTTTATCTTTGGTTTTGGCAAGTTTAATTATAATATATCTTGGTGACTTTGTTTTGGGATCTACCTTATGTGAGGTTTGATGAGCATCTAGGATAGATATCTTCTCATCTTTCATATCAGGAAAGTTTTCTGCTAACAAGTCTTCAACAATTCTCTCTGTATTTTCTGTTACCACCCCCCACCACCCTCCCATTCTGGTACTCCAGTCGTAGGTTATTCTTCTTCATAGAGTCCCTCATAATTCTTAGGGTTTCTTCATTTTTTTTTAATTCTTTTATCTGATTTTTCCTCTTATAAGTTGGTGTCAAGTGCTTTATTTTCAATGTCACTAATTCTAACTTCTATTACCTCAATTCTTCTCCTGTGACTTTCTACTGAGTTGTCTAATTCTGAAATTTTATTATTAATCTCCTGGATTTCCATTTGCTATCTGTCTGTGGATTCTTGCAGCCTATTAAATTTGTCATTATGCTCTTCTATAATCTTCTTAAGTTCCTGTGTTGCTTTTGTCTCTGTGTTCCTTGGCTTATTCTGCGTTTTGTCTGATCTCCTTCCTGATCTCTTAAAGAGTCCTGTATATTAATCTTTTGTATTCTACCACTGGTAATTCCAAGAAGCTCTCTTCCTCCAGAAGATTTCTTGATTCTTTGTTTTGGGAGCTTGTTGAACCCATCATGGTCTGCCTCTTTATGTGATTTGATATTGAGTGTTGTCTCCGAGCCATCAATAAGTTATTATATTTATTTATTGTATGTTTGCTTTCTGTGTCGTAACTTCTTGTTTTGTTTCTTTTGTATGCCCAAATAGACTGCTCTTGTGAGCTAGTTTGATTATTGGTGGCTTTGAAGCTCTAACATCCTGTCAACAGGTGGTGAGATCTGTTACTAGGTATGTGAGCCCAGGAGTCTGTTTACTTTTCTTGTATGGGTTCAACTCAGGTGTCCAGGTAGTCAATCACAAAGTGTGTGGTGCAAGCTGTCACCTATAGTCCTAGACGGGCAGTGCTGATTGGTATAGACACAGGTATCTGGCTGCGGTAGTGGGTCACACGCTGAGCAAGACAGGGGGCTGACAGTTGTCCCTGAATGTGTGGGAGGGAAGGGTGTCCCTGTTCCCTAGAGCGCTTAGGTGGGTGGGTTTTGCAGCCAGACTATGGGCACCCAGTGCTATTGTCTGTAAGGACTGGGAGGCACCACTTATTTTTAGACCTCTGTTGCGGGTGGCTATGTGACATGTGTGGAGCCATCAGTCCTCAGGCCCCTGATGTGGGTAGGTGAGGACTCTGCTTAATAGGCAGAGCAATGTCAAATGTCACAAACCTGCCACTCCACTGTATAGCTGATACAGTCGAAGTTAGGCTTCAGGTGTATACCCTGTTGTGCTGCGCTAATGAGGGCCTATGCTGTTGAAATGGGCCCACACAGGTCTGTGCAGGGGTGAAAAACATTATAAATCCATGGACCCCTTATGCCTGTGCCTAGGCAAAGGAGCTGCTCCTACCCTGAGTTCCTGGCTTAGGAGAGCTGGCAGATTTTTCCCTGTTTGTTAATTTGTTCCCTCTCCGAGGTCGGGAGAATGGCTCAGGGTGCATGACGGGTCCTACTTCCGGCCCAGGGGTGGTGGCAATTGCTGAAGCCGGCCTGGTACCTGGTGCAGAGCTGGGAGAGGACAGGTAAATGGGATAGAGATTTTTCCCAAAGGGGGTGATTTTTGATCCATGCGGTAGCTCAGACGAATGTACTTATCTTTTGCTGATTGAGCACCTCTTTTCCCTGGTTCTAGAGGTCCGAGTAGACTTTCTGCTGCTGGGTCTCTCCCGATGTGGAAAACACATCGGAGCACCACTACTTGCCTCACCTCGCTGGCCAGCTGATCTAGCCAGCTTCCACTGGGTGAAGTCTGGCAACTCCTCACTGCTTCCGAACAGTCTCTCCCTCCCCCTGCCACTCAGTCCAATTCTCACCTTTGCCTTTGATGTTCAGGGCTCCTAGATTGTCATATATAATCGATTCACTTGTTTTTTGGGGTCTTTATTGTAAGAGAGACCACAGGAAGCGTCTGACTACTCCGCCATCTCAGCCCCGCCTCCCCAGTGCTTATTTCTTAATGGTATGAGGTCCACCTGTCTCTGCTTGCTTCTGTCTTTTATATCTCAAAACAGATTGACTTAAGACATAACCTAATACCTAATCTTATAGATTGAGTCCCATATCATCAACATAACTGTCGCTTATCCCATCTCATTAACACCATAGAGCTAGACTTTACAGCACATATAAAATCACATCAGATGACAGAATGGTGGACAGTCACACAATACTGGGAATCATGGCCTAGCCAAGTTGACAGATATTTTGGGGAGACACAATTCAATCCATGACACTGCCCTCCCCACCAATAACACCAACAATGGTAAAAACCGACAAGGAGCAAAACTAAATAGTTTAGTGAGGCTTGACTATACAGAGAGAGAGAGGACTCATAGTAGGAGGTAAGGAGATGTACAGCAGGTCAGGAAGTCTTCAGACCATACTAAGGAAAGTAGACTTACTAGGAATGGATTGCTTTGTAGAGCCCCATTAGCTGTGACTTGTAGCCTACCTTTCTTCTTTGGCTTCAGATTGGCTGGGAAAGACTCCAAAAAGACCCTTTAAAAATATTTGTTGAATTAACACAATTATGAATCTTCATACATAGAGGTTGGATGTTTCTATATTTGAAGAAATGGATCTGTTGTAGTAGCTTTCCTGAGGTAATGAATTGGGAGTCCCAGCTCTACCTCCCAACAGTTACTGTCATTTAATAGTTGGGGACATTGGGGTTTTGAGAGGTCAAGCAGCTTGTCCATGGTCACTCAGCATGGTCGTTAAATGACTTAACTGTTCACTTTGGAGGAAGTTGCTTATAATGTCATAGCTTGCCAAAAGCTGTTTAGGTAAGAAAATGGCCCCAGATGGAGATCCTTGAGGTCAAGAAGGCCTTTTGGGCCTGTTTTGGGAAGTCTTTTGTGGGGGAGAATATATACAGCCTCTAAGAGTGTGGGATTGGGAATAGCAAAGGAAGAACAAGGACACTTTGTTTTGGAAAAATGACCATCTCTCAGGCAGCACCTGCCCCTTCACCCCCCAATTCTTTTAATGCTTCCTATTCCCCATTTTGGAAACCCTAGTGGTGTAATGGTTAAGAGCTATGGCTGCTAACCAAAAGGTTGGCAGTTTGAATCCAGCAGGCACTCCTTGGAAACACTATGGGGCAGTTCTGCTCTGTCCTATAGGGTCACTATGAGTCGGAATTGACTCAACAGCAACAGGTTTGGTGTTTTTTTTATTCCCCATTTCTAAAGTATATAAATACATCAATAAAAAAAAGTAGGAAAAACTTTTAGACTTCCAATAAGATAAATGGCTCTGTAAGGGTAGAGTGAGCTCTGACATTGAAATTGTAGCTAGAAACTGCAGATATTAATAAAGTGAAAATTAGTGTTGAATTTTTTGGAATTGCCTGGAACAGACACTCTACACTTCTTGTTTTTGTTTTGTCTATACCCTAGCAAGAAGATTTGAGCATTTACCACTCAATATGTGTTTATCAGTTATAAAGGTGCTGCTATATTAATATATTGTTAAAAATAGAAAATGAAAAAAGGTGAGATAAAAAATATAATTAGAACTGTATGATTCCACTTATATAAAATATCTACAACAGGCAGATACATATGACGAAAGTTTATCAGTAGTTACCAGGGGTTGATGGGAGGAGAGAATGAGGAGTTATCGTTTATGGGGTACTGAGTTTCTGTTTGGGGTAATGAAAAGGTGTTGAAAATCGATGGTGGTGACAGTTACACAGCATGGTGAATGAGATTGAGGTCACTGAGTTATACATTTAAGAGTGGTTGAAATGAGTTTTTTTGTGATGTATATTTTACTACAGTTAAAAAAAGAATTAGAATTTATAATGTTTTCTTCTCATAGTTCAGTGTCTCCTCTTGTTTACTCCCAGGTTGGAAGCTAGGAATTGGAGAAGGAGCTTTTCATAAAGTAGAACTTAATGGGTGGTTTCATAGCCTGAGTGCCCTAGACAGAGCGCCTCTAGGATTGCCTCAGGCCTGAGGCTTCTGCATTTTATACCTGTAAGAGGTATAAACAGGCTGCTGCTAATGGCCTAAGGTTGTCATTCATTCCTATCATAAGCAGACAGCTAACAAATAGTTTGTAGGAGTCTCTTTTGCCACATTTTATACCACAGAGAGGCCATAAACAGTAGTCTCTTTGGGCAGACAGTTAGTACCCAGTGAACCTTTAGTATACTCCCAGGTGGACAGGAGTTTTCCATTGAAAAGAGCAACAGATGCAGAGAAGGGAGATTATTACTGTCTTAGCCCTTCTATGGGCAAGGGTCTAGGTTTAGTTAGTCTTTTGTTTGTCCTTCTTACCACCTGAAAAATGGGAGGGTTTTAGGCACATCCTAAGGTGATAATAAGAAGCCCTGGTGGCGCAGTGGTTAAACACTCGGCTATGAACCAAAAGTTCAGCGGTTTGAACCCACCTGCTGCTCCACGGGAGAGAGATGTGACAGTCTCCTTCCGTAAAGATTTACAGCCTTGAAAACCCTGTGGGGCAGTTCTACTCGGTTGTATAGGGTCACTGTGAGTCGGGATTGTCTCAATGGCAGTTTTTGGTTTTTTAAGGTGATAATAATAATTTTTAAATGATATTATTTATTGATACTTAGTTTGTGCCTGGTTCAATTCAATGCTATATATCTATATATAGTTATATATGTATATATGCGTGTATGTACGCACACACGTCTATATAAAGTGTATGTATATAGTGTGTAATGCAATAAGCCAGTTAAGGTAGTTACTACCATTCCTGTTTTATATATAGATAGAGAAATCTAACAAAATATAGCACTCTAAAGCTTATATATTTTTTGTATGATCTATATTTTCATTTGCTTACTCATTAGTAAGTTTTCATTCATTTAACTAATGATTATTTAATACTTAACAGTATGTCAGGCACTTACTAAATGTTCAGGATACAGAAATGACAATGGGTGGTTTCTGCTCTCAAGGATCTTATAACCTAGTGAAACAAAAGATAAGTAGCATTTGTATAGCATTTTATTGTTTATAAATATATTTCATATGTATTATTCAGTCTTCACAATGCCTTATTTTACAAGTGGGAAAATTGAGTCTCTGAGATAGAACTTGAACCCAAGCTAGTGAATCATTTGTTATACCATAGACCTCAAGGGTTCAGATTAATTTCCTTTGAAGTATAGTTTACTCTGTTTAAGGAAATGATCACGTTAGTAGCTTAGAACACAGGTTTTAGTGTTCTGCTCAGTCTTACATAGGAGTTATTAATTTAGGGCACATTTTAAAGACAACTTCACTGTGCTTTTTTCAAGACAAAAGAGATGAAAATTTTTTAATTTTTGCATCCTTTATTGTTCATTCGTATACTTGGGATGTGTTTAATCTTTCATTTTTACCACAGGAAACTTCAGAGTGGACCTTGGATTACCCCCCTTTTTTTGCATGGTTTGAGTATGTACTGTCACATGTTGCCAAATATTTTGATCAAGAAATGCTGAATACCCATAATCTGAATTACTCCAGCTCAAGGACCTTACTTTTCCAGAGATTTTCCGTCATCTTTACAGATGCACTCTTTGTGTATGCTGTCCATGAGTAAGTCTGGAATATCATTCTGTGTAGAGGTGTTGAGAAAATATTATGATATTAAATAGTATTAACTTGTTCCTGATTTGGGAGAAACAAAGTTCATATTATAGCAAATGCGAGAACAATCCAAAACTCTTATGTTTTAAACTGTACAGTGAGTAATTACAGTAAGCAGTCTTGCTAAATCTTGTGGAAGAAAATTGGGATAAAGTGGGGTTACAAGGCAGAGGGAGAACAAGAGATTGTGAATACTGAGAAAGGAAGTAATCCAAGTAGAGTTCTAGGGCCATTTCTCCTGCTCAAAATGGCTCCGTATGCTCTTCTTGCCTTCCTTGCTGCAAGCCCCCAGAGGCTGCCATAACCTACCCTGTTCTTTGGAATACGCAGACCACATGCACCCTTGTGCACATATGCATGTGCTAACCACCGAAGTCCCTGCTCTTATGGAGCTTACATTCTAGTAAGCTCAAGAAATCTTACTCAATATGTTCAGTTGTATCTGGACTCTTTCCTTCATGAAGATTCTTCATTAATTTTAAGTTATTTTTGTATTTTTTATTTTACATCTTTTACTTATAAATTAATTTTAAATAATTGAATACATATGTATAGAGTCTCTTGCATGGTGACTTCCAAGTAGTAAGTTCTCAGTTAATGTTGATTTCCATTCTGTTCTAATCCTTAAGCCTGCTAGTGTGGTTGTGACCTTGTCATCAATGAATGTTCCTGTTTGTGAGGTCCTCCAGACTGAACCGTTCCCCATTTGGGAAAGAATCCCTTGGGAATCTTTTAACCCTTGCTCACTCTCATTAAAGTCACTCTGTTTGCTGCCATAACCTTCCATTTGTTTCTAACCTGGCAGGATTTGGAAGGGAAAGTAATTTGTGATGCACTCCTTTTACCCCAGTTGTTTTTTTAAATTCAAGCTCCCAGCGAAGTGTGTACCAGCAGAAAGGGAGAGGGAGTAGAACCTTTTCCCATCTGCAAAGTAAAGGGAAAGTTAAGTAAGATATAAATTGTTGAAAATCTATGTACCAGTTCCCAGAGCCAGGCCCTATGTGTAGATGATTAATTTATTTAAATTTTCAATTACTCTTAAGGTTACTATCTCTATTAAAGAGGAAACTGAGGCTGAGTAGCGGAGAAGCATGACACTTTTTGCTACCCATAAAACCCATTGCTGATTCCGACTCACGGCGACCTTATAGGACAGAGTAGAACTGCCCCATAGGGTTTCCAAGGCTATACTCTTTCCGGAAGCAGACTGCCACATTTTTCTCCTTTGGAGCTGCTGGTGAATTCAAGCCACTGACCTTTCGGTTAGCAGCCGAGTACTTAACCACTGCACCACCAGGACTCCTACACCTTTTGCTAAAAAAAAATCAAACCAAACCCGTTGCCATCGAGTCGATTCCAACTCATAGTGACCCTATAGGCCAGGGTAGAACTTCCCCATAGGGTTTCCAAGGAGCGGCTGATGGATTCGAACTGCTGACCTGTTGATTAGCAGCCGAGCTCTTAACCACTGTGCCACCAGGGTTCCACACCTTTTTCTAGCCCTCTTTAATTGCATTTTTGTTGTGCCTATTTGTTTTAGATTTTCTTATTTTCAGAATTCAGTAGTATTCAAATGAAACACTTTTTAAAAAATCTTTTTATAAAACAATACATCCTCATTGTCAGAATTTTGGAAAACATAAAAAAGCACACACCCACAAAAAGAAAAATGACTGATACTCCCCCACCTATAGCTATGACTATAAGCATTCTGGTGCATATTATTTTAGCCTTTTCTCTGTGTGTGTGTGAATATACTTTTTTTTTTTTAAATATACTTTCTACAAAAGAAAAATGATATCATACTGTTTTGTTACCTGCTGTTGGAATAATATACCTTGGCCTTTAAATGACATACATGTTACATAAGGATTTTTTCTGTTATTTGAACAATCAGGAGCTGCAGGTTCATGACTCTTCTTAATCTGGCTGATACGATGATATATACTTAAGAGCGCTGTATCACCCTACGTTTTTCACTCTGTGGGACTGAAACAGTGCACAGCCTCTCAGTTTTCAAAATTCTTACTTTGTAATTTTTGTTGGCTGTTTTTTTAAATTTTAGCTTTATTAAGTGAAGACTTTTTTTTTTTTTTTCCCAAAATCAGTATGGCTGAGAAAGAGAAGTAAGACTGGCCCTGAGGTCTTTGTTTCTGTTGCCACCTTTTTAAGAACCCGCATGTTTGATCAATTAAGAATGGCATGGACATTTGGTCAGGAATAGAGAATAAAATGTATCATAGTGTTCTCTGCAGAAGTATTGATCTCATAAAGATCAAAGTTGTTTCTGATTCTTCCCTGATGTTTCAATATAGGTGCTGTAAATGGATTGATGGAAAAAAAGCCAGTAAAGAACTTACAGAGAAGCCAAAGTTTATTCTGTCAGTATTACTGCTGTGGAACTTTGGACTGTTAATTGTGGACCGTATCCTTGACACATTTTATATGCTTTTACCTTACTTGTTCTGATATATACCAAGTATAAGATTAATTCTTTCTATAATGATGATTGCGAAATGTGAGCTACTTTTGAAAATAGAGGGTAGGTTGATGAATTCCCAAAACTGTGGTCTCTACCCAACTTTACTGGGCTCTGGTTGTTAGAGCACTTTGTCCTGGAAAAGTTAGTGGTGATATGTGTGAACCAGCTACACCATCATGGATTTGTTAACAGTATTTAGATTAATCTAATAGATATACTGTACCTTAAATAGTTTTATAACACGTTTTCACAGGAAAGGTATCACAGTGTGCCTTATGGCAACAGGCAGGCCTTCATGCTTTTCCACCATCTTGGCTTACCATATATTAACAGGCAAAGTTCTTAAATCTAGTGAGCCTGAATATAATTAAAATCCTAGTGATAGAAACCTAATAGTTTTGGTTTTCATGGAGGCAGCTTGGTATGGAGGAAAACACTCGGACCTTGGTTAAAGACTGACCTGGACCCGAGAAGACATGGCTTCTGGACTCTGTTAGCCCAAAACTAAAACCATACCTGAGGCCAACTCTTCAGACAAGGATTAGACTGGACTGTGGGACATAAAATGATACTTGAGAAGAGTGTGTTTCTCAGCTCAAATAGATACATGAGACTAAATGGGCAGCTCCTGTCCGGAGGAGAGATGAGAAGGCAGAAAGGGTCAGGAGCTGGTTGAGTGGACACGAGAAGTCTGGGGTGGAAAGGAGGAGTGTGCTGTCAAACAGTACAGGGAGAGCAGCTAGGGTCACATAACAATGTGTGTATAAATTTTTGTATGAGAGATTAACTTGAATTGTAAATTTTCACTTAAAGCACAACAGTAAATAAAATAAAAAAAAAAAAACTGACCTGGACTCAGATCTTTGTTATGTCACAGTAGCTTTATGACTGTGAGTAGATTAATGTCCCTGAGCCCTAATTTACTTATCTGTAAAGCATGGATGATAATTCATTGTGAGGCTTAATAAACAAGATTGTGCATGTGCTGTAAACAAGGCAGGGCTGACAGTGGAGGACTTCAAAAAAAAAAAGCAAAAATCTTGCCTTTTAAAAATGGCAAATTGTATTTTTTGGGGATCTTTAAGGTAGGAAAAAACAATGTTTTCTTTTTTTTCCTTCATAAACAAATTTTAATTAAAGAGTTTATCCAGGATTTGACTCTGTATAGAAAACACTTTATATGAAACCCAAATTCATAGTAATATTTTTGTCTTTATTTTACCTATGAAGAAAACATTTGTAATTTCTGTAGTTGATCTGCTAGCATGGTTCACTGTGAATTTGATGTCTTCTTTTCTCTTTCCTTGACCTAAGTCCAGATATTCATTTCCAGTACAATGGCTTTTTATTTGGATTAATGCTGCTTTCCATTGCACGATTATTTCAGGTAAACACAAAATTGGAAAATTAGATTTTTTTCCCCCTTAAATGTGGTTTTTAGCTTGTAAAGGCACCAGTGTGATGGATGATGAATAAATTTAGTTGACCAACTGTTTCAAGTTGCCAAGTGCTATAGTCACTTTTATTGGATATTTTTCACAAATTCCATCTTCTCTTTTGACAGTAATTTTCTTCATTTTCCAGATGAGAAAATTATATTGTAAAAACTGGTCGTAGTGTGGGAGGCTTGAAGTAAACTTGAGTTTTTATGTTTGGTCAAGGTCATTTATCTTGGTATGAACTCTCTGGCAGTTTTTACAATGTACAGCTATGATAGTGGTGCTTTACCATCAGAAGCGTGTAGCATAGTGTAATGGAAAGTATGGGATTTGGAATCAGAAGACCTGAGTTCAAATCCTGACTCTAACTGTAATGAGCTGTGTGACTCAGGCTTCAGATTAGGTATATTGCATATATCTTATTGAGTAAGCCTCACAACCATTGTGTGAGGTTGGTTTTATTCCTTTTATAGAGGAAGAAATCAGAAATTCAGTTTTCTGGGCTACCCCTCTCTACAGTGTTTCAGAATCTCTGGGATTGGGGCCTAGAGATTCCCAGGGAATTTTGATAGACAGGTTTGGGAACCATCAACCCAAGGCAAATCATTTAACCCTCTCAGCCTGTTTTCTCATGAAAAGATTTTTACCCCTTGCTACATTTTTATTTGTAAAATGGTGCTATCTGTCTCACAGGGACTTTGGAAAGATCAAATTCGGTAATGTATTTTAATGCTGTTTATCAACCTGAAATATCAGGATAAATTTTTTTCTTTTAATCATAAAAAGCCACATAGGGCTTAGAACATAATTGGTGCCCAATAAATGACTGTTGGATGGTTGTTAAACAAATAAACTGAAGTTTGACCATAGAACCAGCTATAGAATCAGGCCTTATCTGGATCTTAAATAAATTATAAAATTGGTGCAGAGAGATATCTGGAAGCATCCCATTCTTTTTACTTTTCTTAAACCAATGTATTCTAGAACCATGTCTGATGAGACAGCAAGAGAAGGTACCCTGGCCTTTCATGGTCCCTTTGGAAGTTTACGTTTTTGAATCCTAAGACCATTATCTCGTTTGATACTTCCAAAATTCTTGTGAGGTAGGTAGAATTCAGACTTAATTGTAGTCAATTCTGTTTTTTGTTTTTTTTTTAAATCGGAATACCTTTAGTCTCCTAGACAGTTTGTTAGGATCCAGTGCTATGCTGGGTGCCTTCAGCCTAATAATACTATATGTTACCTAGTCTGTAACATAGAATTTAAATGGTTCTTTAGTAACATAGTATCCTATGTATTAATTCATACTCCTATTCCCAGCTTCTCTTTGGAAATCAACTCCAGCTGTTGTAAAACTGTAAGGAAGTGGGAGTAATTGAATTCTCTAGGCTCTAGCTCCTTAGGGAAAATTTAGTGTATGTTTTTACTGATGGTAATATCCTGCACCTCAGCATCAAGCTTAGTACGTAATAAGTATTTGTTGAAATACTTAATTTTTGAACCCACTAAACTCAGTATAAAAGCTAGCCGGAATCACTTGCCTGTTGCGTTCTGTTTATACTGCCTTTAGAACATTTATCCTGAATTTTTGTAACTTTTTCTTATAGAAAATTTAAATGATATACAAAGATAGAAAATAGTGATTGCTACACGCACACATACACAGAGGATTATTTTGAAACACATCCCAGACATCATATATCATTCATAAGTATTTCAGAATATATCTTAAAATATATATATATATTTTATTTTGTAATAAATCCTTTTTTTTGGAATAATTTTAAATTTACAGAGAAATTGCAAGGATAGTACAGAGAGTTCCTGTATAGCCCTCACCCAGTTTCCCCTGATGTCAACATCTTACATAACCTTGTTACATTTGTCATGACTAAGAAACCAACATTGGTACATTTAGATTTCACCAGTTTTTCCACTCATGTCCTTTATCTATTCCAGGATCCAATCCAGGAGACTGCATTATTACGTTTATTTCACCTTGAATATTAAAGTGATATTTCTCTTCTAAATCTCCTAGAAAAGGCATCTGGAAGGAGCATTTCTTTTTGCTGTTCTCCTACATTTCAAGCACATTTACCTCTACGTAGCACCAGCTTATGGTGTATATCTGCTACGATCTTACTGTTTCACTGCAAATAAACCAGGCAAGTTTTAGTGATAGTAACACAACTTTTCTTCTTCGTTTCTTTCCTTACCGTATTGGCTTGGTGGCTTGCTTGGTGAAAGGGTTTTATGAGGTACAGTAGAGATCTCTTAGCTACTGATCCTATAAACCCTTTACCCATTCTAACTCTTCTCTGCTCTTGCAACATTATAAAGATTGTTGTACCATTAAAGGGTACTTCTAGTTTTAGCACATGGTATAAGTTAGGACTTTCCATTCTCTTGGTTAATGATAATGTTCCTTTTCCGTAGATGGGTCCATCCGACGGAACAGTTTCAGCTTTGTCCGTTTTATTTCCCTGGGGCTGATTGTTTGCCTAGTTTCTGCTCTTTCGTTGGGTCCTTTCCTAGCCTTGGTAAGTTCTTTTTTTCTTTTTTTTAAATAAAGTAATAACATGTTTTGTTGTTGTTGTTGCTGTTGTTTAGAAAAAAATAATAATAAAGTCAGGGATATATAAGATAAGAAGTTATTCCTTTCTTACTCTTCCTTCCCAAAATGACTCCCCCCAAATAGGATGATATTTTTGTGCATATTCAAATACATGTATGTATATGTGTATGTTTAACTGTATGTCACACACATACACATACTTTTTTCCTCAACTCCATTGGGATAATACTGTGCAAACTGTTTTTTAATTTGCTTTTTTAAATTAAAAACATATCATGACATTTGTCCATTTCAGTAGAGAAGGAGAAATCATTCTTTTTACAGCTGCATAATAGTCCATTGCATGCGTAAAAACTTTATTGAAATCTGTTATACTTCACTTTAAAAGGTATTCCACTCTAAAATCAAACCTGGTGGACTAGGACTCAGGTATTTACATAATTACATTAAGATTACTTATTTAATCAGTTCCCTATTGATGGGCATTTAGGTTCTTTCCAGTTTTTTTTAATAATAGCAAGCGATGCTCCAATGAAATCCATATATATGTATCTTTATGCATTTGGAGCCCTGGTGGTGCGGTGGTTAAGAGCTACGGCTGCAAACCAAAAGGTCGGCAGTTCAAATCCACCAACCGCTCCTTGGAACCCTGTGGGGCAGTTCTACTTTGTCCTGTAGGGTCACTATGAGTCGAAATTGACTCGACGACAACAGGTTAGTTGCCTAGGAGACCTAGATAAAGGTTGGCATCAAGGTCTTCTTCCTGAGACTGTTTCAGGAAAGGTCTTAATAGCTCCTGTGAAACAGTTTATTGTTATTCTCTCAGTTTAACCACAAAGAAGAAGAGAAAACTTTCTTTAGTTTATACTTAGTCACAAGCTTTAAAGAGTAAATCAGGTTTTCATATATTAAAAGATAGGCAAGGTAGAGCAAGCCCCATTTCACTTTAGTCAGGTGCCTCAGTTTACATGCTGTTACTCATTAGCAAACATGTCAAACTTAAATATCTTACATGTATTTGTAAATAGGTTACCATTCCTGAACTGTGAAAATCTTTTGGGCTAACTCTGCCTCCATTCTCAGTTTTGGGAGTGAGGAGTTTGACATGGAGCTTGCTTTGAAACATCATCCACAACTATCTGTAGAGAGTTCCATGAGAATTTAAGGACACCATTTGGTTTAACCCATTGTCTTTCCGTTAGTTACACATGTTGGGCCAACGTAGAAAGAGGGCTAAATCAAAGGGGTAAGTAAATAGCCTGCAACTGCTTGGTATTGATTGAAGGCGGGACCAGGAGAAAAGTTTATCCCTATACTTCTGCCCTATTACCTTAACTTGTAATTCTGACCATTCTGAGATTTGGCCAGCATGAGCTAAGACGTTAGTTAATTTGTAGCTGGGGGACCCTGGATCAATAGATTAGCGGAGAAGCAATCACTTTTTTCCATTGTACCCAAAACGCTTAAACCCAAATTTAAAACCTGAGAGGCAAGACTATCTTAAGTATAGATAGCACCTGAATCACTTTGCAATTGATGTCTTCCCTTAAACCATTGGTTCTCATATCCTGTAGACTGAGGTACATACTGAAATATTTATGGATGAAATGAAAATGTCTGCAATTTGCTTCAGAATAATACAGGAGGTGGGGAAGTTAATGGTGATATAGACGAAATTGAAACAAGGCTGGCTATGAATTGCTAATTACTGAAACTGGGTAGTAAGTACATAAACCCAAACCTGTTGCCGTTGTGTCAGTTCTGACTCACACTGACCCCACGTGTACATAGGATTCATTATACTGTTCTATTTTATGTATGTTTGAAATTTACACACACAACCCTCAGTCAGCTCTTCAGATGATTCTGATACCCAGCTATAGTTAAGAACCATTGCCTCAAATAGTTAGCACTATACTTAAAAACAACCTTATTGGAGTCTGTTATTTCTCACTTTAAAGATATTCCACTCTAAAATAAAACCTGGTGGGCTAGGATCAGGGTGTTCACAAAATTATATTTCTGTCCATCGAGTTTAGGAGTGAAAATATGCTAAAATATGGTGATCAAATAGTAGGGCTAAATCACATCTTTTTATAGATTGGAACATTTATTTTTAAGAAAATAACCAATTTTACGTAAGTTGTAAACATTTTTATATGAAGAACATGAATTGACTTGCATTTGCATCTGCAAAAATTAAGCAGGACATAATAATTTAGTAATTAAGTAATTTATGTGAAGCTTTTGCTGTTCAGTTGTAGGAAGGTAACTGATATAAAAAAACACTGAACTTGGACTATCTGCTCTGCTGCTTATTAGCAGAATGAACAGGGCAAGACACTCATCTCTCAGCCTTATTTTTCTCAACTGTAGAAGGGGATAAAGGCCCCAAAGGCCCATTATGTATATTGAGTGAGATAGTTATTATATGGGGATGTTATTTGTAAACTATGGTAGACTTTACAAACTGGATGAAAATTTAATTCACTTTGAATTTATTAATTTATTCAACATATATTTATTGCACACTTGTGTAAGGCTTGGTATAGGTATACGACTTTGAAAAACAGAACTTTCCAGACCTTGCAGAGCTTTAACTCTAGTGAATAAGGAAAGCATTCAATGAGTAACAGCTATAAAGAGTGATATACTTTAATGTGATGGAAATAGAGGATGCTGTGGGAACACACGCAGCAGAGGGACCTAACCTAGCCTAGGAGCCAGGGAATGCCCCCTTTGAACAAAGGGACATTTAAACTAAGATTTAAGTAATGATAGTGGGATTAAGTCCGGTGAAGGGCAGGTGAGGGAGAGTAGGGAGAAGAGGCAATGGTTCTGGGATGAGAAAGGAGGGAACTAAAAGGAGTTTAGTAACTGCAGGAAGGAAAGTGGTGAAATATGAGGCTGGAGCGTGATATGGGTCAGTTAGTGGCCATGTTAAAGGGTTTTACTGGGACAGTGGGGAAACCAGAAGGAGTTTAAACAGGGAAGAAAGATGTGTAGATTTGTGTTTAGAAAGATTACTCTGTCTTCCCCTGTCTTGTTGCTCTACCATGTGTAACTTCCATTCCCAAAGTCACCTGTGGTTATATAGGAATGGGTTGGAGGGAGAGGGCAAGAGTGAAAGTGGAAAGTTCGAAGGCTGCTGGAGAGGCATGAAGTGTTGATGACCTGGACTAGGGAAGAGACAAAGGGCATGGAGAGAGTGGACGATCTGAGAGCGATGTAGGAGGTAGACTCTATAGTACCACAAAGGAGAAAACGAACAACCAGAGAAATGGGAGGGATCAGGAGTGTGGGGCATGAGCATAAAAGGAAGAGCATTCTGAAAAGGAGGGCAGTCAACTCTCTCAGCTGTGCTGGAAGTTCAAGCAGAGTAAGACTTCAGTGAACTTGATGACATGAAGGCCACTGGTGACCTTGTATGAGAGCAGTTTTGGTGGAGAGGTCAGGGCAGAAGTCAGACTGCAGTGAGGAGAAATGTGATTGAGAAGTAAGGAAATGGAGCCAGGGAGTACAGACAACTCTGCAAGAAGCTTGCCCTTCTTAAGAAGAGGAGAGAGGATAATAATTGAAGGAAGGGCTAAGGTTTCAGGAATTTGATGTTGTTTTCTTTGTCTCTCCGTAGGGTTTGTGAGGACTAGATAAGACCTATTAAAGTGCTTTAAAAAGTAGGGCCTGCTGGCGTTAGTAGGAGCGGTTATGAGTAGGAGCTTTGCAGTCGGACCTCAGGTTGAACTCTGGCACTGCTACTTCATTGCTGTGTGAACTTGGGCAAGTCATTTAACATCTCTTTATGATTTAGTTTGCTCATTTGTAAAACAGAGGATGGAGGTTGTCCTTTGGCATCCCGTCACCCAGCTCCAACAT
The DNA here is from genome assembly GCF_000243295.1 of Trichechus manatus latirostris. Classification (NCBI taxonomy): domain Eukaryota; kingdom Metazoa; phylum Chordata; class Mammalia; order Sirenia; family Trichechidae; genus Trichechus; species Trichechus manatus. Next base: position 7,880,196 of record NW_004444024.1, on the reverse strand, counting down.
ACAGTGCTGTCCTGACAGTGGCTGCGTGGATCAGTGGAAATAGCATGAACTTTCAAGTTAGATCAGGATTTGAATTTTGGATTCTTCACTTCCTAGTCGGACAAATTATAGTTATCTCTCATTCTCCAACTTTGCTGTCTGACCTTAGAATCTCAGTAATTTGAATAGCAAGAGATACTTTTGTAATCAACTTTGAGTTTTCTTGTTCTCAGATAAAAGGGTAGCGTTTTGGTGAGGACCAAATGAACCGATGTATCTAAAGTCAACTAAGAAATCAACTAAGTAATTTTAATTCCCACTAAAATTGAAAAATACCACATCGTTTGTAAAGTATTCCCTACTCTCCCCTTCATTAGATAAGCTTCAGTCCGTGCTCTCCTTGCACCTTGTAAATATTTCCATTATTATATTTATGTCATAATAGTGTCAGACTGGTATTCAGAGTACTTTCATGAATCGTGTCCACTCGACAGATGAGCTTAGACAAGAGGTTCTGTGAACTGCTCAGGAGTATGCAAGTACTTATTTGAAGAAGCAAAGACTGGGACCCAGACCTCATAACTTTCTACACACTATGCCATAGACAAAGAGCCCTGGAAGTATAATGGTTAAAAGCTTGGCTGCTAACCGAAAGGTCAGTGGTTCAAACCCACCAGCAGCTCGGCTCTGCGGAAGAAAAGACCTGGTGATCTGCTCCCGTAAGGATGACAGCCTAGGAAACCTTATGGGGCAGTTCTCCTCTGTCCTATAGGGTCACTATAAGTGGCAGTCGACATGACAGCACGTAACAACATGCCATAGACGATTCCCTGTTCCTCTTTTTAACTTGGAAAAAATTGATCAGTGTGTAATCTGTTTATTTTTTCTTTTCAACAGAACCAGCTGCCTCAAGTCTTTTCACGACTTTTCCCTTTCAAGAGGGGCCTCTGCCATGCATACTGGGCTCCAAATTTCTGGGCTTTGTACAATGCTTTGGACAAAGTGCTGTCTATCATTGGTATAGTAGCAAACCTTTTTACCTAGACCATGAATATTGAAAGGATTACTTGCATCTAGAAATGGAAAAACCTGCTTTGTGTTTTGATTGTGGCTGAACTGTTTGTTCTCCAATCCAGCATTTCATGATGAACAGGGGGAGCAGCTGGTTCTTGGGACTGAGGCTTTAGCGCAGTTAACAGCACACTGACTGCATTCGTTATCAAGGCTGTTTGTAGCAGTGAGGTTGTTGGTGCTTTCCTTGGGGAAAAAGGAAATATTCAAATGTTTTTGGAGGTAATTTTTGCCATAATCAAAACAATATTCAGCAGAGTTAACCCTACTTTTAAACCTGAATGTGTGAAAAAGCAGAAAAGAAGAATGTGTAAGTTGTGATTCTGGGTATTAAATCAGTAAGGAAAATGATACGTATGCATTTTGGTGTGGTGAGGAGAAACAGGAAACGTAGGCTATGCTTTTAAATTTGGGTTGTGATGAAAAGTAATTTATGCCTTGAGCTGGTTCTGCTGATAATAACTCAGTTCGGAATAACTCACATTCTCTCATTTGTGAATCCATCCTGACTTGGTGAGAGATTGACAGGATCTAGAGCAGGAATCAACAAAGGTTTGCTGTGATGGGCCAGAGAGTAAATATTTAAGGCTTTGCAGGCTGCATACTCTGTTTTGGGGTTTTTGTTTTGTTTTATAACCCTTTAAAAATATAAAAACCCTTTATAGTTCAGGATTATGCAAAAACAGGCCACAGGCTGGATTTGGCCTGTAGGTTATAGTTTGCAGATCCCTGATGTAGTGTCTGATGACTTGGTTTGTAGGTCCACATGCATAAAATGCTGGTTGTGTGGCACTGGGCAAGTCATTTGTTTCCTCTTGTCTTGCTTTCCTCATCTGTAATAGGGAAGCAATAGTAATTAACAGCATGTCCTGAGGAACAAATGCAAGAATAAAGTGCTAGGATATCATAGCAGAGGCTTTAGAGCTAGACAGAAGCTCTGCCACCTATTGTGTGACTGTGGGCAAGTTATTCCATCTCTCTGTGCCTCAGGGAGCTAAAAATAATGGCTGCAAAACCTGTGGCATATGGTAGATGCATTAATGTGTGGTGGCTGCTATTACTGTTTTTGATAACATACTTGTAGGAAATCATAACTTGTTGTCCCCCACTCACTTTGAATACAGCCTTGATGTACATGGCATTCTTGCAAAGTAATTTCTTAGCGTTTATATTTCAAAAAAGCTTTAAACAGCCAGTAAAGAATCAGTACAAGGGTCAGTTGCCTTGCCTGAGTCAAGAGATTGTGCTATCCCTTACGTTGTATATCTGTCTCTTCAAAAATATGTTACTTGGAAAGTCATTGACAGGTTAGACAACTGTGCATTTTGAGGTTTTGAGGAGATAATTATTAGCTTTAAGAGAAAATATCTGGTGAAGGGAAAGGCAATACACAGAATCGAGGAAGTCAGCACAACATGACCAAGGTAAATGAAAACACTGAGAGGTATGCAAGAATAAAGGACAACTACAGTAAATGCTATAATATACACAATTCTGCAATAACAACCAAAATTTTGTGAGTGGTTACATGGGTAGATATGTATGCTATATAGGTGTGGGAAGACGTATGGGAGTACATGCATGTGCATATATAGGTATAGTTGTGGGCATTTGCATATACATATTTGTATGTACATATGTATTCATATATATAATAGAGCACATAGAGGGCACAGTTATGGAAACTTCTTAGACGTATCCAAATACCTTGTGGGACTGAATTACTGGACTTGAAGTCTAAGGACCATAGTCTTGGGGGACATCTAGGTCAATTGGCATAACATAGTTCATAAAGTTAATGTTCTACATCCTAGTTTGGTGAGTAGCATCTGGGATCTTAAAAGCTTGTGAGAAGCCATCTAAGATACAACTATTGTTCTGTTCCTGTCTGGAGCAAAGGAGAGTGAAGGAAACCAAAGACTCGAGGAAGCAATTAGTCCACAGGACTAATAGCCCACAGGAACCACAGCCTCCTGTAGCCTGAGACCAGAAGAACTAGATGGTGCCCAGCTACCACTACTGACCACTCTGACCAGGGACACAATAGAAGGTCCTGGTTAGAATGGGAGAAGATGTAGAACAAAACTCAAATTCATAAAAAAAAGACCAGACCAGCAAGACTGGTAGAGACTGGAGGAACCCCTGAGACTATTACCCTAAGACACCCTTTTTATCCTGGAACTGAAGCCACTCCCAGAGGTCACCTTTCAGCCAAATAATAGATTGGCCTATAAGACAAACAATAACACCCATGAGGAATGTGCTTCTTAAAACAATCAGCTATACAAGATGAAATGGGCGACATTTGACCAAAAGCAAAGATGAGAAGGCAAGGAAACTGGAAGGATGGAAACAGGAAAGGCAGGGTGGAAATGGGGAGAGTGCTGACATATTGCAGGGATAGCAACCAATGTCATAGAACAATTTATGAATTGTTGAATGGGAAACTAATTTGTTGTGTAAACTTTCACCTAAAATACAGTAAAATGTTCAAAAAAAGAGAATCATAGGCTGTAGGGAAACGGGAGAGTGGTGAATAAATAGAAAGTATTTTGGTAGTCTACATGTTTATACACATCACTTACCTTGGGCAACATTAGACAGAGGGCAGTAAAGGTGCTTGTCCCTGACTATCGCTTTATCCCAGAGCTTGTTTGGGATGGAGCTTGCACCATTGTCCTCAGACTTGGTTTATTTAACAAGAGTTTATTGAACTCTTAAGTACTGGGGATAAAAATGAATTAATCATCTTTTCTGCCTTTAAAGAACCCAGTTTAATAGAGGAAATGAGCACATGCACAAATAGAGTGTAGTGTGATGGACAGAAGGTACACCTGGCACAAAAGAAAATCAGCTCTACTTCTTGATTTAGGAAACTTAGATGGAGAGGTGAATAAGGCATTAACTTAGCAAAGTGAAGAGGTCATGCTAAGCAAAGGGGCAAAAGTCTCAAGGGTGGTATGTTGAGGAACTGCAGTTACTTTGGTGTAGCTGAGCCATGTTTAATAAAGTGGAAGAGATGATGCTGTAGAGTTAGGAAGGGGCTAGATCACAGAAGACATTGTGCCATGCTTAGGAATATGGCTTCCTGTAGGCAATGAAGGATTAAAAGCCAGGGTATGAAATGGTCAGACCTGCATTTTAGAAAGCTTGCTTCATTTTAGAAGAGCAGATTGCTGTTCACACTGCCAGCAAGCTTCCTGCAGAGCTGCCCAGATTCCCGGTTCCAATGCAAATAGCTGCTTTATATGTAGTATAATCTTAAGACCAGAGGCATTTTAGGTAGAATAGTGCAGAATAGAGTTAATGAAACCTTGACCTTTAAGCAGCAGTAAGGTGTAGTCATTTGTGGGGCTTTTTTCCTCAAGGAATTGGTAAAATATGGTATGCTGTTGATAAATTTAAAAAGAAAAAAAAAAAAAAACATGTTTTACTTACTCAATAGGTTTGCAGTTGAAACTTCTTGATCCCAAAAAGATTCCCAAGGCCTCCATGACAAGTGGTTTGGTTCAGCAGTTCCAGCACGCAGTCCTCCCCTCTGTGACTCCCTTGGCAACCCTCATCTGCACGCTGATTGCCATATTGGTAAGAACTCAACACATGGTGCTCATGTCTTGAGTTTTCTCTGCTTTTCTTTTATGTACCTGCTTGAATTCCAGCTTTCAAGCTTTTCAAACTGTAGGACAAATTCCATAGCTATAACCTTCTTCAGATTGAGATATTTCTCAGCAATTCTTAGAGTAACTTTGAACACTGTAAGGAAGGATTACTAGTAAAAGCCTCTGTAAGGGAGATTCTCTCCCCTAGCTATCAGGCCATCTGTTAACTCTGGTGTGAGGGAAAAAAGAAAAACCCATGGATGAAGGGGCTAAGACCACCCAGTGCAGAAAGAAGAAAATGTTTGTGGCAGAGACATCCAGCTTTGGCCTTTTTTTTGCCCCCAGCCATGATTAAATAATCAAAAATCCAAATGTGTCTCAGCCACATGGATATTTTATATTGCTGATGGTAATGAATTGAGAGGGTCCACAATGGATGTACAAGCATCAGATGAGATTCTAATGAGTCAGCTGCTTTTAGAGGCGTCATTCATAGTTGTTTTTATTTACCAGTGATCCTTCATGATATGATTTTAGTAGAATTCTACATGAACAACTTAATCTGTAATTATACTCAGCTGTTATTTTGGTTTCAAAATAATCCAAGCTTGTAAGCAACGATAAAGAACAATGATGAATCTGCGAAGCATCTCACAACATGGATGGATCTGGGGGGCATTTTGCTGAGTGAAATAAGTCAGTCACAAAAGGACAAATATTGTATGAGACCACTACTGTAAAACCTCATGGAAAGGTTTACACACAGAAAGAAACAATCTTTGATGGTTACAAGGGAGGCGAGGGTGGGGATGGAAAAACACTAAATAGACAATAGATAAGTGGAAGCTTTGGTGAAGGGTAAGACAGTACACAATACTGGGGAAGTCAGCACAACTTGTACAAGGCAAGATCATGGAAGGTTTTTTTTTTTTTTTTTTTTTTTTTTTAGTAGTTGCCCAGTTTAATGGAGAATTATCTAAGATCTGCTGTTTTTCAGAAGATGCAAATTGTATTAACCTGAACAATGTTTCTGTAAAGCCTGTTTAAAATGATACTGAAGTTTTATCTTTGCCTATTGTTTCTAGCCCTCTATTTTCTGTCTTTGGTTTAAACCCCAAGGGCCCAGAGGCTTTCTCCGATGTCTGATTCTTTGTGCCTTGAGCTCCTTCATGTTTGGGTGGCACGTCCATGAAAAAGCCATACTCCTAGCAGTTCTCCCAATGAGGTAAGCAGGTAGCTTAGTCAGACAGCATTACTGTCGTATTTCACAATGACCCTATTGTCTTCCATTTAATCTGTCCTTGCTTGGCACAGTCAGTGGAATTGGCAAAGGCAAAGATGTACAAGAATAGATTTCCCACTAGGACAGCGAAGGGATGCTTAAGTTGGGGTCCTTGGACCCACAGAGGCTCCAAGGTATGCAAAATTGTGTGTATTCTTTGTACATTTTTTGGTAAGAAGAACTGTAGTGATTAAAAATCACAACACCAGCCCCTATCCGTTGCTGGTGGGAATGCAAAATGGTACAGCTGTTGTGGAAAACAGTGTGGTGGTTCCTAAAAAAATGAAAACAGAACTACCATATGACCTAGCAATTCCACTCCTAGGTATATACCCAAAAGACTTGAAAGCAGAGAATCAAAGAGAGACTTGTATACCAGTGTTAATTGCAGCACTATTCATGATAGCCAAAAGGTGAAAACAACCTAAGTGCCCATCAACAGATGAATGTATAAACAAAATGTGCTACATACATACAATGGACTACTACTCAGCCAGCAGGAGAAATGAAGTCTTGATACATGCTACAGTATGGATGGAGCTTGAAGACATTATACTGAGCGAAATAAGCCAATCACAAAAGGACAAACATTGTATGACCTCACTTATATAAAAAGACAAGAAAAGGCAAATGTATAGAGATCAAAGTTTCTTAGTGGTTACCAGGGGCACGAGGGAAGGGGAAAAGGGAGGTTAGCAGTGATAGGAAAATCGCATTGATTAAGGCTGTTGCACAGCCAGTTATTGTAATTGCTGTCAATAAGTTGTATACCTGTAAAAAGTTAATTGGCAAAGGTTGTGTGATAGATATATGTATAATGACAAAAAAAGTAGCTGCTGAGTCTGCTTACGTACAAACAACTCATGAGATTCGGTTCCATGGTTTGGAGATTTAGGGTCATGGTTTCATGGGACATCCCAGTTAATTGGCCTAATAACATGTTTAGTACTTCTGTTCTACCTCCTAGTTCGTTGTGTAGTGCCTGGGGTCTTAAAGCTTGCAAACAGCCATCCAAGGCACAACAATTGGTCTCTACGCGCCTGGAGCAGCAGAGGAGGAAGGAGAATCAGGAATAGGAGGAGGATATGGAAGGTGTAGCTAATTGACTCCATGAACAACTGCCTCCTTTGCCATGACACCAGAAAAACTGGATGGTGCCTGGCTACCATTACAGAACATTTTGATCAAAGATTCCATAGAAGAATCCTGATCAAAAAGGGGAAAATGTAGAACAGAATTTCAAATTTTCATGGACTCCAGACTTTCTGGAGCCATGGAGGGTGGATGAACCTCTGAAACTACTGCCCTGAGATAATCTTTAAACCTTAAACTAAAAATATCCCCTATGTCATTTTAAAACCAAACAATAGTTCAGCTTACCCAATGAAAAAAGATCTGCCTTGAGCATTATACTCTTTCAAGTTCCATCTATATGGGATCACACTGACAACAGCAACTTGAAAGATTAGATAGGAACCTTAGGGGAAAGTGAGCTTATGTTAATGAGGGAGGAACAACTCAGAAAAGGAGGGTGAGAATGGTTGTACAACTTGAAGAATGTAATCAATGTCACTAAATTGTACATGTAGAAATTGTTGAATTGGTGTATGTCTTGCTATGTATATTCTCAACAATGATAGCAAAATAAATAAAATTTAGAAAAATAAAAAAGAAACACACAACCAGGCTATTAGGTCAGGATATTGAGAGGTAGCATGGAATGGAAAAAGCATGAGGTTTGATGCCATCACAGATCACAGTGGTTCCTTGTTAAATGTTGCTAGTTAAAGTAAGGATGGAGTCCCTTCTGGAATAATATCTAACATTTATCTAACTTACAGATTTTCTAGAACTGCTCTTTTTTTTCATTCTTTCATTTGGACCTCATAACAACCTTTAAAATAATAAGTGGATATCATCCCTGTCTTAACGTCTGCAGAAACTGAAACCCAATAGATAGATAAATGGTAATAGAATTAGACTTTTTTCCATAAATCTTGAGAGAAGTTACTTAAGCTCTGAAAGAACAGTAAGCAAATTTGTCAGATCAGTATTTATGGCTTGTCTGGGTTCATTTTGCAACTTGAGAAAAAAAAGTAAAAAGCAGAGCAAATTAAAAACAAATGTTTTTAGTCGAAATTCATGCTGAACACCAAGAGGTACAGGGCACCATCCAGGGGAAGAACTGTAGGGTTAGAAACGAAACTCCTAGCCCTGTTTGCCTGGCTACCACCACTAGGCAGCACCCAATTCCACAAAATCTCTTTCTTTGGAGAAGGAAGTTACTCAAGGAAGCAATGTTCTTTTTTGGATACTCCCCAATTCAGTTTGATACATTTGTCTATCGATTGCTTAAAGTTTCCCACTAAAAAATTAATATACTCAGTTGAATTGGACTTGTAACAAAGATCAGTATGTTATTTTCTGCTTAAGCCAGTTATAGAAGTAATAATGGTTATTCAGGCAATTTGCAAGTGTAAGCTTTAGTTGTTGTTTTAAAGAATTATAAGAATTTTTATTTTTAGCCTTCTGTCTGTGGGAAAAGCAGGAGACGCTTCAATTTTTCTGATTCTGACCACAACAGGACATTATTCCCTCTTCCCTCTGCTCTTCACTGCACCAGGTAAATAGCCTTTTCTTTTTTAGAGATATATTTGAGTGCCTTGACCTTTTAGTCAGAGCCCAGAGATCTATATTATCTGATTCAAATAACCTCAAAATCTCTTGGAAGGAGAGATCCTGTCCATTTTCTTAAATAAAACCTCCAATTTTCCCCTAAACCTCAGTATCTTTAGATTTCACAAAAATGCATAGGTAACTTCAAAAGCATTACTAGGGCTTTATAGCTGTGTCAGTGTGATTATATTATCTTATGCATTATAAACCTTTCTCTTATCCACGAAATTATCATCTGGATTTTTTCTTCTTTTAACAGAACTTCCCATTAAAATCTTACTCATGTTACTATTCACCATCTACAGTATTTCCTCACTGAAGACTCTATTCAGGTAATCCAAAAAGCACATTTAAAATTATGTTTACTTTTCTGAAATGTAGTATAACAACATTACAAAAAAAATTAGCAAATAGAGGGAGAAATTACTCATAATCTCATCACTCTGACACAACAACATAGATTGTGTCTTTAGTTTGGGGGAATATTTGAGGAGAGATTACCTGACTTAAATTAAAATTTTATATGGAACTAAAAAATGGAATGTAAAATATATGCATTATGAATAAAACCAAATAAATACATATGTATGTGGAGAAAACTAAAAGATATTATGTAGACATTCCTGTTATGGAATTATGAGTGCAATTTTTTTCTCTTCTAAACTTTCTGTAATGTTATCTGTATAATTTTTGAAGTTTGCTCATTGTTCATATCTGTGTCCATAAAAACTCATATACCCAATTATATTAAAACTCAACTATATATTGTTTACTGTGGTCTGATTCTGGTATAACAACATCCAGCCCTCTTCCCTCTCCCATATGCAGAGCTAATTCTCTCTGAGTACTTTTAGCGAAGTGACAGCATAGGTAAATGATGACTGGGTAAATTTGGTTGTTGAGATAATGGTTTGTCGTTATCAATTTTTCTAAATGTGAAATTTAAAGCACTCTTAACTCTCTGGCCTTGGCTGTTCTCCCCAGCAAGACAGTGCAGGTGGGGAAGCTTCAGCTAGGAAACGTTTGGTAAACCAGGATGACTCATCTAAAGTCATACTTTTCTCTCCTTTTTTCTTCAGAAAAGAAAAACCTCTTTTTAATTGGATGGAAACTTCCTACCTCCTTGGCCTGGGGCCTCTGGAAGTCTGCTGTGAATTTATATTCCCTTTCACCTCCTGGAAGCTGAAGTACCCCTTCATCCCTTTGTTACTGACCTCAGTGTATTGTGCAGTAGGCATCACATATGCTTGGTTCAAACTGTACATTTCAGTATTAACTGACCCTCTTGTCCTCAAGACAAAGAAGCAATGAATAAAGGAACTGTTTGAATGTATTCCAAGCAATTATTTCATGGGAAATTAATCAGAAGTTGAAGAAAGTTGCTGGTGGCATGAGCCATTCATTTCATTAGGTCTGTCCAGAGGACCATTCTTCCAAATTTGGCCTTGCCCAGTCTAGCAACCTGATTGTCACCATGGTGAGAAGCCACTCGTCCTCCATAAGCAGTGAAATGCATCTGAAACAAATCTTGCCTTCCCCTGTTAAAATTATCTGAGACTATTCAATCTGCTCTGCTTGCTCAAGGCAAACAATGAGTCTGATTAACAGCATAATTATATGTAGCCTGTGGTAACCACTGTCAGATTATAAAGCATAATTAGAAACATGTGCTAAGGGAAATGTAAATAAAATACCATTTTATATTTCTGCACAATAATTTTTGGGTCATTACCAGCTCCTACATTTCCTATTGGCGTCCTCACAAGCAAGTGGTATTCTGTTCCCATTCTGTACACCTTGTTCCCAGAGATTTTTTTTCATTGAAATTATACAATGACAACACTCAAAAAGCCAGGGAGGGGTATTTAATGAACTGGTTTGGCCAGGCAGCAGAAACTACAAATTATAGCTACACTCATATTGAGTTAGGGACATCTTGTACAATTCATTTGTTCTAACAGCAAGCACTGCAATTTTGTTAGTCTACCACTTTCTAGACCTTTGCTAATGACTTCAAAACCAAGTGAAGTAACTGAAGTGGTTTCTGCAGTCTTGTCTCGTCTTCTCCCTTCCATAAGAGTACTTCATGCATACTTTTTGTCCGGGACTCCAGTTTGCCTAATATCTGCTCCCACTGTGCCAGTGATCTACTTCTACTATTAACAGCTGTTATACTTGATTGTGTTTATCTGTTTTCCCCAGAAGACTTTGAAATTCCAGAGCTGAGACCCTACTTGTCTTGATAGTCCCAGTGTTTGGCACAGTTGAATGCATGAAGCACACTGCACTGGCCATAATTAAAATCTAAATGTTTCAAGCATTAGCACAAGCGACCCAGTGTAGTTCTTTACATCTTTACCAATCAGTGTACAATCCAAAAAACAAAATAGAAGTTAGAAGGTGAATTTGGATGCATCTCAACAAGACCAAACTAATTATGCTTCGTAGGTTGTCCTTGTGAAAGTGATACGATGTCAGAGCTGGAGGAGCTCATCTAGTGCAGAGATTTTCAGAATGTTCTGCAGAGCCCAGGGCATTCTTCAGAGTTGCTGCAGAGGCTCTGGGCCCTCTCCCATCTTCTGCCAAAGTAAATATGCTGTGATTTGTGTCATATATTAGTTTTTATTAGACTTAAATGTTCAAAATCCAAATACAGGCTTAAGACCTCTGATCAGTATACCTTGTGTTCACGTTTTTTAACTTTGCAGATGTGGGTAGTTTTTAACAACAAATTTACACAAATTTACTTACTAAGTAAATAAAAGTGCTGCCTCAAAATGTTTTAAAATCTAAAATTAAGCAAAGCCTAGAAGAACAAGCTAAGATTACTGTGATGGTTAAGGTTATGTGTCAGCTTGTCCAGGCCATGATTCTCAGTGGTTTGGCAGTTATGATGTAGCTTGGTAGCTGTGTAATAATGTAATCACCCCCATGATGAGATCTGTTATGAGCAGCTAGTCAGTTGAAAGGGAGTTTCCTTGGGGGGTGTGGCCTGCATTCAATATATGTGGACTTCCTGGCAAAGCTTGTGGGCTTTTGCTCACTCTGGATCCTGCAGCTGGCTCCTGTTCATCTGACCTCTGATTCTTGGGACTTGAGCTAGCAGCTTACCTGCCAGTCTTGGAGTTCATCAGCCTCCACAGCCTGTGAGCCAGAGGCCTGCTGTCTGACCTGCCAATCTTAGATTTGCCAGCCCCTACAGCTACATAAGTCAGGAGAAGCCTCCAGCCTGACCCACAGACTTGGAACTTTCCAGCTGCTACAACCGTGTGAGCCATTTCCTTTATACACACACATGCACACATATATATATATATGTACACATTTCACTGGTTTTGCTTTTCTAGGGAACCCAGTGTAAGACAATTACTATCAAATTTTAAACAAGATATAAACAACTCATTTCTCATCTGCTGTCTAATTTATATGCATTACACCAAAATATAACAAGATAAAGGTAGAGGGATAGAGCCAGAAATGGGAAGGAAATATTAAAAAGATGCACTGTCTTTGCAGCCCCATGCTGGTATAGTTTCCCTGGTTAATGACCAACCCAAACCAAACCCATTGCTGTCAAGTCAATTCCAACTCATAGTGACCCTATAGTGCAGAGTGGAGCACCTGGTGGATTCAAACTGCCGACCTTTTGGTTAGCAGCCATAGCACTTAACCACTACACCACCAGGGTCTTCCTGGTTAATGACATCCACTTGGAAATAACTCTGGTGAAGGAAGCATTTCCGTATCAGAAGAATTATTCCCTATGCACAATCTGTGCAGCTTCTGTTACAGTTAATGAGAGGAAAAACATTACAACAAAATACAACTTTTGAAAAAGATATTTTGCTCTTCAGTAGTTTGATGAAATTACATTTCCAGCATGAATGTGGTAAGAAAATCTTTTGACCCATCTACGCCTTTTTTGGTGATCTAAAGAGGACGAGCTACTGTCCTGAGATTAGAACAAGTTAATAACCCTCAAAAACTTGAATCAGTACAGTCATTATTTTCTCACAATGAAGCCCCATATTCAACATCCCCATTTTTTTAAATAATTTATTTTTGTTGTTGAGAATATACCCAGCAGATATACCAGTTTAGCAATTTCTACATGTACAATTCAATGATGTTGATTATACATTCTTCAAGTTGTGCAACCATTCTCACCCCCCTTTTCCAAGTTGCTCCTCCATCATTAACATAAACTCACTGTCCCCTGAGTTTCCTATCTAATCTTTTGAGTTGCTGTTGTCAGTTTGCTCCCATAGAGATCTTGAAAGAGCACAATGCTTAAGGCAGACATTCTTTGATTGCTTTAAAGAAGACTTCAGGGGATATTTTTGGTTTAAGGTTTAAAGATTATTTCAGGGCAGTAGTTTCAGGGGTTCATCCAGCCTCCATGTCTCCAGAAATTCTGGAGTCCATGAAAATTTTAAATTCAGTTCTACATTTTCCCCCTTTTGATCAGAATTCTTCTATAGAATCTTTAATCAAAATCAACATCCCCATTTTATAGAAAGGTCAGTAAAGGTACTAATTTTTTTCAGACTAAAGTATCAGAAATAAAAACAGTATACTTAATCTTGTGCATATGAAAAGTGCAGGACCTATAATATACCTATGTACAATGCTCTGAAGAAAATGAGACTGCTTAGAATTATAAGAATCACAGAATCTTAAAAAGGCTCCCAGAAGAACACTCAGGGCACATTTACTTTTTACAGTTTCCTTGACGGAGAACAGACTGCTGATTAAGCAGTATGGTGTGTTCACTACCTCATCAAGCAGCCCCTTCACATGGGCAGCTGTTTGTTAGGGCTTTCTTAGTGCTGAATTAATGCTCATCTTCCTCTGAATTTCACCTATTAGTCTCTAGAGCAAAACAGAATAAGATCCTCCTCCCATTTTACATGACAGCTCTTTAAGTAATACACAAAGTGCTTACTATGTGCCAAGTTCTGTGCTAGGCATTACCTCATTTAATCCTTTCTAAAAGTCTGCAGATCAGGTTCACTTATTATTCCTTAGAAAAACATGTAATGAATGCCTATTGAATGTTATGCACTGTGCTAGGTGCTATATAATCAAAAGGTAAACAAGAAAGATACATGCCTGTCCTCAAAGGACTTACATTCTAGTGACTAGAAAGTAGTAAGAGCCAGGAAGAGTGGTACAAGTTGAAGACTTAGACAGATCCCAGGTCATGCATGGTCTTTTAGGCCATAGTAAGGAATTAGAATTTATTCTAAGTGAAATGGGAACAAAAGGGTTTTGAATTTTCTGAGTTAGACTTTTTGACAAATAATACACATGGTGCAAAATTCAGAAAGTTTCAAACCACTGAGATCCCCTACCAAGAGGCAATCATTGTGGCCACTTTCTTGTATATCATTCCAGAGATATCCTATGCATTAAAAAGAACACCGTCAAGTTGATTCCAACTCATAGTGACCCTATAGGACAGAGTAGAACTGCTCCATAGGATTTCCAAGGAGTGGCTGGTGATTCAAACTGCCAGTCTTTTGGTTAGCAGCCAAGTGCTTAACCACTGCACCACCAGGGCTCCAATTCTATGCATAGACAACCATTTATATATACACAAATGGTAACATTTTGCACACTGCTGATCATGAGTTTTTTAGTATATTTTGGAGTTTATATCAGTACATATAAAACTGCATCGTTCTTTTAATAGCTGTGTAAGTTATCTATTGTTATGTGACAAACTTTGTAGTTTAAAACAATGCATAATTATTATCTCACAATTTCTATACATCAGGAGTCCAGGTTCAGCTTACCTGGGTCTTCTGTTTAAGATCTCTCACAAGGCTGCAATCAAGGTGTCACCTGGAGCTGTGGTCTCATCTCAAGGCTCAGCTAGGGAAGGACCTGCTTCCAAGTTCCTGTGATTGTTGGCAGAATTCAGTTCTGTATGAGTTGAAGGACTGAGAGCTTCAGTTTCTTTCTGACTGTTGGGTGGAGGCCATCCTCAATTCCTTGCCATGTGGACTTCTCCATAGAGCAGCTTACGACACAGCTGCTGGCCTCATCAAAGCCAGCAAGGGGGAGAGTCTGATAGCAAGGTAGACGTTAAAATCTTATGTAATATAATTACAGAAGTGACATCCTGTCATCTGTATTGCATTCTATTGGTTAGAAGCAATTCACAGATAGAGGGGTGGTATTAAAGAGTTTTGTTTTGGAAATTGTAAAATTTTTAAAAGAAAATTTAGAACCTTGGTTTAAAAACACAAAAAGTGCCAAAAAAAAACAAAGATTAGATTGATAAATTTTACTACATCAGAATTTTAACTTTTATGTACTAGAAGACAAAATTAAATGCCAAACAACAGATTGGGGAGAGTATTTTGCAGCACATATAACAAAGGATTCATATTACCACACAAAATAAATTCTTAGAAATCATTAAGAAAAAAAGACAACCCTAGAAAAAATAAGCAAAGTATAGGACTAGCCAGTCAACAGAAGGAAACCCAAATGGCAAATAACTATATAGAGACTAATTTTAATGGGATAATAGAGAAATGCAAATTAAAACAACAATGAAATACCATTTTTCAGCATCAGATTGGCAAAAATTAAAGTCTGACAAAAAATACTACTTTTACATATATTGAAAATGGGAGAGTGGAAAGTGGATCAGTCTGTTTAGAAAGCAATTTGATGATGATTTGTAAAATTGAAAATCTATATATTCTGTAACTCAGCATTTCCAGTTCTAAGTGCATACTCTAGAAAAACTCTTAGACATGTACTTGAGGTAATATGCACAGAAGGGGTAAAATTTTAAAATCATACCCCCCAGAAAGCCCCATGTTTTATATTGCTAATGAGTTTGTCTATAAATGTAAATATTAAAAATAGACACTAAGTGCATATGGAATTTATGATAGTGGTTACCTCTAGCGAGGAAACAAGGAGAATGGACCTGGGAGTTGAGGTCAAGGAGAGTTTTAGCTCTGTATTATTTTTTTTATATATTTTTAAAGGAGAATATTATATACAAATGGGGTGTGTGTGTGTGTGTTTCAAGTATATACATCAGCGGAATAAAAACTTGAAGCAAATACAGCAGGTTACAGTTAATCTTAGGTGTAAATATGGGTTTCTGTTATATTCCTTATACTTTTTAATATTGCTTAATTTTCTCAGTGTGAAAAGGAGTCTTATCTTGGACCTATTTAATTTGAGATATTTGTGAGATATCCTGGTGAAGATGTCAAGGAGATGATTAGATATACCTCTTGAGCTCACTAGAGAGTTTGGGCTAGAGTTATAAATGTTGTAGTCATCAGTATATACCTGATAAAGCCAAGGGAGGAGACAGTAAAGAGAAGAGAGCCCAGGACAAATCTAAGGAATTCTAACATTTGCAGGCTGAGAAGAGAAACTGATAAAGAGAAGGCAAAAGAGAAAAATTAGGAGTGTGTAGTGCCCTGGGTGCTGAGGGGAGAGAGTGTTAACTGAAGGAAAGAAAGGACAACTGTGTCAGATGCTACTGAGATGCTGAGTAAAATGGGTATCATTGGATGTGGAGGTCACTGGTGTTCTCTATAAGGACAGTTTGAGAGTGAGAACAGAAAGACATTGTAATGGGTGAACAAGATTTCCTAGTCAAGGCTCAAAAAGCACAATTCATAAAGGAAAAAATTAGATAAATCTGAGTACATAAAAATAGTAGATTTCATGAGTGTTGAGAATATGTATGGAATTCCTACAAATCAGCAAGGAAAAAAGATGATACAAAGAAAAATGGGCAAAAGATGCATAGTCAATTCATTCACGGAGGAGGAAACTGGAATGGTCAATACATATGAAAAGATACTCAACTACACTAGTAATCAAGGAAAGGAAAATTGAAAACAATAATGAAGAAGATACTTTCCACCAATGGATTGGCAAAAATCAAGTTTGACAATGGCAAGGGTAATGGATGAATAAAATGTGACATATTTGTGTGATGCAATATCATACAGTAGTCCACAGGAATGAACTAGATCTTATCATGATGGATAAATCTCAAAAACATTATATGGAGTGATAAAAGCAAGAGAAAAACAGAAACAATAAATCATACTATTTAGGTAAAAAAATTTTAAGGCATACCTAACAATACTAAATATATGTAAAATAGAAAAAAATGGACTGGAAGTATACACACCAAACTCATGATAGTGGTTGTCTTGGGGAAGGGGGGAAAGGAGATTTTAGCTGATCAGTAGTACTTTACCTCGTTTTTAAAATGTTTAGAAAAATATGACAAAATGTTAGTTTTTGTTCATTCCGGGTGGTACAGGATGAGTATTATATTGTTCTTTGTATTTTTCTGTATTTTTGTAAGCTTCTTTAATAATAATGTCCCCAAATTGGTTCCAGAAGAATGTGGGGAAAGGTTTACTGTGGAGAAGTTTGCTGGAGAGTGGTGTGCTAGGCAAGTGTTCTGGAGACCCTTACATATGGAGTCCCTGGCTGATCCAAATGGTCATACCGCTAACCAGCTAACCTAAAGATTGCACCCAGAGGCACCTCAGAAGAAAGGCCTGGTGGTCTACTTCTGAAAAATCAGTCATCAAAAACCCTGTGGAAATAACCTAAATACCCATCAACAGATAAATGGATAAACAAAATATGGTACATACCTACAATGGAATACTACTCAGCCAGTAGGAGAAATGAAGTCTTGATGTATGCTACAGTATGGATGGAAATTGAAGACATTATGCTGAGTGAAATAAGTCAATTGCAAAAGGACAAATATTTATGACCTTACTTATACAAAAAAACAAGAAATGGTGAATGTATAGAGATCAAAGTTTCTTAGTGTTTACCAGGGGTGGGAGGGAGGGAGAAATGGGGGGATTATTGCTTTGAAGTATGGAGTTTTGGTTTACGGTGATGGAAAAATTGCATTGACTAAGGGTAGGGTTACACACCGATTACTGTAAGTGCTGTCATAAGATGTACACCTATAAAAAGTTGAATTGGCAAAAGTGTGATAGCTATATTCACAAACAACGACAAAAAAAAAAAAAAAAGGAGCTGCTGAGGCTGCTTACGGACAACCAGACACCTCACTGGATTTGGTTCCTTGGTTTGGAGGTTTAGGGTCATAGTTTCATGGGACATCCCAGTTAATTAAACATGTTAAGTTCTACCTCCTAGTTTGTTGCGTAGTGCCTGAGGTCTTAAAAGCTTGCAAGTGGCTATCCAAGGCACAATTGGTCTCTATGTTCCTGGAGCAACTGAGGAAGAAGGAGAATCAGTAATAGGAAGAAGATATGGAAGGTGGGGCTAATTTCCTCCATGAACAACTGCCTCCTTTGCCATGAGACCAGGAGAACTGGACTGTGCCTGGCTACCATTACTAATCATTTGGATCAAAGATTCCATAGAAGAATCCTGATCAAAAGGGAGAAAATGCAGAACAGAATTTAAAATTTTCATGGAATCCAGATTTTCTGGATCCAGGGAGGCTGAATGAACCCCTGAAACTAATGCCCTGAGATAATCTTTAAATCCTAAACCAAAAATATCCCCTAAAGACTCTTAAAACCAAACAATAGTTTAGCTTAACTAGTAAAAAAGTCTGCCTTGAGCATTATGCTCTTTTAAGAACTATCCATATGGGATCAAATTGACAACAGCAGTTCAAAAGATTAGATAGGAACCTTAGGGGGCAGTGAGTTTATGTTAACGGGGGAGGAACAACTCAGAAAAGGAGGGTGAGAATGGTTGCACAACTCAAAGAAGGTAATCAATGTCACTAAATTGTACATGTAGAAACTGTTGATTTGGTGTGTGTTTTGCTGTGTATATTCTCAACGACATTTGCTGCCTTCCAAAATAAAGAAAATTAAAAAAAGAAACCCCTATGGAGAATGGTTCGACTGTCACCATGAGTTGGAGTCCACACAGATGGCAGCTGGTTACACAGGACTGGGTTCTTTGTAGAAGCTGAGCCTTGGCGGCTTCGTTCAATACATACAAGCCCTTCATCATGTTTTATCAGAATCTTTGTAAACATCTAAATATTTAAGTATTTGGCTAATAATTTATCTGGTATTCAGATTACATAATCCTACTGTGGGACATTTTTTGGAGTTTTAATTATTTTGGTATCATTTTACAAGAAATTGTGGTTAAAAGAAAACTTTGTGAAAAAAGCTTTTTCACAGTGTATATAATTTCCATAGGACAGGTTCCTATACATGTAATTACTGGGTCAAAGGATGTGAACATTTGAAACATTTGCTGCCTTCCAGGAAACTATTCCAATATACACTCCTTTGGAAAATCCTAGCTTGAAATATTACAGATCAGGGAGTGCTTTTTATAGGCATAAAATGTCCATCCTTTACTCACTTTTAACTCGTACTTAATTATTAATTCTTCCACTTCCGGATGTATGTGCCTTTGCCCTAACCTCTGGTTTCATCAGCATTCACCTAAATAAAATTTTGATCCCACTAATGAGTGGACACGACAGGAAGACTTTCTAAAGACAGAGCTGTTCAAAGATGGAAACTCCTCAGGACTAGAGATGGGTTAACAGAAACTGGACAATTACTTGGCAGAATGTTATAGATTCGTTTTTTCTTTCATTCCTCAAACCACTGGGGAGTATTTCCTCTCTCAGCCCTGTGAAAGGACTTAAAGGCCCCAGGACCCTGCCACCCACCCCAAATTGCGAGAAGTGACTAAGTGATCCGGTCCACGGTTTTCCAAATTCTTTGTTGCTGGCCAGAGTCCAACCTTAATTTTACATTTTGGAGGGTGTGCTTGTGCGAAGGAACGACTGGAAACCCAGAAAATGAAGCTTTTATGGGATTTCAGTTGTTAGTTTGTCAAAACTATCCTTGTCCTCTTGTGGGTGTTGGGTGTAAAGATGAATCTTTGTTATATGGACATTAGGCGGCGGGGGAAGGGCAGGCAATTCAGGGTAGGAGAGACTGGGAGAAAAAAATCATTGTCTCCTAGTCTTCACTCAGTTTGGATTGTTTAATGTACTTTTCGATCCCGTAATACCAGTCTTCGGACCACCCATTCCCACCAGCAGGACTATGCCGGCGGGCGGACGCGCGGGCAGGTGAGTAGGGTAGGCAATGTAGTAGCCGGAACCTCGCAAGCGGAGTTCCGGCTGTAGCGCAGGCGGGGAAAGGTTTGGGCGCTGCACGGCCCTGCGCCGTGCCCTTCATCCCGGTGCTCGGAGGAGAAAACTTGTGGGTTAGGCCCCGGAGTTGGTCGTGGTGGTTTTCCTTGTAGTTGGCTGTCTGAGGCCAGGCCTCCAGTGGAAACGGCGTCACCATGATGACCGGACGGCCGGGCCGAGTGCCCTTACAGTTTCTGCCGAACGAGGCCCGGAGCCTACCCCCGCCCAAGCTGACCGACCCGCGGCTCGTCTTCTGTGGCTTCTTGGGCTACTGCGCCGGCCTGGTTGATAACGCGATCCGCCGCAGGCCGGTGGTGGCGGCGGGTGAGGGCTGCGCGGGCGGAGTCGGCGGGGAGAGGAGGGGTTCGCAGGGCTAAGGACTGCCTCTGTCTCCGTTTTTCCGGGGTCTTTTCACCTAACTGGCACCGCCTCGCCTTCCGGGGACGTTTGCCCCGCGTTAGCCCTTCTGAATCGGTCAGGGCCATAGTGTCATTTGCACTTCAGAAAAACTGGGGTGTAGCTAAGCAGGGTCATACCCACGACCCCACAGAGAGTCTAAGGATCCGGGACTGGATCCTCTGCTCCCTTCTCAGTTTTGCTAAGCGCTGTGGTGTGTGCAATGATGAGCATTCACTCCTTGCCATGCATTTCTGACACTTCGTGCGTTGTAGCATTTAATCCTCAAATACCTTATGGGGGAGGTATTATCCATAAAAGAGAAAACTAAGCCTTAGAGGTTAAAGCAGTTTGCTCAAGGTCATATGGTTAGTAAGTAGCGGAGCCTGTTTTAGACCTCTCACTATGAGTCGGGATGGACTTGATGGCAACAGGTTTGGGTTTTTTTGTTGTTGTTTTGTTTTGTTTTTGATATGTTGGTAACCAGGGCTTCTCAAACAGTATGCATAGGAATAACCTGGATTTTGTTAAAATGAGGATTCTGATTCAGTAGGTCCGTGGAGGGGCCTGATATTCCGGGTTGCTCGCAAGCTCCCAGATACTACTGATGCTGCTGGTCTGGGAATGGCACTTTGAGTAGAGAGGCTCTAAACTTCTGAGGTGTATTGCCTAGTAGTATGTAATCCTCATAATAACTGACAGAAT
Source organism: Trichechus manatus latirostris (assembly GCF_000243295.1). Lineage (NCBI taxonomy): Eukaryota > Metazoa > Chordata > Mammalia > Sirenia > Trichechidae > Trichechus > Trichechus manatus. The sequence goes on along the minus strand of NW_004444024.1, from coordinate 7,859,318 downwards.
AGCTGTGCTGAGGACTGGATTTCCAAGAGGAGGACGGGAGAGGTGTCTTTGAACGTAGCTTTGGTATATTAGGAGGATAGTGAGAGCCTCCAGTGGAAACAAATGGAGGAGGTAAAGCCAAAACCCATTGCCACTGAGCAGATTTCGACTCAGTGACCCTATAGGACAGAGTAGAACTGCCCTGCCCGATAGGGTTTCCAGAGCTGTAAATCTTTACGGAAGCAGACTGCCACATCTCTCTCCTGCAGAGTGGCTGGTGGGTTCAAACTGCTTTCCTTTCAGTTAGCAGCTGAGCACCTAACCACTATGCCACCAGGGCTCCTTGGAGGAGGTAACCGAAATAACCCACTGCCCTCAAGTAGATTCTGACTCATAGTGACCCTATAGGACAGAATAGAACTGCCCCATAGTGTTTCCAAGGCTGTGAATCTTTATGGAAGCAGACTGTCACATCTCTCTCCCATGGAGTGGGTGGTGGGTTCGAACTGCTAACCTTTTGGTTAGCAGCTGAGCACTTTAACCAGTGCGCCACAGAGGAGATAGAGACCTCTGTAAATGGGGCCAGTTTGACGATTGAGTGTGCTCTAGGCAGGCAGATTTTGAAAGCTCGGGAGTACAATTATCAGACTTAGTTTTAAAAGGTCAACTTTATCAGCAATGTAAACATGCATTGGAGCCAAGGAGCCCAGTTGGAAGGTCCCAACTGGGTGGTGCAAATCGTTTGCACTCAACTACCAATCTAAAGGATGGTGGTTCAAACCTACCCATCAGCACCGAAGAAGAAAGATATAAGCATCTGCTTCTGTAAAGATTACAGCCAAGAAAACCCTATGGAGCAGTTCTACTCTGTAACACATGGGGTTGCCATGAGTTGGAATTGACTTGAAAGCAGTGGGTATGGGTAGCTCAGTTGGAAGAAAGCTAATACAATGGTTAGGCAACCAGGAATCACCCCACATGTGCCTTTTTAGCCTTCTAGCTGCATGTCATGGCTGGAGATTGGCTCCAGCCCACCAAATACCAGCACTTCCAGTGCTCAAATAGTACTGAAATCCCGTCTCCCTTGGACATGGCCCCTCACTACAGAAAGGAATGATCTTTTTCCATTTCTGCCTTTAAGGATATGGGATTTCTCCCTTTTGATCGTATTCCACATTTCCCCAAGCCTATTGCTTGGTATGGAAACCCTGCTAATCAAAAGGTTTGAATCCACCAGGCGCTCCTTGAAAACTCTAGTTCTACCCTGTCCTATAGGGTCGCTATGAGTCAGAATTGACTTGACGGCAATGGGTGTGTGTTGTGTATCGCTTGGTATAATGAAAAGACCCCCACTTTGGAACTAAGTGTCCCTGCTTCACTGCTTGCAGCTATGTCACCTTGGACCAGTTGGTCAAGCCTCTCCTAGCCAGAGTTTCCGCATTTATAAAATGAGACTAATTAACCTTTACATATTTGTTGTGAGAATTAAGCAAGATTCTATAGGTAAAGTGCCTGACACAGAGAAAATGCTCAACAGAGTTCCCTTTTCTTAGCTGTTCTCATGCAAACATTTACCACATATTTGTTTGTTCAACATTTACTTAGCTCTTTGTCTGTGCCAGGTGCTGTGTTACATGATACAGATGGGAGGGAGGCTGTTCCAGAGAAGGACTGAAACATGACATGCGTACCGCTTAATCTTGCCTCATTGTTATCAAACTCATATTATTTTGCAGGTTTTTTTTATGGTTCTGGAAAACAGAAGAGTATAGTGGTTAAGAGCACTTTAGGGTTTAACACATCTCCACTTTACTAGCTTTTGATCTGGGGAAATGACCTACTGCTGTGAACTTGTTTCCTCATCCTTAAAATGGGGATAATCCGTACCTCTGTGTGGCTCTGAGGGCTGATTGAGATGATGTATGTAAAGCAGTTAGCATAGGGCTAGGGGTCAGGATTCCTGAGTTCCTTGGACTTCCCTAAGTTGCTTTGGAAAGTTTAGGTCTTGAGGGTTTTATTGAAATGATTATCGTCAGCAGCATTTATTGAATGTATGTTGGGCTTGTTTAGCTCAGTTTCTGGCATATAGTACTCAGTAAATGTTCATTGAATGAATGAGCACATACAGACCCTCCAGAGGTTTACAGAGCAAGTGGCCATATTCATTAAAAAAGACAAATTGTGATACAAGTTTATGCACTTAAGGTTACAGGTATGACATTATAAATGATGTTTCTAAGAGCTGGAGGAGTAGGGAAGGAGAGAGCTGTAGTGGACTTTCAAACTACGGCCCTGGAGAGTACCTGTGTATTCAGTGGGTAGGATTGGGATATTCTGTCAGTGAAATCAAATTGTGCAGATCTTTTTCAAGTTATCAGAAAATATAATTTTTTTCTTCCATCACCTGTTTTTAAACGCTTGTTGCTGGTTATCACTTACCTACCCAAATTTAGAGTTAGTTGGTATCTAAGTATAGTTAGTCCACAAAATTAAATATTTATTGATTTCTAGTTCATGTATCAGTATTTTACGATGTTCTGCAAAGAGCATGATAGCTTCCAGGTTTAGATTCACAGAGTAAAGGAAAGAAGGGGGAAATGATTGTGGAGGGGGTTGTGCATGTGGTGGGGGGAAAACCACCACTTAGAGAGAGAGGAGAGCTTAGGGAAATGGGGACTTAGGAAGAGGCCAAGCCATGCCTTTAGAGCTGGGACTTGGACATTAGCACCTAAAATATTTATAGAGTCTTTGTCTGTGAGGGATACAGGTAAGCATGGAGAGTCTGGGTGTTTGTGTAGCCCTGTGGCACCTGGGAGAACTCAGCATGCTCCGGTTCACTATATTGCAGGTGGCCCATTAGGGGAAGCAGTGACTGTTTGGAGTGAGGGAGGATGCAAAAGAGCCTGGGCCCAGCCTACCCCCAGACTTAGGAATATTTTACGTTTTTATTATTTTACATATTTTTCAAAACACTTTTACACACCTTTTCTTTTTGTTTATATAATACCACTACTGTGAGAAAGATAGGTTAGATATTGTCTATTTCAGTGGTAGTAAATTGACTTGCCCAAGGTCATTCACTCATTTATTAAATATTTACTAAGTGCTGGTATTCAAAGATGTATGAAACATTGGCCTGGCCTGGTAGTAGAGACAGAAGTAAATTATTACAGCAACTTAAGTATTAGTAGAGATGAGTTCACCCTTTTAACTCTAGGAAAGTTCTGGAAAGACTTCTTAGAGGAAGTGATGTCTGAGTTGAGTCCTGAAGGATGAAGAGGTCACTAGGCAGAGAAATAACCAGTGATGGTAGATAGAAGCATCAATAGCATGGTTTGTGTGGGGAGATAGAACTAATTCAGTGTTGCTGGAGCATAGTGTGCATATCAGGGAGTGTCAGAAGATAAAGGTGGAAGTCAGCTCATGAAGGGCCGTGTAGGTCATATTAAGGAGTTTAGACTACTACTGGGCATAATCGAAGGATGGAAGAGACCAACAAGATAGGTTTGCATTTTAGTAAGATTTCTCTTCTGACAGGATAAAAGCTGGAATTAGAGTGGAGTGGAAAATGAGATGAGAAGGAGGCTAGTTAGCTCAAATGAGAGATACATTCCCTGCACTGAGGAAAGGAAATATCGACAAAGTAGAATTGACAGGACTCAATGACTAGATGTCATGAAAGAGGATAGAAGAAAGGATGATTGTAATGTGGGCTCCTGGGTAAGCTGTCCTGCCATTCTTTGAGATAGGAGAACTACGTATGAACAGGAAGGAAATGGGTTCCATTCGGGATGTTCAGTGGACAAATCTGCCAAACATTTGGACAGGTGTATTATTCAGCATGGGTGGACATAAACTGCTTAGTCATCAGCACATGGGTGGTAGATAAAACTATAGAAATAAATGAGCTCTCCAAAGGCATGTGTGAGGGATAAGAAGAGAAAAAGGTTGGAATTCTAGAGCATGGCCAGATAACCAAACCAGCAGTTAACGTTTTGCAAAAAATGTCTCCATATATAAAATTCACACCTGTGGATCTCTCCTTTAGACTTTAAATTTAGCTTTCCCTGGATTGTGTGATTTAATCTTCCCTGGTGTCTGATTATTTTTAAAATAATATTTTTGAATAGATAATACATGCAAATAATACAAAATTCAGAATGTACAAAAGAGAATACAGTAAAGAGATAAATTTGTAGTTTAGCTTACTGTTTTAGTAAACAATAGATTCGCAAATATAAATCAAGATATGAAAACAAACCAAATTGCTTTTAGACTGTTTGTAGAGGACTTTACCTCTATCCCGTCACTTAGTTTAGGTCTAAAGTTAATTTATTGAAAAAAAATTTTTTTTCAGTTCTTAGTCCAGCATTCAGGATTTTGTACTTATCTACCTTTTATCATGCAGAATTTTATAAAGCCTGAATAAAAATATCTTGGAATCTATTGATAGTTGTGTTTGTAGACTGAGTGTAACTTTTCATAAGGGCCAGCCTTCTTTAGGAGGAGGTTGGATATCTGAAGGTCAAGGCTGTTTTTTAAGACATTGCCATATAGAAAAGCTTTATTTATTTATTTATTTTAAGAATGTTGGAAGATCCATAATAATAAATTGTATATCTGAAATGTAAAAATATAATTCTTAATACACATTAACTGATTTTTGCTTTCTTTGGGATTTGTCATTTGAATTTCAGGTTTGCATCGCCAGCTTCTATATGTTACTTCCTTTTTTTTTGTTGGGTATTATCTTTTAAAACGTCAAGACTACATATATGCTGTGAGGGACCATGATATGTTTGGATATATAAAATCACATCAGGAGGATTTTCCTGAAAAAGGTATTTTCATGTTAATTGTAGAAAATCTTTCTTACTCTGTACTATTCTCCCTGGTTAATATTATCAGGGTCTGTGGCTTCAAGTACCTTCCGTATTCTGAGAACACACACATCTTTGTCTATAGACCAGAATTTTCTTGAACTCATAATCCAGTTTTCTGTCTGAGGACCTCCGTGTCTCTCAGTGACAGCAAACAAACTTCTTGCCCCTTCTGCCTTCCCAAACCTCCTGCTCCTTTGTGTGCTTCCTCAGTGAGTGGCACTTCTGTCCACCTGGTACTCAAGCCAGAAGCCTGAGACTCATCTTCAGTCTTTCTCTTTCACGTCCTTGTAGTCATCGTGTCTTAAATGTTTCTAAACTTTGTACTCCCTTTTTTTCCCCAGTGCTACTATCCTAGCCAGGACCTAATAATCTCTTGCTTGGACTGTTGCACTTGCCTCCAGCCTACCTTTGCCTTCACTCTTACTTTTACTGAAAGCAAATCTGATTACGTCTCTCTGCTTAAAATTGCAAAAAAAGAAAAGAAAATATTGCCTCTGTAATAAAAGCCATACTCCTTAGGATGACTTATTTCCTCAGGATAACCTAATTGCCTGTCCTCTGGTAGAAACACTCTACCCTTCTCTTTAACCCATTATGTACACATATCTGTGTCCCTCACTGGACTGTAGCTTCATCTTTGTTTCCCCAGCCTCTGGCAGAGATCCTACACATAGTAGGCCCTTAATAAATAATAGCTGACCTGACCTACACAGAACCCTGCATGACAGGACCCTGCCTGGCTCTCCAGCATTATCTCCCATCACTCTATTCCTGCCTTGTGAAATGCTTTGTCCTGAGCCTGTCCCGTATCATTTTGTACATGCGGTGCCCTCTTTCTGATACGTTCTTCCTCCTCTTGCCCCTATTCCGACCCTGTCCACCTAGCAAATTCTCACTCAAGATTCATCATCTCAGTGAAGCCTTCATGCAGCTATAGACAGGAACTCCCTCAGCATGCTCTACTTATCGTCTGTGAATGTAATTGTAATTAATTGTTTTCTTGTCTCTATTTTACATACATGCACATAACCACAGACGTGCACATATGTCAGCTCTTTGTAGGCTGGGAGCTTAACTTCATAGGATATTCATTTTTTATCTTTCCAGGGCCTACACAGTGTTTGGCACACAGATCCTTATTAAATGATTGAATGAATGAGTATAGGAAAAATTTGAACTTATATAAAAAGATTTTCCTATCCATGTGAATGTGTAATCTAAAACATTTAAATTTTATTAAACTGAATAATCACTAAGGTCCTGTATAACTCTAAAATTTTATTACTCTATTTGATGTTCCCATGGCCTTCAATGATGTCTGTGATGTCAGGGAATGGGGAATACTCAGAACCGTTGGTTGTTAGAGCTGGAAGGAATCTTGGAAATATTGATTTCTAAGATGAGACTCAGTGACTGATTCAGTCTTCAGTCCCAGACCTCCTGGCTCTTTGCCTAGAGATACTTCCACTAGGACTAGGTCCCTCTGTCTGCAGGAGTGCGCCTTACCACACGGGCTCATTCTGTCTGTGAGCAGCAGATTACCAGCAGGTATGCCAAAAGCCACATGCCCTGGCAGCAGGGACATGGAGAGCTTGACCACCTCAGCTCCTTTCCCCTCCTAGCTGACCTCTGCCTCACCTTATTCATTCTGTTCATTCTGTTCATCACCCCTTCAGTCAGTATACCTGTGGCAGCACCTTGCCCCTCCTGGCAGCTATCTGGATGTCACCACAGATTCCTCCAAAGTTACTCTTTGTTTAGTGAAACAAATGTCTCCGTGATTACCAAGCCATGGTTGAAGTCCAGAAAATAGGGAAATTCTTGGGAGCTTCTAGCCATAAGAATATTGAATGTTAATTTTTCTTTAGGAAATACAATTTTTTTTAAACGTAAGTTAAATAAGTCTTACTGTTGTGATCTTTCTCCTTATAGATAAGAAAACTTATGCTGAAATTCTTGAAGAATTCCATCCAGTGCGTTGAAGTCTCCAGAATGCTCCAGTTTCGCTGAACCTGTTATTTCTGAATTCTACAGAACATGTTTTCATGATGTAAAGTTTTCGTTAATCTGTATGTTAACACCTTGTAATTAAAATGGTCATTGTGAGTGCTCTGACTTTCTGTCATAAGAAAAATAGTTCATCAGAGGATGATCAGTTGTCATTCACCCAGTTTTAAGAAGACATCTAACAGATTTAAAAATGGAGTTTAGTTGTAGCTTAGAGTTCAGCAAACTACAGCCTACAGGCCAAATCTGGTCCATAAAAAAATTTTTATTGGAATAGAGCTATGCCTGTCTGTTTACATGTTTTTGTGTGGCTGTCATGGTATAACAGCAGAGTTAAGTAGTTGTGACAGAGACCTTAAGGCCTACAAAGCCTAAAATATTTAATATTTGGCCCTTCATGGAAAAAGTTTGTCTGCTCTTGTTCTAGTCTGTGCGTATAAAACGACCTGGATTATGAACGGCTTTGTGTGCCATGCAGAATAATCATGATTTATTCTTACAGGTATTGCAGAGTCATTAAAGAGTTTTAAATGGGAATGACATAGTCAGATTTGTATTTCTGAGCTCTCTTTGCAGCAATATAGAGGATGGTTTGGAAGGAGGAGACTCAAGATAGCGAGAACAGTTAGGAGTCTGATACTGCAGAGGAGTCTTAGATGGATAATTCTGGGGAAAGTAGACTCAGTAGCTAACATCTGCAGTGGAGCTTGGTGTGAAAAATACTCCACCTGACTGGAATGAGGTTGCACTTTATGATTTACCAAATCTGAATGCTTGACCAAAAATTTTTGTTTCCAGGCTCAGATTTTATAATCAGATTACAATTTGTAGATTAATAAAATAGTTTTGTTTCTTTCATTTGTATGTGATTTCAAATTAGGTGGCAGTATGAATCTCAGCAGATAGTTCCTGGGCAAAATTAAATGAGTTCGGTTTCTATTCTCCTGAAATACCACTTGTGAAAAATGAGATCATGTCAGAGAAATCACTTTAGAAATGATAAAGCTGTACAAATACAAGGTATTATTTTTTATTGCTACTGCAGTATAGGTTTACAGTTCACCTGTGCTTGGCCTCATCAATGGTTAGCAGGTACAAGAGGGTAGACTGCTCATCCCAAGGGACTCTTAGTTCTGGAGAGTAAAAAGCAAGGGCCAGAAAAGATACATAGGTGAGATGGGAGAAGAAAAGTCAGCCTATAGTAATGGCTCTTACATGCCAGGTACTTTTTATTCATCGTCTTGTTTAATTATCACAACAATCTTGTGATGTACGTTATGATATCCTTATTTTGTAGATGGGGAAATGTAGACTTCAGCAGGTTAGGTAACTTGTCCAAGAGGAAGGAGGTGACCTTTGGTCAGATGTTAACACTTCGCTCTTTCTGCCTTACCATACCAGACAAGTAGCTTTGGTTGCTCATGAACCACTGGCCACAACCCCAAGCTGATAAGAGGAGTGAGGGGAGTCATGAATAGCAGCAAGCATCCTAAAAGTGAGCCAGTAATTGTAGTCCATGAAGTGGTGCTCAAAGGGAGGTGGGGAAGCATCCCAGAGAACCCAGTCGCCTTCACTTCCAGCTGCAGGTTCAGGCCTTTCTGGTCTCATCAGTGATCACGAACTGCCCTGTGTCCTTGTCACAGAGTCTGCCTTCTATCGTGTAAGGTGATCTGTGGAGTGCAGATTTTGTAAAAAAGCCAAGTCAGTATAAATCCAAACTAAAGTACTGTCACAAGCCTACTGAAGTAGGAAAAAGAAGAAAAAACTTCAATGCTGGTGTTGCTGCAGGAAAGCTGGCAGTGCTGCAGCACTGGAGAAATCAGGGTATCAGAGCTGGCATAACTTCTCTGATTTCACCTGTATATTTTACCAACAGGGAAACTGAGGCAGAATGGTGCAGTAAGTTGTCTGGGGTCATACAGAGGTCAATGCCAGAGCCAAGAAAAGAGCCCAGATATTTTTTTTTTTACTCCTGCTATACCGTACTGCCTCCATGAATGAAAACTGGTTACGTTAGGGTGTGTTGAGGCATTATGATGTAGAATTGCTGCTCTAGTCTTTGAAGCAGTTTGGTTGGTCAAGGAGTGGGTTTTCCACCCAACTCTGCCGTCCCCAGTTCCCATCTCTAGCCCAGGCTGTAGAATTCTTCTTTTTTTTTAATTGTGTTTTAAGTGAAAGTTTACAGCTCAAGTTAGTTTATCATACAAAAATTTATACACACATTGTTATGTGACCCTTGTTGGTAACCCTGTAATGTGACAGCACACTTCTCCTTTCCACCCCAGATTTCCCGTGTCCATTCAACTAGCTCCTGTCCCTTTCTGCCTTCTCATCCCACCTCCAGACAGGAGCTGCCCATTTAGTCTCCTGTATCTACTTGAGCTAAGAAGCATACTCTTTACAAGTATCATTTTATGTCTTATAGTCCAGTCTAATCTTTGAAGAGTTGGCTTTGGGAATGGTTTTAGTTTTGGCTAACAGAGTCTGGGGGCCATGTTTTCCAGGGTCCCTCCAGTCTTAGACCATTAAGTCTGGTCTTTTTACCAGAAATTTGAGTTCTGCACCCCACCAGGCTGTAGAATTCTAAAGCTCTAAGGAACACAACAATCTCCCAGTGTAGAGGAAAGGAATTAGACTCAAGTTAGACCAGGGTTCACATCTTGGCCTGCCATTTACTGAGTAACCTTGGACTCAGTTTTCTTCTCAGGCTCCCAGTTTTTTCATCTGTAAAATGAGGATGATAAATCCATTATATGGTTGGCGTGCAAATGCTTTTAAAACTATAAAACATTAAAATGTCAGGTGTTATACTTTTACTATTAATTATTCAGTGAAGAAACAAACCCAGAGAAGTGAAGTGGCATACCCACCTCACAGCTGGTAAGTGGTGGCAAGACTTGAACCCAGGGCTGTTAACCTAGCCCAGCTTCACTCAAGAGGAACTTCTGAAAGGAGACTCAGGGAGCCTCATTAGGAGAGGCAAGCAGGATTGAGTTTGGCAGTTTGGGTTTGCTTTTGGGCTGGTGTGTCCATTAGTCTTGTACACAATTGAACTATGAAGCACGTCCCTCATGTGTGTTATTGTTGGCCCTATAGACCTGTCTAATTTTTGACTGAAGGGTGAACCTTAGGAGTACCGAGTTAAAAGGATGTCCGGGAGCTATACTCTTGGGGTTTCTCCAGTCTCTGTCAGACCAGCTAGCCTGGTGGGGGGAAGAAAAAATGCCTGAGAAAATACCTGAAACAGAGCCCTCTAAAGGCTCTGTGTGTTTGGGGTCCATTTATATTCCCCATTGTGCAGCCTTTAGGCAGATTATGAAGAAAGCACAATATGGCAGAGAATGGGCACAATAGAAAGAAGCGTGTTTTTGTGCCCGTCTTTTGTCCCCTCACTAGCTGCGTGACTCTGGTGTGTCAGGTCACCTCTCTGGCTTTAACTTCCCTGCCAGTAAAGTGGGGATAAAAATCCTGCCCACAGAAAGATTAGTCCAAAGGACTAATGGACCACAACTACCACAACCTCTACCAGACTGAGCCCAAAACAACTAGATGGTGCCTGGTTACCACCACCAACTGCTCTGGCAGGGATCACAATAGAAGGTCCCAGAGAGCTGGAGAAAAATGTAGAACAAAATTCAAATTCACGGAAAAAAAAAAAAAAAAAGAAACCAGGCTAGCTGGTCTGACAGAGACTGGAGAAACCCCAAAGTATAGCTCCCGGACATCCTTTTAACTTGGTACTGAAGTCACTCCTAAGGTTTACCCTTCGGCCAAAAATTAGACAGGTCTATAGGGCCAACAATGACACACATGAGGGAGGTGCTTCATAGTTCAATTGTGTACAAGTCTAATGGACACACCAGCCCAAAAGCAAAAATGAGAAGGCAGGAAGGGACAGGAAAACTGGACAAATGGAAACAGGGAACCTGGGGTGGAGAAGGGGAGAGTGTTGACACATCATGGGGTTGGCAACCAATGTCACAAAATAATTTATGTATTAACTGCATGAGAAACTAATTTGCTCTGTAAACCGTCACCTAAATCACAATTAAAAAAAAAAATCCTGCCCACATACCAACATCAGATAGTTTTGACATTCCAATAGGCATGGATGTGCTTTACAACTGATGAAGCCAGTTCATGGGAGCAGGACTGGCAAGTGGCACAGGGTCAAAGCTGGCGGGTGCCATGGCCCAGTTTCTCCAAGCCTTTATTCATGAGTGGCCCACCTATAACTGCCCCAGGTCCTCTTCCCACTTCCATATGATGCCACCACCTGCTTGTGTAGCCTGCCACTCATTCACACCTGACAACCCCAGCCCCTCTGTGCATAGATATTAGGCTCAAACTGTAACACATACGCATGTGTCCACACAAAAGGACTTCCCAGTGGGCATCCCACCACGCTCTGGTGTGCCTCTAGTGGCTTTCCGTTTGGTCAGCTAGGACCTGGGATGGCCAGAGAACCTCTGCCAGTTGCAGGGTACTCTGAGCAGCCTCACCTACGTACCCCCATGTACCATATAAATACAATTTTCCATGTTCTGTGACTTGAAAAAAGGTTGGGAAGCACTGCCACATACACATAGAACTCACAATACACACCTGAGTAAATACACATACCTTGGGCAAGTTCCTTCATTTGTAAAATGGAAATAATAAAAGCTGTCCTTGTAGGATAAATATGAAGATTAAATAATTCTGTCAAGTACTTGGCACTTAGTATGTGCTCAGATAGTGGCTGCTATTAATAATACATGACATCAGGGGTCCTTATCCATGGATGGCCTTGGTGGAAGGCATATCCCCTGAAATTATATGTACAATTATGTGTATATATACCTGGACCCTGGGGAGAGAGCCATAGCTTAATTCAGATTCTTAGAGAAGTCAACAGAATACACTCATTCAATTCATACATCTACATTCACCTGCTTACAAATAAATACATACATGCACAAACACATGTGCATATGTGCATACGAGGTATGTACTCAAAGGCCACTTTCCCTCTGTCTCCATAACAGTTCATTTCCATGACTCACCCAATGCTGGATCAGGATAGTAAGGCAGGCCTGGTCTTGGGCCCTCCCAGGTCGTAGTCCCAGTACCCTAAAGCGAGGGTGGCTCTGTGTGACAGCTGGGCTCTCCCTCTCCCACTTCTCCCTCTCCTCCCCTGGAAGTTCCCCTTGGTGGACCCTGATACCCACTAGCAAGGCCACCATTACCTTCAGAGTCTGAGGCCTACATGGCCTGTCCCGTTATCTCCTGGTATTTCCTTGTCACCTCCTTGGCTTTCAGGGTAAGGTGTGTGAGGATGTGATGGAGGCTGGAGAAGTGTAGGTGGAACTGGTCTTCCAGATACAGCTCACTGGAGACCCTCTCTTCCTTGGCCTCCTCTGTCTCAGCAGCATCATTCTCAGCCTCATCTTCACTGCCTGACACCTTGGCCTGCCACTCCTCCCGGGGCAGCAGCCCGTGGTCCATGTCCACTTGGATGGCCTTGAGCATGGTGAAGTATTTGTAGAGATCAGGGGCACCATCCTGGATCTGGCCCCCATGCCCACTGAGCTGCACATCCCGCAGAAGGCTGGGGATCATCACCACCTGCTCCATGTTGCGCACAGTGGCTGAGTACCTGTCCATGACAGTCAGTAGGCAGTTCTTGGGGTAGCGCTTGGTTAGCACCTGCATGGTTGCTTCCTCTGAAATGCTGAGTCTGGCAGCCTTCCCCAGCACTATTTCTAGGCTCTGAATTCAACAGTTTGAAGGGATGCCAAGGCCCAGTGGTGGGTAAACACAGCCCTGGTTTAGGCCAATCCCAGGGCTTGGGCCCCAATCTCTGTGTCAGGCGATCTGTCTGCCCAGGGACAGACTTGCCAGCCTTCTGCTTGTCAAGTCAGCACTGCAGGGCTACCTCAGCAAGAGCCTGGCTCCTCTTTCAACAGCTTGCAGGGCCAATTAGAAGGAAGCTTTTTCCTTTGGCAACTTGTACATTTGACCCCAGGGCAGTAAATAATTCTCTCAGGTCACCTGTGACCATGCTGCCTCTTTGCTGCCTGCTTAGGATAGCTTCCTAATGCACAGCTCCCTTCTTCCACCTGGAGCCCCAAAGCTGTGAAATGAATCAGGGAGGAGGGTTGTGAAATGAAACAGCTCTGTGTGGGGCAAAGATCACTGATATTAGGAGCCTGAAGGCAATGGAATAGCTGTTGCTTTTGTTTGTTTTCATGGCTAACATTTATTGAGCACCTACCTCTTGTCAGGTTCTGTGTCAAGCTCTTTCAGGAGCTATGTCATTTAATCTTCACCACAATCCTATGATGAACATACTCTTAATATTCCTGTTTTACCAAAGAGGAAACTGAGGCACAGGCAGCTAAAGTAACTTGCCCAAGGTCACATTGGAGTTGGGATTCCAGCCCAGAACCACCTCTCTCCTGTGCTGCTGCAGGTTGTGGAGTGGAACAGAGAGCACTGGAAAAGCTCTCCCTCGCTGGTCGTGTGTCCATAGGCTAGTAAAGTCTCTCTGAGCCGCAGCTTCCTCATAATAATGATAGGAGTTAGCATTGATTGAGGGCTTGTTTTTCTAAACTGAGTTAATATATGCAGAGTGCTTAGAACAAAATTCATTTAATCCTCCCTACATTCATATGTGGTAGGTATTATTATCCCTCATTTACAGATGAGGAAATTGAGGCCAAGGGAGGTAAAGTAATATACACTATTATTCAATAAAAGGGAGGTAAAGAACACACACTACTAGTTCTTAGTCAAGGAGGAGTCAGGATGTGTAAGAATAATTCCTCCCCACAGGTAGTTTTGAGGGCTGGAGATGATGTTTGTGAACTATTTGATATACTGCAGGACCTCTGTAAATATGCACTGGCTCCCAGCCCCTTCCCCTTTCCCACTCTATGCTCCCCACCTCCTCATTTACCCCTCCATTCTAGGACTCCCCATACTGTGTTTCAGTTTGTTTGGTACCTGACCCAGGGCCCAGCACTACAAATGCTCAGTAAATATTGGTTGACTCACACTCGATAGCACTTAACAACAACAAGACCATTAGATTCATTTCTTGGCATATTCTATCGTCTTTGGTTATAATATACGGTCTCTTGAAAAATGGGATCCTTGGCTTGGTGGGAGGAAGGGCAAGGCCTCTGGAGTGGCGAGGGGACTGAGGCGGCTGCAGCCTCATGTGACCGCCCAAGAGCTGTGTACAATGGCAGGTGCCCAAAACCACCTCATGGTCCTGAGCATAAGGTGAGGTTCTTTTCTGAAATTACTGCTTGGGAAAGCTAGGGTTGTATCCTGTCCAAGTCCTGACAGTCGTCCTTGGACAAGGTACCTTCCCCACTACTTTACTGCAAATAGAACGGTTAGCAAGACACAGTAGCCCAATATTACCTCAGCCAGCCAGCAAAGTGAAGAATTTGCATAAAATTGTTTCCTAAGAGTGGAAAAGAAAAAAATTTTTCTAAATGAATATGTTAAAGAATTGATGACTTTAAATATTTAACAAATTAATACAAGTAAAATCTGATTAATTAATTTCCAGTCCTGAAAGACGTTACGTTTGTTTGTTTTTTAACCTTTTCTGGGGAAAAAAGTTCTTAAAATGTTTTCTCCTCAATGAAGAGAACAGGATACAAGGAAAAGATTAGTCTAAAGGACTAATGGACCACGGCTACCAAGGCCTCCACTAGGCTGAGTCCAGTACAGCTAGATGGTGCCCGGCTACCACCACTGACTGCTCTGACCAGGATCACAACAGGGGGTTCTGGGCAGATCTGGAGAAAAATGTAGAACAAAATTCTAACACACAAAAAAAGACTAGACTTACTGGCCTGACAGAGACTGGAGAAACCCCAAGAGTATGGCCCCGGACACCCTTTTAGCTTGAGGTTCACCATTCAGCTGGGGATTGGACAGCCCCATAAAACAAAATGGGACTAATGAGGCACAGCAGTCCAGGGACAAGGACTAGAAGGCAGGAGGGGATAGGAAAGCTGGTGATAGGGAACCCAAGGTTGAGAAAGGACAGTGTTGACATGTCGTGGTATTGTTAACCATTGTTATAGGGCAACATGTGTACTGTTGAACGAGAAACTATTCTGTTCTGCAAACCTTCATCTAAAGTACAAAAAAAAAAAAAAAAAATTATGTGAGATTAAATTGAC
>NW_004444024.1:7826866-7843314 GCF_000243295.1 Trichechus manatus latirostris | reverse complement strand
AACTTTCACTTAAAAGTAAAAAAATAAAATAATAAAATAATAAAAAAAAATCATCTGTATGAGACCAAACAGTCAACAATTTAAGACAAAGATGAGAATGTAAGGGGGCAGGGAAACTAGATTATTGGAAACAGAACCACCAAAACAGAAATATTGAGAATGCTGAGGCATTGTAAAGAATGTAACCAATGTCTCTGAACAGTTTGTGTAGAAATTGTTGAATGGAACCTAAACTGCTGTGTCAACCTTCACCGAAAACGCAATAAAATATTATTTTTAAAAAAAGATTAAAAATAGAAAACAGGCTTCCCTTGATTTCAGGCCTCTAAGTTTGCTGTGCAGTGGATGCAGTGAAAGACCATAAGGTTGGACGTGGTGGTGTTAGGTTTTGGTGCTGCTGCCAGGTCCCTGTGACAGCTCCAGGGTCCTCGGTGCCAATGTCCACAGCTATAATCTGAATGGTTTTGAGATCTGCAGAGGGAAGTCCCTTCCGGCCCTGATTGTATAACTCCTTCTGAACCCATGTCCTGGTCCCTACAGACATCACCCTGCTTTGGTTCTTGCGGTTTCAGCCCAGGCCTAAAGTCACTGACTCAACACTTGCAAACATGGTATTCTGCTTGTGGACAGCTGACCAGGAGAGCCCCACAAGCAACTGCCTCCTCCCTCTTTCACCCAGTGGCCTGGGGCAGCCCCAGGCCTCCCCGAGCTTCACTTGTTCTGTCTGTAATAAAACAAGCAGGCTGATCACACTTGGGGGCCTCCTCCTGAGCCCATGTCCCCCATGCCTCATTGTGTAAGTCTGCCTCTGTTTGTGTGTTTTAACCCCACCTCAGGCCAGTCTAATCCCAGCCATGTTCCTGGGCTTGGCCCAGAGTGAATGAGTGATTTAATGAAAAATGGAGCGAGTGAAGGAATGAATAACTGAGCTGTGTGAACAAGTTCAAGGAGCCCTGGGAAGGATTAAGAGGGTAGGCTCCACAGGCCAGGCTTATCCAGCCAGAAGGCAAGGAACCCCAGACTTCCTCCAGGCTACCTGGTAGCAGAATTGGCAGCTGCCAGCCACATGTGAGGTTAGAAGATAGAAGGGGTCTGAGGGAACAGGCTGGACTCAGGCAAGTTGTAGGAGAAGAGAGAGGAGAGAAGCAGAAGAGGGGGGCGTGGGGTTTTCTCAGGGGAGGGTGTGCAGTGGGGCAGGGGCCTGGAGAGATGGCTGTTGGCTCGGCAGGGCCCACTGGACTTAGTTGTTTCTGCTGTTAAGACGTCACATCCCAGGGTTGAGAGGTTTTTTTTGGTCCGGCTGGACAATTACAGGTGGGAAATCCTGGCCACGGAGGACAGGGAAGTAGCAGAAGCTAGATGAGATTTCAAGTTTCTTCTGTTTTCCGTCTTCCCTCCTACAAGTGGGGAACTGGGCTTAGTGAGGAGCTTAACTGGAATGGCCTCTGCAGAGCTGCCTGGACCTTCAGTCTCAGGGTAGCTGAATGCCCCACGCTGGACAAACTGAACTGACCCCAGATGGACTGGAGTCAAGGCCTCGTAGGGCCAGGCCAGAAACAAAGTGTTGATGTGGTACAAGGGGTAAGATGATCATGTCGTGCCCTGGGGCTGCCAAATCCCAAGAGATCCTGGCTGGGCTTGAGCCCAGGTAGCTACAGAATGCACTCAGACCAAGGTTGGGATAAGTTTTCCAGTTTTAAAAATGACTTACACACACACACACACACACACACACACACACACACACACACACGTTTGTGCAGTGGATACAGTGCAAGACCGCAAGTCTGGGTGTGGTGCGGATGGGGTTAGGTTTTGGTGCTGCCGCCAGGCCCATGTAAACAGCCCCAGTGTCCTGGGTGCCACTGTCCACAATTGTGATCTGAAGGGTTTTGAGATTTCTGGAGGGAAGGCCCTTCCAGCCCTGATTGTGTAACTCCTTCTGAACCCTCTTTTCATAAAGGCACAATCAACGTGCTAGGTGACCTTAAGCAAGTCACTCCATCTCTTTGGGCCTCAGATGGGAGGGACTAATTGGAGGATTTCTTAGACTCAAAAAAAAATGCAGTTCCTCTGAATGGAGGATTCTGAGGTATAAATAGCCCACGACAGGACAAGAAACAGCTATTTGAGGAAGTAGCAGGGCCCCTTCTTTGGAGTCCTCAGGTAACCCCAAAGAGGCCCAGAACTTTTCTGCCTTACTCAGGAATATGGGTATCTCTGCTTTTCAGGGACTCCACCGTAAACTCTACATTTATAAAGGCTCCGTCTGAAGGGCTGACTGGAGTGGACCCCAGAAGCTGTCCAGTTCCACTCTCAATTTCCCCCGTCACACTCCAACCCCAGTTCTGGGAAGACACAGTCCTTCCTCCAGCTGATGTAACGCCCTAGGGCAACCTAAGGGCTTCTAGACTTGCAGAGTACAGACAGGAGCTGACATATCAAGAATGTTCTCCTTAGTCAATCAGTCACAAATGTCTAGATTTTCAGAGCTGGAAGATACTACAGAGATCTTGCAACCCAACCCCTACAACTTACTGATGAGGAAACTGAGACTTCAGCTTATGTTTCTGGTCGTGTTTTGTTCATTTGGGCAAAGACTTGGGCCTGCCATATGTATCATTTATTATAAAACTATAATATTTTTAAATTCTGTGGCCACACTAGACTAGTTACTCAAACAGAAAACATGTCTCTCTCTTACCTGGGAGCCTCTGGAGGCAAGAACCAGGTCTGACTCATCCTTGTGACCCCAGCACTCTAACAATTCACGAAAGTTTCATTTGTTTGTTAACTGAAAGGATGAAGGAATGAAAAATTGTGGGAGCCTGTCTACCCTTGGTGTGCTTCCTAGTTATTTCTTCACTCCTTCCTCCATTGTTTTCATTCAACACACCTTTGCTGTGCTCCCCCCAGGGCAAACACTGGCCCCAGAGAGAGTGCTTAGTGGAAAGGCCCCTCCTCTATCTCCAAAGCCAAAATGTCAGGCTGTATCCTTCTCACACTGCCATCTTCCTGGTTCTCTCACTTCCACCTCCCTCTTTCACTTAAAGGATGCTCACGGTTACATTGGATCCACCTGGGTAATCCTGGTACTAATCCAAAATAATCTCCCCATCTCAAGGGGAGATTAATCAAGCTGATTAGCAACCTTAATTGCATTTTGACATATAATTTACATATTAACAGGCTCCGAGGACTAGAACTTGGGCATCTAGAGGGGGCCGTTATTCTGCTTACCACACTCCTCATCCCCTACAATTTTGTTTTTACATGCCAGGATAATTTCTTTAAATGAAATTTTGCACAGAGACCAGTGAATAAAACAGAAGAGAAACTGATTTGGCTAAAGTAGGATGAGGCAGGGCTATCACTGCATCCTCTTGACCACCTTTCATTAGCCCTCCAGTCACCTCCAGAGAACCAGAGGGACGCCACAGGACACAGCTGGAAAATCACCAGCAAAGATAAAGTTTAAAGCCCTTATCCTGACATCTAAGGCTCAGCTTGCCTTTCTGGCCTTATGTTTGGTCATCAGGTCAACAAACCTGAGCCCTACCTCTGTGCCAGGCTCTGAACTGGGCAGGAGGGACACCTGGACACACCGCTCCCCTGAGGGAACCTCAGGGCCCAGAGGAGGAGAAGCAACCAAAGAGTTTATTTCAACCTAGCACAGTAAGTCTCATAAGGGCAAAGGGAGCAGAGAAGAGAGGTGCTTGGCCTAGCTTATCGGTTTAGGGAAGCTTCCAGAAGGAGTAATAACCTCATGGAGTCAGCCAGTCAGAGAAACATGGGAATAATCTTAAAAGCAGGATGTTACAGGGAAAAAAGTTGCAAAAAGATATTTACAGGATAATATATATATAAATATATATACACACATACATACAGTATATTACAATTTTTTTTAATTTCATGCATCTGTATAAGCCAAAAAACCAAACCTGTTGCTGTCAAGCTGATTCCAACTCATAGCGACCCTACAGGACAGAGCAGAACTGCCCCACAGGGTTTCCAAGGAGCGATCGGTGGATTCGAACTGCCGACCTTTTGGTTAGCAGTTGAGCTCTTAACCACTGCACCACCAGGACTCACACACATCTAGATATCGTCTGTGAGTACATACTTACGTAGTAAAGAAAATCTTACATGACAATGGAAAACACTAATTTAAAGAGCCATCTCTGGGGAGGGAGGGGGGAAAGGGAGTAAGGAGTACACTGATACTTTATATTTGTTAGGTTTTATTTCTCAAGCTGAGTAATAAGTACATGGATATTTATATATTCATTCTTTAATTTTTTTAAATAATATTTTATTGTGTTTTTGGTGAAGGTTTACACAGCAGTTTAGGTTTTCTTTTAATTAAAAAAAATTGTTGTTGAGAATATACATAGCAAAACATACACCAATTCAACAGTTTGTACATGTACAATTTCGTGACACTGATTACATTCATCGAGTTTTGCAACCATTCTCACCATCCTTTTCTGAGTTGTTTCTCCCTCATTGACATTAACTCACTGCCCCCTAAGGTTCTTATCTAAGCTTTTCAGTTGCTGTTGTCACTTTGATCCCATATAGATAGTTTTTCAAAGAGGCAGACCTTTTTTACTAGTTAAGCTAAACTATTATTTGGTTTTAATATGACTTCAGGGGATATTTTTGGTTTAAGGTTTAAAGATTATCCCAGGGCAATAGTTTCAGGGGCAGTGTAGGTTTTCATTCATCAATTTCTACACAAGTTGTTCAGTGACATTGTTACATTCTTCACAATATGTGGACATTCTCATTATTTCCGTTCTGGTTGTTCCATTTCCATTAGTCTAGTTTCTCTGCCCCCTTACATTCTCATCTTTGTTTTAAAGTAATTGTTGACCATTTGGTCTCATATAGGTGATTGTTTTTAAAGGAGCACAGTACTTACAGGTGATATGCATTATTTTGTTGTGGTTGTTATTTAGCTACAAGGTGACCTCAGGGATTAGTTTGGTTCCAGCTTTGAAGAGTATCTCAGGGCAATAGCCTCAGGGAGTCCTTCAGTCTCAACCAGTCCAGTAGGTCTGGGGTTTTTTGTTTGTTTGTTTGTTTTTTTAAGGAATTTGAGGTTCTGTTCTACATTTTCTTCCATTCTGTCAGGGCCTGTCTTAGGCTGGGTTCTCTAGAGAAGCAAAACCAGTGAAGCATCTATATATACATACATATATAGAGAGAGATTTATATCAAGGAAATGGCTCCCGCGGTTGTAGAGGCTGGAAAGTCCCAAGTCCATGGGTCAGGCTGGAGGCTTCTCCTGACTCACATAGCTGCAGAGGCTAGTGAACCCAAGATCAACAGGTCAGACAACAGGCCTCTGGCTCACAGGCTGTGGAAGCCAATAAATTCCAAGATTGGCAGGCAAGCTGGCAGACTGCTGGCTCACGAACTTTGGAGGCTGACGAATCCCAAGATGGGCAGGTAAGCTGCTAGTTCAAGCCCCAAGAACTGGAGGTCAGATGAACAGGAGCCAGCTGCAGGATACAGAGCGAGCAAAAGCTCCATCGTAGTCAGGTGTCTTAATTCAGTCAGGGCAGTTCCCACCGTCAAATCTGATTTACATAAAATAGCAACTGCAGCAGTCTTCAAGGATGCTGGGGCTCCCTGCACAAATTTGTTCCTCACCGTTATGGTTAAAAGGTGTCCTCTGGGCACTCTATTTGTGGGTCTGTGGGTCTAACCTGATAAATCCACTCTAACATGCCAATTTCCCTAAGCTTTTTGATGCCTTCTTCTACAGTATACCAAGGTAGATCTGGTGCTTCAACTTGATTCAGTGTAGGCCACTGCGTAATCCATGCTTCAGCAACCCAACCAAATAAACTATTAGATCCTTTCCTAACCTCTCAAGCTGAAACATTAAATGAAGAATTTGCGCTTAGTGGGCCCATACCAATAAACTCAGACTGATCCATCTTTATGTTCCTTGCACCATTATTCCATACCCTTAATAGCCATTCCCACACATATTCGCCAGGTTTCTGTTTGTACAAATTGAAAAAGTCAAGCAGTTCTTTTGGAGTGTAGCATACCTCCTCCTGGGTCACGCTTTGTACTTCACCTTTTGGGGCTCGCTGGGACTTAAGTCTAGTTATAGGTCTAGAAGCCAAAATGGGTGGTGGGGATGTGTTTTGAGAAGAGTCAGCAACGTCAGACGATGCCCCAGGCAATGACTCAGACAGAGTCTCTTCTTTCTTGGTGGTAGGAGGTCCTTCTCTCTTTGAGATTCTCTCTTTTGTATCTCAAAAGAGATAGACTCAAGATACAACCTAATCTTGTAGATTGCGTCCTGTCTCATTAACATTATTGCCTCTAATCCTCCCTCATTAACATCGCAGAGGTTAGGATTTACAACACATAGGATAATCACATCAGATCACAAAATGGTAGACAACCACACAATACTGGGAATCACAACCTACCCAAGTTGATACACATTTTTGGAGGACACAGTTCAACCCATAACAGGGCCCATCTATTGTGGCCCTGATTACAACAGTAGGTAGTGGTTGCTGGGCACCGTCTAGTTCTGCTCTTAGAGTAGATGGGGCCATTCTTCGTGTAGACTATTTGTCCTGTAGTTTAATCTTCTTCGAGTCTTTTGTTCTTTACCTTTTGCTCCACACGAGTGGAGACCAATAGTTGTATATTAGAAGGCTGCTTGCAAACTTGTAAGACCCCAGACACTTCTCACCAAACTAGGATGTAGAATATAACTTTATGAACTGTCATGGATTGAATTGTGCCCCCCAAAATATCTGTCAACTGGGCTGGGTCATGATTCCCAGTATTGTATGATCATGTACCGTTTTATAATCTGATGCGATTTCCTTATGTGTTGTAAACTCTATCACTATGATGTAATAACATGGATTAGTGGCAGTTATACTGATGAGGTCTACAAGATTAGATAGTGTCTTAAGTCAATCTCTTTTGAGATAGAGACAAGTGAGCATAGACACACAAGAACCTCATACCACCAAAAAAGCAGCGCCAAGAGCAGAGCGCATCCTTTGGACCTGAAGTTCCTGTGCTGAGATGTTCCCAGACCAAGGGAAGGCTGATGCATCACAAGGACCTTTCTCCAGAGCTGACAGAGAAAGAAAGCCTTCCCCTGGAGCTGATGCCTTGAATTTGGACTTGTTGCCTACTAGACTGTCAGAGAATAAATTTCTCTATGTTAAAAGCCGTCCACTTCTGGTATTTCTGTTACAGCAGCACTAGATTACTAAAAGATGAACTACATTATGACAATTGACCACGATGTCCCACAAAATGATGATCCTAATCCTTCAAGCCCAGAAACCAATTCCAGGAGGTGTTTGACATTCCCTAACATATTTGAAAGAATCCCTGGGTGGCTCAAACAGTTAGGCATTTGACTACCAGCCAAAAGGTTGGTAGTCCAAACCCACCCAGAGGTGCCTCGGAAGACAGGCCTGGCAATCTGCTTCCTAAAGGTTACAGCCTTGAAAACCCTATGGAGAAGTTTACACACTCGTGGGGTTGCCATGAGTGAGAATAGACTCCATGGCAACTAACAACATTTTTTAATGTATTAAGTATAACAGTAACAATAACAAAGAAAAGTATAAAGTGTTTTCCAGGAAGAAGTACTAGCATTAACAAAAGCTTAGAGTCACAAAATTGCAAGAATACACGTATCCCAACACGCCCCACTCTCTCAAACTCCACTACAACTTCTCCAAACCTTCGCTCCCTCTGTCCCTATCTTACACCTACACCCCTTGTCCACCACCCCACCCGCCACCCCCTAGGGCTGACCTCTCTAATCAGATCAGATCTCCACCCTCTACATATAATAGGATCTCGTCCCAGCTGCAAGTGTACATCTATTTGTTTGATCTTTCAATTCATTAACGTATGCCTCACCCAAGAGACTGCAGACTTCACGAAGGCTGACCCATTCTAGCCTCCGAGCTCCGCACAAGCGGCGGCTGCGGCCAGCAGAGGGCGCTGCCGGCAGGCCGGGACTCTGCTCAGCCTGCGCCGCCTCCGCGCTCCTCGGTCCCGCAGCGGCCGGAAGCCAGCCTCTGCCAGCGCGCGGAAACAAGACGCCCGCGGAAAACAAGAATTTCCAGGCTAATAATTGTCTGCCTCGTTTTTTGCTACAAAAGGGTTGTTGGCGGACGGAGAAGAGAGTAGGGGGAAAATCCAATGATCTTTCCAAGACACCACGCACCAAATAGGCATCATCAATCTTTTGTAGCTGGTTTATTAAAGGGGCTTGACTTAACGCATAAAAGCACTGAGCAGATTTCTTTCTTTCCTACTACTGCTCTTTCCAACAGATTCTGTGGACTCATTTTTTACTGTTCCTGGATGAAATCTCGGCAGGTCCCATAGCTTTCTGAGAGTCTCTCACTTACTTTTAGATAATTTCAACTCTTGAATAATGTGAGTCCAGGCCAGTGTTGTAGCAAAATTCGCCGTTGAGGCTGACTCTGGCAGGAAACCTGCTGACTTGGGAGGCGAGCTGCGCAGCTACTTTCCTTCCCCTCCTAGCTCTGTTCCTCTTGCCCATCACTGCTGCCTCTGGCTCTTTCAGCGCGGGGTGGGGAGAAGCCAGGGGCAAGAAGTCAACTGCAAAGGAGCTCTCTGTGTGTGGCAGATTCCAAATGCTGATGCTTTCTCTCAGGAGCACTTTGATAGGGTCCTTGGAGACCCACCAGATCACTCAGCTGGCCCAACCAAAACCAAACCCCTTACAGAGTAGAACTGCCCCATAGGGTTTCCAAGGCTGTAATGTTTACAGAAGCAGACTGCCACATCTTTCTCTGGCCGAGAGGCTGGTGGATTGGAACCCCGACCTTTTGGTTAGAAGTCCAGCACTTAACCACTCAGCCACCAGGGCTCCTTCACTCAGCTGCAGTACCCCTAAAAAGGCGGCGGGGGGGTGGGGGTCGGGGTGGGTGGCTTCTTCTAATCCCTCAACTTCTGCATCCCTCCTCACACCTCCTGCCTTGTTCTGCTGGGGTCTCCTCACCCTTGAAGAGAAGCCCTCTTCCACTGAGTCCTTTTTAAAAAGCTTACAGTCTGTTGCGTTCTGCGGGGTCTACCTGTAGCCTACAGGAAACACACACACACACACACACACACACACACACACACACACACACACAGAGTTGGAAGTGCAGCCCCCTGCCCATGTGGCCCTCTGCCAGCAGAAGGGTTAGCCAGCCAGTCAGCTGAGCTGGCCTCTCACCTTTCCACTTTTCAGGTTCAATTCCAGATCCCAGAGCCCTCCAACTAAAGGCTGGTGGTCAAGCTCCCCAAAGAGTTCTGTTAAAACCTTTTCACCTGGTTTGAGGTGAGGAGGGGAGAGCAGCCCCTTCTACTTCCTAATGTGATACAGGTTTGGGACCCACCCAAAACACAATTCTTACTGTCACTCTCCTGCGGAAAACCCTTCCCTCTCCAGCTGTCCTCTCAGTGTGCTGCATCTCAGCTCCTCTGCTCTACCGGCATTTCCCAGACTCCATACTTCTCTCAAGCTGTTGCCTTTCCTTTTACTAGAAGGGTTCTAGCTCCACTTCTCCACTTAACTGATTCCTTTTGGTCTTTGATGACCACAGTCAAAATGTCACCTTCTCCAGGAAGTCTTCCCTGATACCCTCCCAAGCTGGTTTAGGCTCCCACAGGCCCTGTCACAAAGAGTGTCTGTTTTGCTGTAATTACCTGTTCTGTATCTATCTCCTTACTAGATTCTGAGCTCTTTGAGGGCAGAATGGTGTTTGTTTTGCTGTGTGTGTTTAGTTTTTTTTTAAAAAAATATGAAAAACAAAAAGAAAGTAAAAATCATCACAATCCTACCACTTCTTTTCTGGTATCATAGGAAGGAAAACATGAGAATCTCCCTTCCCCTGAACTGCCAATCCCACCTCCAGAGACAACCACTGTTAAGTGGGTGGTATGATTCCTTACTGCCTTTTCCTGGCTTACACACACACACACACACACACACACACACACATACACACACACAGTTTTAGAGCTCATACTATACATGTTGGCCTGCAATTTCCATTTTCACTTAACAGTCTTTCTTGGGCATCTTTTCATATTAGTGCATATGTTTTTACCTCATTCTTTATAAATGACTGATTACTATTCCACTGTAAGGAGACATCATCATTTATTTAACCATTCTCTACTGATGGACATTCAGGATGTTCTCAATTTTTTTATAATACAAACTATGCTGCAACAAATATCCTCATTATAATACAAATGGGAATATATTGATAGAAGAAAATGCCAGGAGTAGGGCTGCTGGGACATAGGGTGTGTGCATTTAAAAGTGTAACTAGTATTTAAGGGCCTGTGCATCACAATTACCTTTACCATGAAGATTCCTGACACTCATCTCCAGATATTCCAGTTTAATAGGGATGAGTTGGGGCCCAGGAATCTGGATTTTAAAAATATCCTCTCCCTTCCTAACTTCTTGTCCTGCTTTTGGACATGTGGACAAATGGACACAGGGAACCCGGGATGGAAAAGGGGAGCGTGCTGTCACATTGTAGGGATTGCAACCAATGTCACAAAATGATATGTGTATAAATTTTTGAATGAGAAATCAACTTGAGCTGTAAACTTTCACCTAAAGCACAATAAAAAGAAAAATAAAAAAGACTGCAGCAAAGGGCAAAAAAAACAAAAAGAAACCCTCCCTGATCATTCTAATGTGAGCCTACACAATGAGAAACATGCCGTGGGGACTGGATTTGCTGTGTTCCTGGGTCCCCAGCATCCAGCCTGCAGCCTGCCCACACAGCATAGGTTTGCTCCCTGGAGCAGCATTAACTCTGGTACTCCAACCCACACCATGCCAAGGCTGCCCTGGTGAGTCATCAGACACTTCATGCTGGTCCCCGAGATGACAAAACCTCTAAGGGAAGGACTGAGGGACTGTCTGTCTCCCGGTCCTGGAAGCCCCTCGTGCTTGAGTCACCCCCGGTTTACCAGGCAACTCCCAACTCTGTAATGTGTTAGCTCTGCCTCCTGTGGGAGGCAAAGTCACCTTTTATTCAAATCAAGGCCTGCGAGAAGAAAGCCTGCCTTATCTCCCTGAGGAAATGGGAGTGGTGGGCGGAGGACGGGTTCAGGAGACCCACGGAGGAGGAAGAGAAAATTGAGACAGAAAACAAGGCAGGATTCAAGGAGGAAAAAAAGGGTGAAGGAGAAAGAGAGGCAAGAGGAGGAAAAAACAGAGAGAAAGAAGACAAGAGTCAAAGAGAGGAGAGATGTAGAAAGGAGAAGCAGAGGAAGAAAAACAGAAAGGAATGAGAGAAAAGGGAAAGGGGGAACAGAGAAGGCAGAAGAAAGAGAGGAACATGGAGTGGGAAATGGGTGAACTCCTTAGACAATACTTTGGATCAATCTATGCTCATGCTTCAGGTCCCAGGAAGACACAGCTGTTGGAGGTGGCCTCAGCTTGGTTCTCAGGCCTTCGCTATAAGCCAGCCCAGGTTTTCAGCCCTTGCCTGTAGCCAGCGGCAGTCTGTGGGATGTCAGACTCTGAACATGCAGCGAAAACATAAACGGGGCAGCCACACCCTGTATGCCCAGATGGTGGGCACAGCCTTCCTAGTAATTTGGCAGCAAGAAAAAGACCCTTAAAAAAGGGCATACTCCTTACGCAGTGCCTTGGCGATAAAGGATATGCATTGCAGTGCTGTTTATAATTGAATAAAGAGAGACAGAAAGCGCTAAGGAAGAAAGAAAAGCAGGGAGGAAGAAAGGAAATGCGGCTTGGTGCGTTTATGATACATTTATATGACGGAATGCTATGTAGCCATTAAAAATGGTGGCACAGAAGAGACCTTAATGATTTGGGAAATTTTCACCATATTAGATTAACAAGCCAGTACATATATGTTTAAATAAATCTTTTAAATGGTATAATTTGAATTTTTAAAATAATTGATTTTGTTGTTGAGAATATACACACCAAAATATATACCACTTCAACAGTTTCTACGTGTACAATTCAGTGACAGTGATTACATCCTTTGAGATGTGCAACCATTCTCACCCTCCTTTTCTGAGTTGTTCCTCCCCCTCAGATAATATGATTTCAATTTTGTTTGTGCATACATATGTGATAGGGGTGGCACCAATCTCTGCCCCAGTTCAATGTCTTCTTGAAGTTCAGTTCATCTCAGCCCTGTGGTACTGTTTGTTTGTTTTGTTTTTTGTAATCTAGAGTCCACATTCTAGCCCCTTCCTACTAGCCCCATGCTCTCGCTTTTGGGGAAATTCCTACTGAAGTCTTGGCAAGGGAGAAATTCCTCTCCCCTGTTCCCACTACAGAAACCCAGGTGACTGGATTTTTCTTCTTCCTGCCCTAGGTATAGCGAGGGACCTGTCTGGGACCCAGGTTTGACCAACTAGACACTCCCTCCCCGAGGAAGCACCAACCCAGCACAGCAGCAGAAGCTAGCCCACTCTTGCAGTGTGCGTGGGTCTGCCTCCTGCAGCTGGGCCCCTGAGCTCCAGGTCCCCATCTCCCTGCTGTCTGTGAACACCAATAGTCTAAGAAATTCCCTTTTTGTTTCAGGAGCTGGCATTGGCCTCGGTTCCTTGCCACCAAGAGCCCTGTCTGACACCCCTGCTGTGCTCACCTGCAAGGAGTTGTGCTACCCACCCTAGTCATGCAGAGTCCCTCCCCTTCTCTTGGGTTAAGGTGTCCTGGAGCTGAGGTGTCATGTGGGATAATCAGCTGAACCCACACACGGGCTGGGCAGCCAGTGAATGAGTGTCTGGATAGCATGCAGTAAATTCCTTTCCAGAAACCTAAGGAGGATGAAGGAGCCCTGGTGGTGCAGTGGTTAAAGCTCTCGGCTGCTTGGCTGCTAACCAAAAGACAAGGGTTCAAACCCACCAGCTGCTGGGCGGGAGAAAGATGTGGCCGTCTGCTCCCATAAAGATTACAGGCTAGGAATCCCTATGGGGCAGCTCTACTCTGTCCTATAGGGTTGCTATGAGTCAGAATCAACTTGACGGCAATGGGTTTAAGAAGGATGAGCCAGCAGAGGTTCTGGGTATAGACTGGGTTCGAGAGATGCCTCAGAGAGGGAATGAGGAGCCACTCACCTGGAGCAGAGCACCTGAAGACTCTGGGAAGTTCCAGGACTTGGGGCACTGCCCTGTCTTTGCTGAGCAGCATTCAGTTAGAAACCCTTCTTTGATGGGAAGGGCCTCTGAGTATGTTCTGGGCAGTAGTGAGGGAGGAAAGCTCGGGAGCCCTGGGGCAGGAGTGGGTAGCAGTGAGTTTTTTTTGGGTAAACTTTTTATTGAAGTATAACTTACATACAGAGGAAGTTCCCAAGCAATGCTCACAAAGTAATCTATGCCTGTGTAACTAGCACCCAGCTCAAGAAAAACATTATTTACATCCTAGAAGCATACCCTTCCCCCATTTTTAAAGAGAAAAGTGGGCAGGTCTGAAAGCAAGGCAGAAAGAAGGAGAGGATCCTCCCAAGCTTCAGCCTGGTGGACCCAGCAGGAGGGGCTCCCCACCTTTATCAGCACCACCTGGTAGAACAGACCACAGGCGGGGCTCAGGGTTCTCCAGGTGTTCAGGTCTGGCCTTGAGTTGCAGGCCCTGGGAGCTTGGTGAGCAGGTTAATAGCCACAGGCAGCCTCGCAAAGAGAGTCAAGGAACAGTGTGTTTGCAGAAGGTTAAGATCAGGTGGGGCTGGGGCCAGAGCCTGAGGGCAAACAGGGAAGATGATGACTTTCTGGGTGGTGGGGCTGGGAGGGTGTGGGAGTGGCTGGTCCCAGGGGAGAGACTGCAACAGACGCTGTTTGCTCACTTCCCCATTTCTGTTTGTCTAGGAATTATTCGAGTTCCTCTGATCAGGCACTCCTGCTCTTCCCCACAGCGAGCACCTGTGTGGGGGACAGCGGGGCACTGTGGAATGAGCACAGCTGTGGCATCAGGGAGACCCTCATTTGCATCCTGGCTTTGGGCTGCTTGACTTTGGGTACCCTCTTTAACCTTGATTTCCTCATCAGCAAAATGGGGACAACAATATGTACTTCACAGGATTGTTGTGAAACAGAAATCCGATAAAACGTGAAATGCCTGGCATTGGGCAGGCACTTAATAAGTATTTGCTCTTTTTTTTTTTTTTGTGCTGCTTTTTCATTTACCAAATATTTATTTGGGGCCTGGTATATAGCAGACGACTGCGCTAGGCACCAGGAAGAAAGTGGTGAGCAAATAGATATGGAGACTGGCTGCCTTCAGGGAGCTTAGAATCTAGCAGATGGCACAGACTATAAATAAACAAATACATGTTGTGGGGTAAAAGAACAGTGAGTTATGAAAAAGAATGTCAGTGTTAACTTCCTTCAAATACAGTGGTCACAGAAGGCCTCTTGGGGAAGACGACAGTTAATTTGAGACCTAAAGGATGAGAATGAACCAGGCATTTTGGAAAGGCATACCCTGAGGAGGAATGGGCACAGGTTTTGGAGCCAGATGTATAATGGGTTTCATTTCCTGGTTCCATTGCTTACTCAGCTGTGGGAATTTAGGTGAGTCCCTTCACCGCTCCAGGCTTCAGTTGTAACTTCTATAAAATGTGGCTTAAAATATCTACTGATAGAATCGAAGGATGACACCCGATCATGCACATGAAGTGCCCTGTGTTGAGTCTGGCACAGGGTGAGTTCTCTCCCTTCTTGTCCCAGCTCGTGATTAATTGTCGAGTGAATGGCACTGAGACAACATAAGCACAGCACACACACACACACACACACACACACACACTCATACTCACAAACACATACAGGCAGGACAGGGATGACTCACTCAAGCTGAGTATCTGAGGAGAGTTTAATAAAGGGACTATTTACAAAAGTATGGGCAGGGCTTGGGGAAAGCAACAAGGAATAGGGCAGTTCCCAGGGCTAGTAACAGTGGGGGCCTGAAGCGGGCAAGGAAGAGAGCAGTTACCAAAACTGGAGACAGTAGCTGTGTGGAGAGGGCATCTGACGAGCTGGGACCTTCAGGAGAGGGATGCGGATGACTTACAGGGACTTGGCAAGAAGGAAGCCCAGGGAATAAATACACTGACCTCAGCCTCCTCTTGCCTCTGATCTCTGGCTAGGACTTTCATTGGCCAAATTCAGCCAGAACCCAGAGGGCAAAGGGGCCTATTGATGCAACCCATAAGGAACAGCCTCCCAGGTGGAAAGCAGAGGCGGAAGAGTGGAGTGGATCCAGAGGGACAAACGGAAGAGATACAGCACAGTATCTATACCCATCGGGACTCTTTAGAATGCAAGTGACAGATACATTTGCTATAAAATGGCTTAAGTCAAAAAGGACTACCTTAGGTCACCTAACTGGAAACTCCAGGGATAGGGCCTTAGGCAAGGCTTGATCAAAGCTCAAACAGATAGCCGGGAACCAGTTTCTCAACATCTCAATTCTAAAATCCTTCATACATTAACTTCATTCTCAAGGAATGTGTGGTGATAAGATGGTGGCAGTAGAGAATAAAGGAGTGGGTGGTCCCCGGAGAAAAGTTGGGGTTCTTTACAAAGAAGGAGGGTGAGTAGAAGCTGAGTGGGAGCCCTATGAACGTTCACTGGGTCAACAAAGTTTCTGGGTGCTTACAGCCAATGAACTCAGGTGACAGGACTTGGTGCTGCTGAGGCTGTGACGAGAAGACTCCTCTGCTTGGCTGTGACCTGTTAGGGGGATGTGGATGACTCAGGGCAGTCCATTCCCACCTCTGCACTAAGGGACCTAAAAGATTACCTAGCCCAGCTACCCCATTCAACAGTTGGCAAAACTGAGGCCCACTGAGAGGAAGAGCTTTGCACAAGACCATGCAGTTAGTGTCAAGGTCAGGACTTGACTCAGGTCACACGATCTGTTTTCCACACATAACTTTTTTTTCTTAAGAAATGGCCCTAGGAAGTCTTTAGATGAAAGAGACAGAGAGAGAAAGAGAAATACATACATATAGTAAGAAATCAACACCGTATAAAAGAATATACAATGAAAAGTAATTTCCCTCCATGACAGTCCTCTCCCCAGGGTAATGATGGCTAAGTCTTTTGTATATGCTGCCAGAAATCATCTATGCAAATGTAAAATCATGCATATTTATTATTATTATCTTGGAGACCTTTCTATGTTAGCACATAGAGATCTGCTTTATTTTTTTGTAGTAGACACAGAGTATTCTAGTATGTAGATGTACTCTTGTTTATTAAAAAAAAGCACAGTTGTTTGGGGAACATCTAGCTCAATTGGCATGACACAGCTTATAGAGACAATGCTCTACATTCTACCTTGGTGAGTAGTGTCTGGGGTCTTAAAAGCCTGTGAGCGGCCATCTAAGATACTCCACTGGTCTCATCCCTTC
>NW_004444024.1:7782689-7826214 GCF_000243295.1 Trichechus manatus latirostris | reverse complement strand
AAATAAATAAATAAATAAATAAATAAAAAGCATAGTTGCTGTTGAGTCAGTTCCGATCCATGGTGACCCCATTGTGTCAGAGTAGAACTGTACTCCATAGGGTTTACAATGGCTGACTTTTCGGAAGTAGATCACCAGATCTTTTTTCCAAGGCGCCTCTGGGTAGACTGGAACCTCTAATCTTTCTGTTGGCAGCAAAGCACATTAACCATTTATACCACTCAGAGACTCCCTCATTTAGTTAACCAGTCCTCAAATAATGGACATTCAGTCTGCTTCTAGTCTTTTGCTTTTACAAACAATTCTGCAATTAACATCCCTCTGTACACAATGTCTTTGCACACATATGTTCTATAGTCTAATCCTAGGAGTGGAAATGGTACCCCATGGCTTTAAAGGGCGCATCTGGAGATTGCATTTGGTAGAAGGAATCAAGATTGATAATGTTGGGAGGGATCTTAACCATCATCAGGTCCAGCTGCTCTGTCCTCATTTTGCAGACGAGGAAACCGAGGCCACAGGTCTGACAACTGGCTAGTGGCAGATTTGGATTAGAACAGAGGGAGGATATGGAGGAAAGAGGACAGTGCTGGGGGTCAGGCAAGCTTGGCTTTGTGTCTTGGCAGTACAGGGAGCCATTAACAGAGCAGGCTCTGGAGCCAGATTTCCTGGGTTTGAATCCTGGCTTATAAAAACAGCCTAGCTTCAATTTCCTAACCTGAAAAACAAGGATGATTTTAATCTTCATTATAGAGTTGTTGCAAAGATTAGAAGAGATGATGTCTGTGAAACAAAAGTTACCTGTTATTACCATTCCCCACTGTGGGCATCTGGACTCTTGCTCCTGGCAAGGGGCATCCATGGGTTAAAAGGCCTGTGAGCTGGTGAACTAGGGGTCCACCTGACCTCCAGCTGTGGTCTTTATCTGTCCAGTCAAGACCAAACTATGAAGGTTCTAACCTTTATGGAGATGCTCCAGCTGCCTCCAGAGGGGAGCTTGCTGGGTCTGGGGCCCCACTGGGTAGACAGTTCAAAAGGAAGCCCAGTCCTATTTCCTGCCCGATAAAGGTCTGCAGGGATAGGTACCCCTGTGCCTGCCCTGTGCTTGGCACTGACTGTATAGTGCCTCATGGATTCTTCCCAGACACTCTGTAGGGACATTGTTGTTGTTATTAGTTGCCGCTGAGTTGATTCTGACTCATGGCAACCCCATATGTTAAAACCATAGGGTTTTCAAGGCTGTGACCTTTTGGAAGCAGATCACCAGGCCAGTCTTCTGAGGCACGTCTGGGTGAGCTCACACTGCCTACCTTTGGCTAGTAGAGTGCTTAACCATTTGCACCACTCAGGGACTCCTGCAGGGACATTACAACTCCCATTTTATAGATGAAGAATGTGAGGCTCCCAAACTTAAAGGGGCTTACTTCTAAATAAAGAATTCCCAGGCAGAAGAGCTGTAGGGGGACTTTCCAGGGGGAAGCGAGCACACATTGATTAGTTATGAAGTTGATTCATTGAGGCACTCATTCTCTGGAGTTTATAATGTGGCCTTTCCAAACAAGAGGCTGCCTCAGCCAAAGGTGATCCAAAGGGGATACCCCTCCCTGCTCTTCTGTCACAGGCCTCCTTCTTTCAGTTCCTCCTTTAACTCAACACCTCCCTCTTGCCTCAGGGCCTTTGGTACCTCTTTTAGTCATCTAGTGCTGCTATAACAGAAATACCACAAGTGGATGTCTTTAACAAAGAGCAATTTATTCTCTCACAGTCTAGTAGGTTACAAGTCTAGATTCAGGGTGTCAGCTCCAGGGGAAGGCTTTCTCTGTCGGCTCTGGAGGAAAGTCCTTGTCATCAGTCTTCCTTTGGTCTGGGAGCACCTCAGCACAGGAACCTCAGGTCCAAAGGACGTGCTCTGTTCCTGGCACTGCTTTCTTGGTGGTATGAGGTCCCCATGTCTCTCTGCTCCCTTCTCTCTATTATATCTCAATAGAGATTGGATTAAGACACTATCTAATCTTGTAGATCTCATCAATGTAACTGCCACTAATCCATTTTATTACAACATAGTGATAGAATTTACAACACATAGGGAAATCACATCAGATGATAAAATGGTAAACAATCATACAATATTGGGAATCATGACCTAGCCAAGTTGACAGATATTTTGGGGAGACACAGTTCAATCCATGACAGTACCTCATCCACCTCGTACTTAACTCCTCCTTGCCTTTCAACCCTCACCTCCAGGAAGTCTTAATGGCCATTGTTCCCCTACTAATGAGTCCACCGTTATATATACATATATTTGTGATCATACGTATACTTACAAAACCATACCCATCTGTCAGTTTATCATACTGTGGTGGCTTGTGTGTTGCTGTGATGCTGGAAGGTATGCCACCAGTATTTCAAATAACAGCAGGGTCACCCATGGTGGACAGGTTTCAGTGAAGCTTTCAGACCAAGAGAGGACTAGGAAGAAGGGCCTGGCTATCTACTTCCAAAAATTAGCCAATGAAAATCTTACACATCACAACAGAATATTGTCTAATATAGTGCTGGAAGATGAGCCTCCTAGATTGGAAGGCACTACAGACAACATTTTGTTCTGTTATACATAAAGTCACCATGAGTTGGTCGGAGGTCACTCAAAGGCACCTAACAACAATAACAGTAACAACTCTGTCTATATCTATATTCTCATAGTTTCTTATTCTTCCCCCTCAGAGCACTGATGAAACTGTGTAACTCAATATTTGTTCGTGTGGTTCTTTAAGTCTGAGTCCTTGCTGACAGTGAGCTCTTGGCCTCTGGATCACCACACTTTTCCCAGTGCCTGGTGCCATGACAGACACATAGTGGGTACTCAGATACCTGTTTTCCTTCTCTCTAAAAAGGGATTAACAATACCTGCTACCAGTGTTGTTTTGCAGATTAGATAGGATAAAACTCTCCAAAGGGCCAAGCACAAAGTCATTCTAGTCTGGTCCAGTTCCGTCCAGTATCTGGACCATTCTCTAAAGACTTGGATATTCCTTAAGTGGATGTGGAGCAGAGGGAAAGGAAGAGGGTCTTTGTGGATTTGGCAGGGGTCTCGCCTGCTGTGGGACTCACAAAGGGAGCCTTGTGTGGGGGTGGGCGGGCAGAACGCCTTGTGGGACAGCTGGGCCCAGAGCTGCCAGGGCTGGGCTGGGCTGGGTTGGGCTGGGCACTCTGCCACAGGCAGCCCTCTGAGGGCCCTTTCATCTGAGTCCCAGCTGCCACTTGGCTGGCTGGCCCAACGCCCAATCGGCTGGAGGGGAGAGGGGCTGGCAGCTTTGTCTCAGGAAGAAGAACAAAGAGGGGGGTGAGTGGGGAGGAGGGCAGAGAGAAGCAGTGTTTGCTCTTGGAATAAGGCCAAGGGGAAACAAGATCCAGTCATAGGCAGCACCAAGGGGCCGTTTAGATTCTTTTGTTGCCATAGCATCAAGGAGGACAGAATTACAGGGACCATATCAGACAACATTCCAACCCATACCATGTTATAGGTGGAGAAACTGAGGCCCAGAGACGGGCACTGACTTGATCGAGGGGACACTGCAAATGAGTGGCAAAGCCCAAACTAGAACCCTAGTCTCTTGTCTTCAGAGGCTGAATGACTCTGAAAGAAGCACTTTATCTTGGGGAACCTCGAGGTCATCATACAAAAATGGAGGTGTTAATTCCTGTTTTCCATTGTGATGGACAAGTGGATAATGGATATAAACAGAAGGGGAGGACCATCTAATTTGGGATTGAAAACTGTGTAGTTTCCCAGGTAGAGAAGAATAAACTGGTGGGGAAAGATGTGTTGAACAGAAGGAAAAGTACGAACAAAGGAAGGAAACCATGAGAGAGCAGGTTGTGCTTCAGGGAAGCTGGGGCTGGAGGAGAAATAGGAAATGGGGCTAAAAGTCCAGGCTGCTTGGTCCTGTCAGAAATGGGCACTATCCCTTAG
Source organism: Trichechus manatus latirostris (assembly GCF_000243295.1). Taxonomy (NCBI): domain Eukaryota; kingdom Metazoa; phylum Chordata; class Mammalia; order Sirenia; family Trichechidae; genus Trichechus; species Trichechus manatus. Next base: position 7,822,238 of record NW_004444024.1, on the reverse strand, counting down.
AAAATCCAGCCTAACTTTCTGGAGTGATGAACCTTCAGAACTCCTCCTCCCTGTGGAATCATTCTGGTCCATGCAGCTGATCCGCCTTTCCAGGAGGAGTCAGGCTATGCTAGGGGAAGTGGGCACAAAGGCTGTGCAGAGCACTTGGGAGCATCCCCAACCCAGATATGGTGGCAGGAAAGCCTGCCTTGAGAAGGTCACAGCTCCTTCCCCATGGCTTGGGCCCATTTGCAGAGTCATAATGTTCAAGGTACATACTTTGCCCACTACAAAACAATTCAGCATGATCCCAGAAAGAGAACTCTGGAGTGAGAAAGACATGGAACCAAAGCTTGGATTTGCCAGTTACCAGCTGTGTGGTCTTTGTGGTGCTCTGTAGAGTCAGTCTAGCTGCTTGGAAAGACAGATGTAAGTGCCTGTGCCCATTGCAAGTACTTAGCACATAATCATTTTCCTTTCCTACTCCTCATTCAAGGAGCCCTGGTTGCACAGTGGTTAAGCACCCGGCTGCTAACCAAGAGGTTGGTGGTTTGAACCTACTAGCTGCTCCGCCAGAGAAAGATGTGGCAGTCTGCTTCCGTAAAGATTACAGCGTTGGAAACCCTATGGGGCAGTTCTACTCTGTCCCGTAGGGTTGCTGTGAGTAGGAATCAACTCGTTGGCAACGGGTTTTTTTTTTCCAATCCCTCCTTCACTGAGCACAAATTTCTCCTTCCCCCATGGCCCAGCTTACATGCCACTTCTTCCATGAAGCCTTCCCAGATCCCCTAAATTAAAAGGCTAATTTCCTCCTGAAATGCCTTCTGCTTGTCTTATGATGATGCCTTTTTTCTTAATTTTTCTCTTTTATACTTTTTCGTGTCCACTGCAACTAATGACATAATACAAAGATATATTAATATAAAAATTAATAATTTCCCTCCACCCTTTCTACCCCTACCCTCCTGAATAACCAATGGCAACACCTGGTGTGTATCATTTTATACTTTTCTGATTATATGTTGACATAGATATAAACTTATATAAGAGAAAGTTTGTTATATGTTTTTACAAAAATGGATTTCCACTGTATACACTGCTCTGAAACTTGTTTTTAATTACATAATAAATCATGGACATTCTAGATGAATAGCTGTAGCTCTAGCTTATTCTTTTTAATAGCTGCATAGTATTCTATGGCAGGAATAAACCGTTCCCCTGATTCTAATTTTTGCCACCACAAACAAAACAATGATAAACATGAAAGGCTACAAATATCCTTTCAGAGTGGTGTTTTCACTTCTACTGGATGGATTCACAAAAATGGGGTTGTTGAGTCAAACGGTATCTGTATTACTATTGGTCTCTACTCGTACAGAGCTAAAGAGAAAGAAGGAAACCAAAGACTCAAAGAAGAAACCAGTCCACAGAACCAATAGTCTACACGAACAATGACATCACCTACCTTGAGACCTGAAGAACTAGACAGTGCCCGGCTACCACTACTGACCGTTCCGACCGGGGACTCAATAGATGATCCCAGATAGAATGGGAGAAAAATGTAGAACAAAACTCAAATTCCTTAAAAAAAAAAAAAAAAAGGCCAGACTTACTGGACTGGTAGAGACTAGATGAATCCCTGAGACTATCGCTCAGAGATACTCTTTAAACTTGGAATCAAACCACTCCCAGAGGTCACCTTTCAGCCAAATGATAGATATAATAAAATAAATTATATCACCTGTGAGTACTGTGCTCCTCAAAATAATTGTCTAGATGAAACCAAATGGTTAACATTTACCCTAGACAAAGATGAGACAGCTAGGGGGGACAGGGAAGCTAGATGAATAGAAACAATACAACCTAAATGGAAAAAAAGAGAAGGCGGATATATTAAGAATGTAACCTATGTTGCTGAACAATATGTATAGAAATTGTTAGCTGAAAAGCTAATTTCCTCTGCAAACTTTCACCAAAAACTCAAAATATTTTTTAAAAATTGTATCTGTATTTCTCATTTTAGTAGATACTGCCTTATTACATACCAAAAAGATCACAGCAAATTCACACTCCAGTCAGCAAAGTTTGAGCAGCTGTTTCCCTGCATCCTCACAGACTCTGACATATTGCTGTTGTTTTTAATATTTGCCAAAGTGACGGATGAAAAATAGTATCTCATTGTTTCTTTAATTGCATTTCCTCAGCCTCTAGTAAGTTTCAGTAACTTTTCATTTCAGTTATTTTATTTTTTTACTTCTAGAGGATCTATTTGGCTCTTTTTCACAGCTGCCTGTTCATGTTTCATCATCTCTTCTTGTTCCTTATTCATGTTTTAAACACACTATTTTACTTATTTAAGCACCTTAAACACACTTTATTTTATATTCTGTACTCAAAAATCTCACTATCTGAGGTATTTGCGGATCTGTTTCTGTTGACTCTTGCTCATGGTACCTTGTTTCCTCTTGTGGTTTGTGACTTTTGATTGTGAACTCACGTCACTGAACTGCTATCTGTATGGATTTTTTGAGGCTTAGTTTGAGTGCACTTTCTTCCTGGGAGGATTTTCATTTTCTTTGTCAGGCATCTGAGGGTACTACCAACCCAGGTCCATTTTAAATTAAATTCCTGGGTTTTGTTTGTTTGTTGTTTGAGTTTTTTGCCATCAAAAGAGTGAGTATTTGGGCCCCAGATCTATTTGAACTCTTCCCCACAGCTCAAAATTTTTAGGGTAGACTTTTCTACCTAAGAATGGGACAGGCAAGTTTCCACAGTGTCCACCTCTGAGTGGCAGATTTTTTCTAATTTTATAGTCTCTGATATGACACCCTACCCTGTGAGTGCCCCAGGCTTTGTCTTCTACTCCCTTCCCTTAAAATAAAAGTTCTATGTCACTCAGGGTGTTGGAGATACCTCTGAGGCAGCCCATGGAGTCGGTGCTCAATCATCTCAGAGCATTTCCTTGACTTTCCTGACTGCTCAGCCACATAGATATATACATATTCAGTGTTATGAATATTTTTAGATTGTTTGTAGCAGGAGGATTTCAGAATATCTAGTCTTTCATATTGCTAGAAATAGAAGTCCAGCTTATTTTCATATGCTCATTAACTCTTTCATTAAATTGTGCTCATGTCTTTAGAGTGGAGACATGTCTGAGGCATTTGTATCCCTAACCTCCAACCCCTAGTCAAAGTCAGTATCAGTAACTCTTGGTTCAATAAATAAAGTGATAATTCACATGGGGAAGGGGGAAGAAGGAGGGTTGGAAAGGTACCCACAGCTGGATGGGGTAATGCTGAATGGGGTGGTGCCATGGAGGCTAGGGGAACGAGCAATGACTTTTGCTGAGCCCTGTTCTAGGAAAGGCCCATAAATGCATGATTCCAGAGTTTCCCAAATTTCTAAGACGACAAGAAACATTTGGGTGCTTGTTAAGTATACAGATTCCCAGGCTCCTTCCTTGGTGATTTGATGTCAGTACTCTGGAGTAGGGACCAGGAATAGTGTTTAACAAACACCCCTGGCGAGTCTTACCATCAGGGAAGTCTGGGAAGCATTGTAGATTATTTCGCTTAATTTAATCCTCACAACAACCCAGCAAAGTAGGTACTCTTGTGTATTTTACAAAAGAGGCAGTTTGGGCTCAGAGAGCTGAAGTGACGGATGGTCACACAGCTGAGCTGAAGTGACGGATGGTCACACAGCTGGCAAGTGGCGGGGCCAGGATTCCTTCCCAGTTTGTCTCACTCCAGAGCATATCTTTTTCCACCAGATTCTGGTTGATGATTTTTATTATTTTTAAATTAAGTCAATTTTTTAAACTTTATTTTTAGAACAGTTTTAGGTTTACAAAAAAATTGAGAAGATCCTACAGAGAGATCCCATACATTCCACACTCAGTTTCCCCTATTCTTAATATTTATGTTAGTATGGTACATTTGCACAATTAATTAACTAATTTTGCTATATCATTATTAAAGTCTATCGTTTATTCAGATTTCCATAGTTTTTACCTAATGTCCATTTTTCGTTCTAGGATATCACACTACATTCAGTTGTTAGATCTCCTTCGGCTCTTCTTAGTTGTGACAGTTAATCAGAATTTCCTTGTTTTTGATGACCATAGCAATTTTAAGGAGTACTGGTCAGGTATTTTGTGGAATTGGAATGCCCTTCTATTGGAATTTGTCTGATGTTTTTCTCATCATTAGGCTGGAGTTTTTTTACGAGGACGATCACAGAGGTAAAGTGCCATGTTCACCACAAGATATCAAGGGTCCATACTATGAACAAGATTTATGACTGCTGATCTTGACCTTGATCGCCTGACTGAGGTAGTGTTTGTCAGGTTTCTCCATGTAAAGTTACTCTTCTTTTTCCCCCTTTCGCTATTGCATTCTTTGGAAAGAAGCCGCTGTGCACAGCGCACACTTTAGGAGTGGGGAGTTATTCTCCCCCTCCTATAGGGCTATGTTTTAAGTAAAATAACCTCACATAACAGGTCCCCATAAGAAGCCCTGGTGGCACAGTGGTTAAGTGCTCGGCTGCTAACCGAAAGGTCAGAAAGTGGAACCCACCAGCCACTCTGTGAGAGAAAGATGTGGCAGTCTGCTCTCATAAAGATTACAGCCTTGGAAACTCTGTGAGGCAGTTCTACTCTATCCCATAGGGTGACCATGAGTCCAACTCTATGACAATGGCTTTTTTTGGGTTTTTAACAGGTCCTCAGCTCTTTTCATCATCTGTCACGCTTTGTACTCCTAGCAGCTGCTCTGAGAGGTAGGTTATTCGTCTACACTGGCCACCCTACCTCCCTGAACCTGGCTATTCTCACTTGAAAAATGGGCATTGCTGATTCTTCACCTCCCGCAGGGCTGTAGTAAATTGAAAGTCCCTGGTTGGCAATGGTAATTCCTCTGTATCCTTCATTTGACTGACAGGAAGCCCGAGGCCCAGAAGGGGCAAGGACCTGCCTAGGGTCTCACCACAAGCCGGGCCAAGCCCAGGCCAATCCAGACGCCTTAACCACACCTTGGGCCCAGCCTGCCCAGCCCCGGGGCGGGGAGCCAGGTGTACTTCCGCCGGCCACAGGACCTCGCACGTGGCCGGGCTGCCTCGTGCAAGCCGCCAGCCCGTGCCGGGATGAGCCTGACCCCGGCGCCCCGGTCCCCGCGGCCCGGCTTGGCTGCGCCCCACGCGGGCCCGGCGACGGTGAGTGCGCGGCCCGGGGAGGCCAGGTGACCGGCTTTGGCCCGCGCCTCTCCCGTTGGGTTGTCCCGCCGCCTGTATTTCACTCCTTTCCTGTTTTCCCAGCGTGTCCAGCTCCCCCGGTCTGAATCCTCCTGCCTCTGGCGCGCTGTGTCTCCCGCCTCTAGCTGGGGGCTCCCTTTTCTCCTTGCCTGTCCCTCTTGCTTTGATGACTGTCCTTTTGCGCCTCGGTCACCGTTCTGGTTCCCGGATCTGTCCAGCCTCTCCTCTTCGCCCTTTCTTTCTTTCCTGGCTGCCTTTATTTGTCTCCTGCCTCTCTTCTCTGCCTTTGTTTCAGCTGCTGTGTGTGTGTCTCCTCTGTCAGTCCCCTGACTTGTCTCTTGTCCATCTTTCTTCCCCGCCCCCCACCCCCACCCCCCGGTCTCTGCCCCACCCCTCCTTCCAGTGAGAGAAGATGTAACTAAGGGCTGGCCAGAGGATCGCCCCCCTCCCCTCCCCACCCAGCACCACCAATCTCCAGCCTGCCTCTGCCTCTGCCTGCGTCCCAGACACCCTGCTTGCCTACCTCCTCCCGGGGCTTAAGTAGGGGGAATGTGGGGAAAGCAGAAAATTCTCCCTTGGGTTAGGTGCTGTCCTGAAGACTTGGAGGAAGAGAAGGCAGGTCCAGCAGTGGGGAGAGTATGGTTCTTTCCAGTAGTGCGATAATAACGTCACTATTGTTAGCTGTTTACAAAGTCTGCTCAGTGCCAGGGCACCCTCTGTGCTCAATAAACATCTGAATGAATTAGCCCGCCAGGGAGGGAGCCAGCGGTGCTTATGATGCTAGGTAGGGCAAGACTGGTCTTTATCAGAATACCAAACCAAACAACAACAACAAAACCAAACCTATTGCTGTTGAGTCAATTCCAACTTACGGTGATCCTATGTGTGACAGAGTAGAACTGCTCCATAGGGTTTTCTTGGCTATAATCTTTACGGAAGCAGATCACCAGACCTTCCCTGTTAACTGATGGGTAAGTTCAACTGCTTGGTGGGTTCGACCAACCTTTAGGTTAGTAAAAGAAAAAAAAAAGAAACCAAACCCGTTGCCATTGAGTTGATTCCGACTCATAGCGACCTGATAGGATAGAGGAGAACTGCCCTATAGGGTTTTCAAGGAGCGGCTGCTGATCTTTTGCTTAGCAGCCGAGCTCTTTAGGTTAATAGCTGATCACAAACCACTTGCGCTACCCAGGGATATCAGGTACTCCTATCAGTCAGGGCTGAGGATAAGCTCAATTCAATTCAACAGACATTTATTGAGCATCCTCCAAGTGCTGAGCCCTGCAGTAGATACTGGTGATATATGATGAATCAGGGGTAATTCCCTCCCTTGAAGCATCTCACAGTCTAATGGGGGATACAGATGAACAAACAGGGAATGGTAGGAGAGAACTACCATAAACAGTGGAAGTACATGGCCCTCTGGGATCACAGAGGAGACAAACCACCCGGAAAGATTCCTGGAGGAATTAGCTTGAAGGATGAGCGGGCTAAGTGAAGGGAGCGTGGGCGGCAAGTGAGTGAAGTCCTGGAGGCAAGGGGGCCCAGCCTGCTCTGGATGAGTGGAGGAAGTAGGGGACAGCTGGCAGTTCTGGTAGCTGATTACTGGAGGCAGAAGCAGCAGCCAGGTCACAAAGGGCCTTTTAAACCTTGTTAAGGAGTCTGGAGTTTATCTGGGAAAGAACAAAATGTCAGTGAAATGTTTAATGTATGGAGTGACAGGAGCAGATTTTCACTTCAGAAAAGGTACTCTGGTTTCAGAGTAGAGAATGGATTAGGGGAGGGCATTAGAGGGGTCAGGGAGTCATGGAACTGATCAGGAAGATACAATCAGCAGGACTTGGTGACTGATTGCTCAAGGAGGGAGGTGGCTGAGGGCGGGAGCATAATGCAAGATTATGCCTCTGATTCTGCTTCAAAAACAGAGACAGGGAACAGTGGGAAGAGGTTAGGCTTGAGGAGCTTGGGGACATATGAGTGGAGATGTCCCCCCACTGACTTCAGCTGAGGGTACCTAAGGAAGTGTATGAATGTTTGGGGGTGGGGTGCAAATGTGTAAAGATCCTTTAGACTGGAACTGGGTGAAGGCTGGGACTAATTCATTCCTGTATCCTCAGGCCAGTACTGGCAAAGAAATTGGAGTTTTTGGGAAAAAGGAGAGAAAAGAGGGACAGAATTAAGCAGCTTGGGAACAGGGCTGAGGTCTAGTTTGATTAAAAACAAAAACAAAAACAAAGGGGCTGAGGATGTCAGGGCCAGAAGCTGTTTTGCAAAGCATCTGGAAATCAGCTTCAGAAATGACTTGAAGAGATTGGATTCATTGGACGTTCAGAGCTGGACAGACTTAGAGTTCTCTTGGTCCACTTCTCCCCATTTCACAGATGAGGAAGCTTAGACTCAGAGAGGGAAAGTGAACTGCCCGGGTGCACAGCTAATTATCAGCAGAACTGGGACCGAATGTTGGGAGGGGTAGGTGTAGGGCACAGCACCAATGCTGTACTGGAGCACTGGACTCAGACTGATATGGGTTTGATCCTAGCCATGACTTCATCACTTCGTAGCTGTGTGACCCTGGACAAGTTGCTTCTTCTCTCTGAGCTGTCTTTGCCTGTGATATGGGGACATTAGGAAGACCTGTAAGCTTTCACTGAAACAAGAAAGCTGAGAGCTCATTGGTTCGTGATTTCACATTTAACTGCCTGCTTTACAGAGATGACCTCAGGGTTAACCAAACAGCCTTGCCAAGGGGCCTTGAGCTTTATGGGAGAAAGAGGGAGTCACAGGCTCTGGGCTTATTTTCCTCACTGCACATTGTTTGGTTATTGTTAGGATGCATCCTCTCCTCTCCCTTCCCTCCAGTCAGCAGAACTGTTCCCTGGTAGGAGCTGTTGCCATGGCAACTCAATTCTCCCCAGCAATTTGGCTGTCTTAATTCCAGTACTTTAATCTTAGAGGTAGAACCCGCAGACCAGTTGGGAATGAGGTCACACCTAAGATAGACTGAAGGACATTCCTGAGCCCTGTCCCCATCCCCAGCCCTGCAGTGACTTATGGTGGAATCTCCAGGTCGGAAATCCAGCCTTCCTTCTAACACTGCACTAATCTTTTCTGCAAGCAGCAACCATCATATCCCCTAGGAACCTTTCTTGACAACCTCCAGCACACATCTGCAAAATCCCCTCCTACCTTTGAGCCTTCCCTCTCAGCACCTAAATATTTAGCCATCTGTTTCCCTGGCTCCCCTGTGAGCTCCTGAAGTCAGGAACTGTGTCCTATTCATTTGCTTAGCACAAGGCTTGCATGTAACATTTTGTTGAATGAACGAGTGACTAAGTGAACAAAGGGTGGAGGTATTTGAAGGTTGAAAGGTAGTTATGTAATGATTAAGAGTGCAAGTTTTGGAGTCAAACTGACCTGAGTCCAAATCCTGAGACCATTACTTGATAGCTGGTTGATCTTGGTCAACCAACTTCACCTCCTTAAGCCTTAGTTTTTTCGTCTGTAAAATGGAAATTTAATACATTCTTCATAGGATTTTTGTGAGGATTGAATTAGATAATGTATATAAAGCAGAGGCGTAGTGAGGCGGGGCGGGGGCAGAGGGGGGCACTTTCCCCTTGGCGCAAGTCCAAGGGGGCATCAGACAAGGCTAGGAATGACATTTTGAGGTGCCACAAATATGAAAGGTGCCTGACCAAGACAGCCGGACAAGAAGGGGGAAGGCGTTTCTGCTGACTCATCGCCACTATTAATGTCTGTTCATCTTGGAATTCGGCCGGGGTGGGGCACACAACTTAGAGATTGCCCCTGGATGCTCATTCTTACCACACCCCTGGTGTAAAGCACTTTGCAAAGTTACTAGACTATGAGGGCAGGGACTGTGTCCTGCTTGTTCATCACTGGGTCCCCAGATGGCTGACACGAGTAAGTAAATTTTAAATGACAAGAATTGTTTAGGAATCTGGTTTATAAGAATAACAACTTATGTGTCATCTCTTGTGTAACAATTATTATACTGTCTTCTGGTATTTTTGACAGGTGCATGTGGCAGCACTTAGTTTTCCCTGAATGCTGTAGCCCAAGCTCTTAGTCTGTTTCCATGTCCCTCTCCCTGTGGTCATCTTTGGGGCAGGCACCACATCTATCTCACCCACATCCTTAGTGCTCAGCCCAGGATCTGGTGCAGAGAGGAGGCCACTAAAAGTTCTGTTGAACAGCTAAACCTGACTTACATTTCACCTCACTTTACAATTTACAAAGCAGTTTCACACCCACTGTTTCATCACCAAGAATATTCCTAGAATATTCCCTTCATTATTTACCCCCCATAGCCTGTATTTTGGAAAACGTTTATCAAACAAATTGCATTTTTTAATCAACCAAGGGCGTAGCCAAATGCTAATCAAAACTTCTGATCTGTATGAAATAAGGCTTTCTATCTCCAACTCCCATCACATGGTGTAGACACACAGTAAGTACCTAAGAAATTCTTCCTGAATGAATAAAAGTGCAGTTTCTGTAGCCTTTCTGAAATGTTGAAAATGCTTTAAGTAACACCGCCCCCCTCCTCCAACACATACACATTTACTGTATTCTTAGATCTGAGCATCCCAGGTTGGGAACTCCTGACTTCGCAATAGTTCCATATCCCAGTTCTACGAATGCAGAAACTGAGGCCTAGGGAAGGAAAAAGACTTGTCAAAGACTTTGGAAGTGTTATGGCTGAGACTTGCTTCTACAGCAGCCTTCTCTAGCTAACATTTCTGTGACCTAGAGGAGAAAGCTTAAATGCTTGAATGAGTATTCCTGTATCAAACTGAAATCTTTTTCCTCCTTAAAATGCCCACCCTTTGGAGCTATACAGCATAAATACAGCCCTTTTCATTAAGATGGGCCTTCCAATAGCTGAAGCCAATCATTATGGCTCCCCTAAGTTCTGTACCAGGTTATTCTTTGGATGAAAATAAGTCATGAGCTCCCTGGAGGTGGCGCTGTTGGTTGATTTTGCCTCCTGTGCCTCCAGGTACCTCCTGTAGTGGAGCTGAACGTGGGGGGCGAGTTCTACACCACCACTGTGAGCACCCTGAGAAAACTCCCTGGCTCAAAGCTGGCAGAGATGTTCTCCAGCTCAGCCAAGGCCTGCATGGATTCGGAGGGCCGCTTCTTCATCGATCGCCCGGGCACCTATTTTGGACCTGTCCTCGACTTCCTGCGTAGCGGGCAGCTGCCGACTCAGCACATCCCAGAGGTGTACAGTGAAGCTCAGTTCTACGAAATCAAGCCTTTGGTCAAGCTCCTGGAGGATACTCCGAAGATCTTCGGAGAGCAGGTGGCTCGAAAGCAGTTCTTGCTACGGGTTCCCGGCTACAGCGAGAACCTGGAGCTCATGGTGCGCCTGGCACGCGCTGAGGCCATGGCGGCACGCAGCTCCAGCGTGCTGGTGTGCGCGTTTCGCGATGAAGAGGATGCCGTACATTGCGTGGACACTCTGCGCACCCTGGAGGCAAACAAGAAGTCGGTGGTCAAGTTCGGGCCCTGGAAGGCGGCGCCAGACATCAAGGATCTCCTGGACTGCGTGAAGATGGACATTGAGGCCCAGGGGTACCAAGTATCCTATGCCCGCTACTCATACAAGGGCAAGGCTGCCAATTACTTCTATACATTCCTCTTCACGTGGTGGTGATCCCTGGGAGCAGGGGTGGGGGATCTGCTTGCTGTGGGCTCTGGTGGGGCTTATGAAATTAAAAGTTGCCATGAAAAGCCATCTTCTTTTAATTACAAAAACAAACAGAATGTCCAACTTGGTCTTCTAGGGGGTCCTTGCCCCAAAATATTTATTTCCTTCTTGAAGACTTGCACTCATTGCAACTGACCCCAGTGTACTTGCGTGGAGAGGTGAAGCTGAACCCTCTTCAAAGCATCAGGTACCTGCCAGACCCTTCTTTTGAAGTCCAGTAGCAAGGCTGAGGTAAATTAGAATGTTTCAGCAATGCTTTGGCAGAAGATAGGAGATAACAACAAGGAAATAACAGAGGATACTATGAATCTAGATAGTCTGACCTAAGAATGTAGTCTGTCCAGCCTCAGCTTGTAATCCAATCCACCTAGCTCCTGGTGTGTGCCTTCCTGAGGAAGATGCCAAATTAGTACTTGTAGTAGATGCTGTTCAAATATATTTTACCAGATTCTATGAGTGTTGGCGGCTAGAGCTTCACAGCTATCCCCTTCTCCAAAGTGGTTCTCAAAGTGTGGTCCCTGGATCAGCAACATTAGTGTCACCTGGCAACTTTCTGGAAATACAAATTCTCAGGTCCACCTCAGACCACTGAACCAGAAACTCTGGAGACAGGCCCAGCAATCTGTTTTAATAAGCCCTCCAAATTATTCTGATGTACTCTAATTTTGAGACTGACTGCTCTAGAAGAGAATTGCCGTCTGCCTGCAGGAGCCATCTTGTTTGCATGGAGGTACAAAACACTGGCCCCTTGCCTGAAGAGGAGCCAACTCTGGTGCAGTTCCTCTCCCAGAGCTCCTCTTGAATCAGGTTCCCTGTCTAGTAGGGTGGCCAACCATCTCAGTTTGTCCTGGGTTTCCTGGGACACAGACTTCCAGTACCACAACTAGGAAAGTCCCAGGAAAACTGGATGAGTTGGTCACCCCACTGTCTACCCACATCTCCCTCACTTTGAGTTTCCTTTTCCTTTCTAGAAAGCCTCTTCCCTAGTGACAGATCCTGGAAATAACTTCCCACTCAGAAGAAACCCATGTTCCTGCAGGAACTCAGCTTTGCCCTCTCTTGGAATAACCACTATCTCTATTCAGTCCTTTCACAAGCCATTTGAATTTTTCAGTTTATTATACCTGCTACTCCTACAACATCTCTGTGGCATGTTTCAATCAAGGTTCAAAAGCCTCTTGGGCTTGGAACCTGCCTCCTTGAGGATATTCTTAGTTTTCTGTATCTTGCTGTTTCCTCAAAAGGCTGAGCAGTCATCTCTAATTCTTACAATCTACAACAGTGATTCAGTCCATCCCTCTGGGGGCTTCAGGTTTGGGGATATTGGGGTGCTCTCTACCCATGTATTTAGTATAATGCCCCTTGCTCTTGAGGAAAAGTTCCAGTCTCCATGATATGAAAACTCTTCCCTGGATACTCCTATTGCTAGAATCTCTCTGGGTCTCAAATAAAAATAAAAAGTCTTTTTCAACTCTGGTAAGACCTATCCTGCCTGAGAACCTTACCAATTCCTTTATAGTTACTCAGATTCTGTAAGGCCGCATATAGAGCAGTGGTTCTCAACTTTGGCTGTACCTTAGAATCACCTGGAGAGATTCAAAAACACTCCAATGTTCAGGCATATCCAGACCACACCCAAAACAAATCAAATCAGAATCTCTAGGGGTATGACTCAGGCAAGAGGTTTTTTTTTTTTTAAAGTACAGTTAAGGTTGAAAACTGCTGCTGTGAAGTCTCATTAACTTAAGGCCAATGACAATTCACTGATATACCCCAAACCAGTGGTGATCTCTCTGGTTCTGCATTCAACTATACACTTCATTGGCGCTGTCCCTATCCTAATCAACAACTTGTCCTAATTCTAGGGATAGAAATTAATCTATGGTGCAGATCAGGACTGGAACTTACACCTCACTTACCTCCCTCTAGGCTGGGCCCTGGTGCAGATATGCATGATTCCAAGAAACTTACTATTCCCAGGTGGGACTCCAAATGAGTACAGGTGTTCACACAATAATTCCCCAAATTAATTTTTTCCCAGCTTTTTTATTTGAAAGTTTCAAATCTACAGAGAAGAGAAAAGAATAGTACAATGAACATTTGTATTCCCTTCATCTAGATTCACCAGTTGTTAATATTCTGACACATTTGCTTTAACTCTCTCCCCCATACATATATATGGGGCCCTGGTGGCACAGTGGTTAGGAGCTCAGGCTGCTAACCAAAAGGTTGGCAGTTTGAATCCACCAGCTGCTCATTGGAAGCCCTGTGGGGCAGTTCTGCTTTGCCCTATAGGGTCACTATGAGTTGGAATCGACTCTATGGCAAATTAATATAAATTAATTTGCTGAATCACTTGAAGGTAAGTTACAGACATTATGACATTCCACCCCCAAGTATGTCAGCTTATATATCCTAAGAGTAAGTCCTTTATAATCACAATGCTATTATCTCTTCTAAAAAATTAACAAATCTAAAATATTAAATGTAATATACCATCCATGTCTCTAACAGTATTGGTTTTTATTTGTATACAAAATACAAATGTATCTTATAGCCTTGTTTTTAAAAATCTAGGCTCCAACCAAGTTTCCTACATTAGATTTAGTTGTTAGATTTCCTTAGTTCGGTGGTTCTCACCTTGGCCACACACTGGAATCAATATGATGTGTAGGCTCCACCCCTAGAGTTTCTAATCTGTTTTGGCTTGTGGCCTGACCATTAGACTTTTAAAATCTCCCTCAGATATTTCTAAAACTTATCAAGGTTTGAGAGTAACTCCTCTAGTCTCTTTCAATCTATAATGGTCTTCTTTTTTATTTTTCTTGATGAATATTGATGCAATGAGTCCCCATCTACTTCACCTCAGAACTGTGACTCCTCCCCTCCATCAAAGTCTTTTTCAGCTACTTCTGGGATTCCTTAGGATTGGTGGTGTTGCCCTTGTAGTGTGAATCATTCCTTGTCCCAGCCTTTTGCTTCATCTTCTGGCTTCAAGCTAATCAGTACTATTTGACCCACTGTTCAAATCGTTGCATTTCCTGGATCGTGATTTCCCTAGGGCCTATGTAGCTACCATCAAGTAGACTTCACTGGAGGGGATGTTGTTTTTCTGTTTATTATTCATGACTGAGCATGCATACACCATTCTAATACCGTTTATGATGTTTACCAACACTTGACTAAAGGTTTGGGAATTACATCTAGAAAAATTCCCAATAAATTATTCTGTGTGATTGCTCTCTGAGCACAAGAACTAATGGGGTACCTAAAGGAGCCCTGCTGGTGCAATAGTTAACTGCTCAGCTGCTAACTGAAAAGTTGACGGTTCGAACCTACCCACTGGTTCTGCAGGAGAAATACCTGATGATCTGCTCCCATAAAGATGACAGCCCAGAAAACCCTATGACCTAGTTCTGCTCTGTCACATGGGGTGGCTATGAGTCAAAAATCAATTCGATGACATCTAACAACAAAAATTATGGGGTCCTGTACTGAGTGGGATGGTACTGAGTTTGGTAGCTCCTTCCAAGCTTACCAATAGGCTACCTCCTTGACCAGCTGCAGGGTTGTGTCCATACCTAGCAACCATGATGCTTCCCAGTCTGGCTATAGGCTGCTTCCCTGCTCAATGACAGAACTATATAGGCTTCTCTCACATTTAATCTGGGCTTGGCAGTTTAACTTAATGTAATATGTTTGCCAATGGAACATTAACAAATGTGATACAGAGACTTGATAAGCATTTATGCACTGAGGCCTGCACTCTTGGAATGCTGCTACTGCCACAAAGAAACCCAGGCAATCCCTCTGGAGAGGCTGTGAGGAGGGGAACTGAGGCACCCCACCTGCCCCTCAATATGTGAATGAGGTCATCCTGGACCATTAAGCCTTAATTGAGCTACTGGATGACTTAGTCAAGTTAGTGACCCAGAACTACCCAGCTAAGACCAGTCTAAATCACAGAATCATGGGTAAATAATGATGCTTTTAAGCCTCTGTATTTGGAGTGGCTTGTTACACAACAATAAATAATTGATACACCCCTTTTAAGGTACTTTCCAGGTAGTACCCCCTCTTGTTGGTCATAATTTTGACATATGGCCACCCTTAGATGCAAGAGGGAAACCCTGATGGCGTGGCAGTTAAGAGCTATGGCTGCTAACCGAAAGATCGGCAGTTCGAATCGGCTAGGTGCTCCTTGGAAACCCTATGGGGCAGTTCTACTTTGTCCTGTAGGGTCACTATGAGTCGGAATTGACTCAACGGCAACAGGTTTGGTTTTTTTTTTTTTAGATGTAAGAAAGACTGGAAAATGTAATTGCTTTTAAAATTGTCCATGCAAGGCTCAATAACATCTCCAATAAAATAGAGTTATTTAGAAGAGGAGGAGAGAATGGCTATTGGGGAAGTAATCAGCAATCTGCTATACCTATGCATGCAGGACTTCTAATAGGTCTTTTTAGTACCTTACTCTTAATTATAGAGACACAGACATTTAAAGAAAGTTTGTAATGTGAAATTCACAAATGAGTAAAGAAACTAACAGAACAAAGGTACTTGAAAACTGAGAATATAGAACTTCAAAATAACTAATAAACATACAAAGATAC
Source organism: Trichechus manatus latirostris (assembly GCF_000243295.1). Taxonomy (NCBI): domain Eukaryota; kingdom Metazoa; phylum Chordata; class Mammalia; order Sirenia; family Trichechidae; genus Trichechus; species Trichechus manatus. The sequence continues at coordinate 7,806,656 of NW_004444024.1, read as the reverse complement.
TTCCTTTTTTGGCCAGGATGGAGTAAAAGGGACTGGATTTTTACTCCTACCTGATACAACTTAAAAAAAAAAAAAAAATCTGGACAAAATATATGAAACAATGGGTCTTAATACATTGCATATTTAGCAACTAAGCATAGGGAACTCTGAAAGATAGGAAGGAAAGGAGGTACACCCTACAAATGTCCCAGCTTACCACCTGGAGAAAATACCCAGGCCATGGCACAAGGAGGGAAAACCCAGGCAGAGCCCAGTAGTCTCCCTGAGTTGAGGAGACAGAGCTGGGAATCCAGGGAAGCCAAAGCAGCAAGAGTCTTCAAGGCAAGTTCTAGAGAGGAGAGAGCTTCACACAGAGACAACTCTAGAGACCTGCATGGGGTACCCTTTGAGTATTCAGTGGAGTACTGATCAGTGCATGTATGTGAGGAAACTACTCACAACTGAGGAAAGAAAAGATTAGTGGGAACAACGTCCAGAAATCACATAGGACTAAGAAAAGTGCCCGTTCCTAACATTCAGAGTGTTAAACCTCATAATTCACAGAGCATCTTTTCGAGTAATAAGGAGAAAGTAGTGGGGAAAAATTAACCTTAAACTGAATGCTGCTCTGGTTTTGCCTAACAAAGCTTAAAAGCAAGTAACAAAAGGATCAAACTGTTTTCAAGTTGCTTAACCATGCCTGAGAACAAAGCTAAAGAGTATATATAGGAATGCAATACAATTCATCACCCAACAAGGCAAAATTCAAAGTGTCAGGCATCCAAGGAAAAATTACCATGCTACGAAGAAGTAAGAAAATACAACCAACAAGGTGAAGAATCAATCAACTGAAACTAACTCAGAAATGACACAGATGATAGAAATAGTAGGCAAGGACATTAAAATAGTTATAGTTTAATGAATATTCTGTATGTTAAAGAAGCTAGAGGCAGGACTGAGCATTAAGTAGGGACATGGAAGATATATATCTCCAAAATTGAGCTCTTAGAGAGAAAAACTACAATATTTAATATGAAAAATACATTGAACAGGATTAATGGCAGATGAGACACTGCGGAAGAATAGTGAACTTGAAGACATAGCCATAGAAAATACCCAAAATCAAACTCAGAGAGAAGAAACTGTAAAAACAAGTGACCAGAGCATTGATGAGCTGTGGGACAACTTCAAGTGCCTAATACACCTATATTTAGAGTCCCTGAAGAAGAGAAGAGAGAGAAAAAAAATTGAAAAAATTTAATGACTGAGAAATTCCCAAATTTGGTGAAAATTCTAAACCACACATCCAAGAAGCTCAACAAACTCCAGGCACAAGAAACATGAAGAAACGTGGGTTCTGAATTGTATTGCATTCCTACACATACTCTTTAGCTTTTTTCTCGGGCATGGTTAAGTAACTTTAAAACAGTTTGATCCTTTTGTTACTCGCTTTTAAGCTTTGTTATGCAAATAGTATATCAAATTGCTTAAAACCAGTGATAAAGAGACTTAAAAGCAGCAAGAGGAAAAATGACACATTATAAACAGGGTAACAAAGATAAAGATGACAGAAGATTTTTCACTGGAAAAAACTCAAAAAGAAGACAGTGGAGCAACATCTTTAAAGTACTAAAAGAAGTAACTGTCAATCTAGAAATCTTTACCCAGTAAAACCACCTTTCAAAACTGAAGGCATACAAAAGCTGAAAGAATTTGTCTTAGTTATCTAGTGCTGCTGTAACAGAAATAGCACAAGTGGGTGGCTTTAACAAACAGAACATTATTTTCTTACAGTTTAGGAGGCTAGAAGTCTGAATTCAGGGCACTGGCTCTAGCGGAAGGCTTTCTTTCTCTGTCAGCTCCGGAGGAAGGTCCTTGTCTCTTCTGACTTCTGCCCATAGGCAGGCTTCATGTGGCTTGGCATCTCTCTTCCCTGTCTCTGCTTTTTTGCATACATGTTTAATCTCTTTTATATCTCAAAAGAGATTGACTCAAGACACACAATAATCCTGTCTCATTAACATAGCAAAGACAACCCATTCCCAACTGGGATTATAACCACAGGCACAGAGGTCAGGATTTACAACATATTTCTGGAGGATATAATTCAATCTATCACATTCCACCCTTCGGCCCCCCAAAATTCATGTCCTTGTCACATGCAAAACACATTCACCCCATCACATCATCCCAAAAGTTATCTGCTTCCAAAGTGCAATGGTAGAATAGCCACAAGTTAGACATTTCCATTACAAATGGGAGAAATTGGAGGGAAAGAAGGGATAACAGGCACCAGCAAACCCAAAACCCAGCAGAACAATTTACATTAGCTCTCAAGGCTTAAAAATAATCTTCTGTTCTTTGGGACCATCTGGGCAATGGCCCTACCCTCCAGACTCTCGGTGTTGGCCATGCCCTCCAGATTCTGGGTGGAGGCCCCTCAGTCCGGGGCTTCAGCTCCGCCTTCCAGGCCCTCTGGGATGACAACTCTGCTCCCTTCTCCTTAGGTGACCCCATTTTCCTAGTCCATCTGAGTGGTGAATACAGCACTTCGGCCTTGGCAGGCCCCATTCTTCTGCCCTTTGGGCATGGCATCCCTGCCCCTTCAGCTTTGGGCAGCGACCCCATCCCCCTGGCACTCTGATCGGCAGCCCCACACTGCGGAACCAAGCTGGTGAAGGTCTATCTCTTTGAAACCTAGGAGGCCGTGGCCTCACACTTTGAAACCCAGCAGGCCATGGTTCCACCCTTTGAAATTGAGGCAGCCCTGCTTCCTGTGCTCCTTCCAACAGTTCTGATGATCTCTGAGTTACTCCAGGGATGGTCTTTTTCTTTTCTTGGAGGACAACAGATGTAGCTCCTTTGGCCTGTTTCCTGCCTGTAGAATTCCAAGAGGCAGACAGCATTCATTCCTTTTGTGCTTTCTCTGTCTCCTTCAGTCTAAGCTGATGGGTTTTCTGCTGTGGTAGTTAGTTAGATCCATCAGTCACAGGCTTATTCTCTTCAACAAAAGATTATGTAGCCAAATCCTTGGTGAAAATTCTAGGACACATGTCCTTAGTTTGTACAGCAGAATTTTCCAAATCTTTAAGTTTTGTTTTTATTTGGCATGGTTCATTTTTAAGTCCATTTCTTTCCTCTTGCATTTTTCTATATGCAGCAAGGAGAAACCATGTGCCCCCTTTAAGATCTTGTTTAAAAATCTCATCAGCCAGATATCCAAGTTTATCACTTACAAGTTCTACCTTCCACCAAACATTTGAACATAATTCAAACAAGTTCTTTGCCACTGCATAAAAAGCATCGCCCTTCCTCTGTTGTCCAATCACATGTTCATCATTTTCTTTAAAACTTCATCAGAAGCACATTTAACATGTACATTTCTAGCAACATTCTGTTGCTGGCATCATGTATATTCTCTAAGACGATAGAGACTTTCTCTATAACTCTCCTCACTTCCTTCTGAGCCCTTACCAGAATTTCCTTTGATGTCCATAATTCTACCAACAGTCTCTTCAAGGCAATCTAAGATTTTACCATTAGGCACCTTAAAACTCTTCCAGCCTCTACCCATTACCCAATTCCAAAACCACTTCCACATTGTAGGTTATTTGTTAAAGTAGCACCCCATTCCTGGTACCAAATTCTGTTTTAGTTATCTAGAAATACCACAAGTGGGTGGCTTTAACAAACAAATTTATTTTCTCACAATTTAGGAGACTAGAAATCCGAATTCAGGTTGCTGGCTCTAGGGAAATGCTTTCTCTCTCTGTCAGCTCTGGAGGAAAGTCCTTTTCTCTTCTGAGCTTCTGCTCCTTGGCGATCTTCATGTAGCTTGGCACCTCTCTTCCCCCATTTCTGCTTCTTGCATGCTTGTTTAATCTCTTTTATGTCTCAAAATAGATAGACTCAAGACATACCCTACACTAATCCTGTCTCATTAACATAGCAAAGACAATCCATTTCCAAATGGGATTATAACCACAGGCAAAGAGGTTAGGATTTACAACACATATTTTTGGGGGACACAATTCAATCCATAACAAAATTCATCACAAGCATCCCAGTGCTACAAAAAATGTTAAAGGAAGTCCCTTTAGCAGAAGGAAAATGATACTGTACAGAAGTATGGATCTACAGAAAGAAATGAAGAGCACCAGATATTGTAACTACATAGGTAGATAAAAAAACCTTTTTTCTTCTCATTTAAATATCTTTAAGAGATACTCAAGTGTTTAAAGCAAAAACAACAGAAATGTATTATAGGGTTTACAACATGTAAAAGTAAAATGCATGACAATAATAGCACAAAGGTTGGAGGTGTTGCAGGATTCTTATACTATAGGCAAAGTAATATAATACCCCTTTAAAGTAGACTGTAATAAGTTCAAGATGTATACCATAAACACTAAAAAAACAAAAAACAAAAAAACCAAACCCATTGTCGTCGAGTTGATTCCAACTCCTAGCTACCTTATAGGACAGAGTAGAACTGCCCCATAGGGTTTCCAAGGAGCAAACTGTTGACCTTTAGGTTAGCGGTGGTAGCTCTTAACCACTACACTACCAGTGTTTCCATAAGAAACCACTAAAATAACACAATGACAAATTACACCCACTTGTCACTTATGAATGTGGTTAGGTTCCAAAGACCAGGTTGTTATGTGAAAATCGATATTATGCAAAAACGAAGGATGACCACATCAGAACACAAAATGGAGGACAATGACATCATTAAATAACCACCAAATTACATCCTTACATAACTGCAAAAAAAATCACATCATTACGTAACCATCAAATTATATCATTACATAACTGCCAAACCAGAGAATCATGGCCCAGCCAAGCTGACACATAACCTTAACCATCACAGCCAGCACTACTCTCACCTCATACCTCGGCATTCATTACCGCCAGATGTAAATCTTTAATGTGCGAAATAGTAGGATAGTAGATTTTTTACTATTATAAATGTGAAATGTCAGATAATGAGGTAGTTGATAAGTGAGGAGTAGGTGTATAGCTAATGAGCCAACAAAGGAGATAAAATCGAATAGTAAAAAATAACCAATCAATCCAAAAGATGGCAGAAAAAGGGGATAAAAGGAAGAAAGAACATATGGAACAAATAGAAAACAAATAGCACAATAGTAGATTTTAAATCCAATCATATCAATAATCACATTAAATATAAATGGTCTAAATACCCCATTGAAAGACTGAGGTTGTCATATTAGATAAAAAAGCAAGACCCAACTATGTGCTGCATGTAGGTAACCTGCTTTAAATATAAACATATAAATAGGTTAAAAATAAAAGTGTGGGAAAAGGTACACTAAGCTACACTAATTAAAAGAAAACTGGAGTTGCTATATTAATGTCAGACAAACTGAATGTCAAAGAGCACAACTCAAGTCTGTAAAATTAAAGCAAAGAGTTTTTATTGAGGCCAATACAATTCACAAATTGGAGAAACACAGGGCAGAGAGAGAAATCTACCAAGTGTACATGTCTGATAAGTGCTTATGAAGGCAAAAACTGCAAGTATAGGGAACTTTACAGCATAAAATAGGATTGGTTGACATTTAACATCAGTTGAGCCCCAGCCATGAAAAAGTAAAAGGTTGAAAGAAAATTTTTCAAGGATAGCATTTTTTCTAAGAATATTCTGTTAAAATTATATCATCACATAACTGCCAAACAATTTGGCCAAAATATTTCTTGAGGTTCTGCTTGTGCAGACTTCTGACAAGCCATCTGTGTCAAGACTCCACAAGCATGCTCTGTTGACCTCCTTCCTTAGCTTAAGCACAGAGAAAAATATTTCCTGAGTTACATATAGAGACCTTGTTTTGCAGGGTACAGTGGAAAGTTACAGAGGTCAGAAGTTGCATTCTTTTTAAAGCAGAACCTAAACTTTTAATAAAAATGGAGTCTGAACTCCTACTTAGGCCAGCCATTTTATTATGGTCAAGTTTCTTGATTTTAGAGCTCTCACACACTCCTTCCTTTTGATCAAGGATTTCCATGAACATCCTTTGATCATCATGGGAAGAATGCTTTCTTCTGTATGGACTTATAGATTTTATTTTCTTCTGTGTATTAGATGGCTGCCTATTTAAAACAGGCTTTTAAGACCCCAGACACTATCCACAGGGGACAGTTGGGCACCATCTGTTTAATGGTGGCTGCTTACCTTGATAAGCTTTTAAGAACCCGGACACTATTGTGCAGATAGCTGGGCACCATCGCTGACATCTTCACCATGCCATTGCTTAGCATTTTGCTCCTGTGATCTTAGAGTGTGAGTCTGTGTGCAGCAGGGCTGCATTAGAGGAACAACTTGACCATTCAAAAGGCTAGTCTAAAGGGTGAGCTGATTTCCATCATGGAAGTAAGTTTTGTCTATATACATGAGTCTTTTCATAGGCATTAGATTGGTCTGTTGGGTAACTGTATTGGTCATACATTTCATGCAGCATTTAATTATTCCAATAACAAGTATTATAGGGATGAATACTAATAAACCATTGAGTAAGATGGACTGAACCCATGATCCAATACCTTTAGGCAACCAGCTAAAAATATTATGAAAGGGGGATTCTGACATAGGAGGAATTTGAAGCCAGGCAGCTTTTTGACAGACATGCCTCAGATCCTGTTCCATTTCTCTTGATGTATTTCTCTAAGTGCAACAAGTAGTACCGGCAACTGTGCAGACTCCTACTTGTTGGGTTAGAAGAAAATTGAGGGTAATTATATTATCTAATACAACTTAACAAGGAAGGTTAAAGACTTCTGTTGAGCTTTGATACTATCAGCGAGTTCACTGGTTATCTGGAGCATAATGGCAGACAGATTGTGGATAGATCTTTCAAGTTCAGGAAAACCTAAAAGTGGCAGGAGGCCTTGCAGAAAAGCCCACCTTTCTCCAGGTGTCTCAAAGACAGGGTTTTCATTTGATCCAGTGACATAATCTCTCTTGATTCAAGAGAAAAAGTTTAAATCACTGGTCCAATAAATAGCCAAAGGACTAAATAGCTAAAGGAATTCCTAAGTACCTAGGTTGCATTGTCCTTGCATGTTCTAGCCATCAAGACAGGGCAAAGCCCAAGAGTAAGGTTTACCTTCTGCTCTCAAATCTATTTTGGTTTGGTACTCTGAACTTCCACATAAGGAAACATAAGCATACGGCTCATAAATCATATTGTTCCCAGTATAATTGTGCTGGCAAGGAATGGTACTATTGGCCCTGGTGAGCCAATCGTCTGTTAAAGAGTTGTTGCAAATAGATAATTTGCCCGTCTTTTAATGGGTTCCATAGTCCCTTACATAGGGGAGATAAATTTTTCAAATCAGATATAGTTCCATTTAGACAACCAGGCAGTGAAATAGTCTCAACAGGGTTTGGAAAAAATTAGGAGCTCCTATATATGAGAGGGTTAAAAGTCCATGTTCACAGAACAGTAAAAGGTGGTGAAGGCCAGTCAAGCTGGGCATATTTGCAGTCCTAGAGCAATCAAGGGTCTGAGTTGTTATATTGGTTAAATTAAAACAGAGCACTTGTGGTAAGGCTGAAAGATCAGGAGGGTGCCATAACCTGACATGTATAGCTTGTTTAGTGGTGATGCTTGACTTAACAGTAGCATTTGGCATAAGGCTGTAATTTAGGACAGGCAGTGCCAGGGGATCGGAGTTGTCATGTCCAGACCTTGGGTTTTAATGATAAATCTAGCAATTAGTCAAGTTACTGGCACTAGCTACTGACTGGGCTAATCTAACAAAGGCATTGTCATGTCAGGCACTAGTGAAAGTTGCAATGTGCAGTAAGAGAATATTTAAGAAAGATTTCATAATATAAGAACACTAACTAAAAGTAATATAATAAAGCAAATATAAAAAGTAATAGCTATAATAAAACAAATTCCTCCTTCAATTACTTGCATGGGAAATATAAAATATTAAAAAAGGAGATAATACCTGCTATTGTGTAATACAGCTGTTGAGAAAAGAATAGCTGCTGAATATAAAGCAAATTGCAAAAATGTCAATAGTTTGCATGTAAAGTTCTTACCAATCAATAAACTTAAGCTTGAAAAATAAGGCAACTTCAAAGGTAATGAGTATCAAACAAAGTCCAACAATTTCAAGAGCTTTTAAGAAGTCTTATTCTGAAACCTTGGGAGGAGCTGTCTACACCTAAAGTTGTCTGCTTCTGGCCACAAGGGTGTTTGAACTTCAGCTTAAGTCCTTCAGTAGGTGGACAGTCCAGGTGAATCTTCAGTTGACACAGTGAATCCAGGTCTTAACTCCCTGTAATTTAGTGGCACAAGGTTTAGTGAGAAGGATCAGTTGTGGTCCTTTCCAGTGAGGCCCAAGAGAATCTTTTAATTGATGCCTTTTCCAATAAACATAGTCTCCAGGTTGAATAGAAGGTAATTTAGATATCTCTTGCTTTTGATTATCAAATGCTTCCTTAATTTGTGAAGAGAATTCCTCTGAATATTGAATTAAGGATCTGCAGTATCTGGAGAGCTCAAGTTGAACTAAATTTGAATCAGGGCAAGTGGCCCAAGAAGGAAGAGCCATTGGATATCTAGTAATAATCTCATAGGGAGTTAATTTATGTGCTCCAAATGGGGTAGCGCTCAAATTTAAAAGTACCAAAGGCAATACCTTAATCCAAGGCAATTGTAAAGATTTAGAAAGTTTAGTTAATTAGGTTTTTATTATACCATTGGTCCTTTCTATAAGACCAGAGGATTAAGGCTGACAAGGACAATGAAGTCTCTGAAAAATGGGAAAAATTTTACATATTTCCTTGATAATTTGTGCAGTAAAATGGGTTCCTTGGTCACTACAAAGTACTCTTGGGGCTCCCCAAGAAGGAATGATGTTCTCAAGAAGTTTCTTGGCCACAAAGGTGGCAGTGGCCTGATGACTAGGAAAGGCTTCCACCCAATGAGAAAACCTGCAGATCATTGTTAATACAAATTTATGGCCATTTGAGGGTGAAAGTTGGATGAAATCAATTTGCCATTCAAGCATTAGCCCTGCAGGCGGGGGAACCTCCTAGGCAGGGCTTTATAACATTTACCTGAGTGAGCTGGAAGTGCTCACTAGTCTATGCCAAGAAATTTGGAAGACAGCTACCTGGCCAACAGACTGGAAGAGATCCATATTTGTGCTGTAACAGAAGATCTGTATTTGTGATCCAACAGAATGTGGAAATTATCAAACAATATCATTAATATCACATGCAAGTAAAATTTTGCTGAAGATAGTTCAAAAATAGTTGCAGCAGTACATTAACAGGAACTGCCAGAAATTCAAGCTGGATCCAGAAGAGAATGTGGAATGAGAGATTTACCATTGCTGATGTCAGATGGATTATGACTGAAAGCAGAGAATATCAGAAAGGTGTTTACCTGTGTTTTATTGACTATGCAAAGGCATTCAACTGTGTGGATCATAACAGATTATGGATAACATGGGGAAGAATGGGAATTCCAGAACACTTAATTGTGCTCATGAGGAACTTGTACTTAGACAAAGAGGCAGTCGTTTGAACAGAACAAGGGGATACTGTATGGTTTACAGTAAAGAAAGGTGTGCATCAGAGTTGTATCCATTCACCATACTTATTCAATCTCTATGCTGAGCAAATAATCCAAGAACCTGGAGTATATGAAGAAGAATGCTGCATCAGGATTACAGGAAGACTAATTAACGTGCAGATGACACGACCTTGCTTGCTGAAAGTGAAGAAGACTTGAAGCACTTACTTATGAAGATCAAAGACCACAGCCTTCAGTATGGATTACACCTCAACATAAAGACAACAAAAATCCTCACAACTGGACCAATAAGCAACCTTATGATAAATGGAGAAAAGAGTGAAGTTGCCAAGGATTTAATTTTACTTGGATCCATAATCAGCGCCCATGGAAGCAGCAGTCAAGAAATCAAATGACACACTGCATTGGGCAAGTCTGCTGCAAAAGAAATCTTTAAAGTGTTAAAAAGCTAAGATGTCACTTTAAGGACTAAGGTGCGCCTGACCCAAGCAATGGTGTTTTCAATTGCCTCATATGCATGTGAAAGCTGCACAATGAATAAGGAAGACCAAAGAAGAACTGTTGCCTTTGAATTATGGTGTTGGCAAAGAATATTGAATATACCATAGACTGCCAGAAGAACAAACAAATCTGTCTTGGAAGAAGTACAGCCAGAATGCTCATTAGAAGCAATGGTGGCAAGGGTTCATCTCACATACTTTGGAAGTGTTATCAGGAGGGACCAGTCCCTCAAGAAGGACATCATGCTTGATAAAGTAGAGCGTCAGCGAAAAAGGGGAAGACCCTCAACAAGATGGATTAACATAGTGGCTGCAACAACGAGCTCAAGCATAACATTGATTGTGAGGATGGCACAGGACCGGGCAGTGTTTCGTTCCGCTGTACACTATCAAGTCAAAACTGACTTGATGGCACTTAATAACAACAACAAGAGCAGTGAGAGGCTATATCATCAGTAGCTTTGTAAGAATTCCCCCACCAATATTTCTTCAAGATTTCCATAACCTTTTCTCTCCCTGAATGGGAGTTCATGTGTGTGATGGTTAAGGCTGTGTGTCAACTTGGCTGGGCCATGATTCTCAGTGGTTTGGCAGTTACAGTGTAGTTTGACACCTATCTAATGATGTAATCACCTCCATGATAAGATCTGCTCTGATCAGCCCATCAGTTAAAAGGGGTTTTCCTTGGAGGTGTGGCTTGCATCCGATATATGTGGACTTTCTGGCAAAGCTCGCTGATTTTGCTCGCTCTGGATCCTGCATCTGACCTTCAGTTTTTGGGACTTTGGCTAGCAGTTTATCTGCCGATCTCGGGATTTTTTGGCCCTTCAGCCTGTGAGCCAGAGGCCTGTTGTCTGACCTGCTGATTTTGGGTTCATCAGACCTGCAACTATGTGAGTCGGGAGAATCCTCCAGCCTGACCCATGGACTTGGGACTCCCTGGCCTCTACAAATGTGTGAGCCATTTCCCTGATATAAATTGCTTTCTCTCTCTCTTTATATATATATATATATATATATAAACAAAATTGTTTTCTAAATTGGTTCTCAAGTCTGGTTAGTCTTAAAGATGTTGATGACTCTGCTTGCAGTAGTAAAGAGGGCACTGATAATCCATGGCATGAGGTGGCAATAGAAATACGCAAAACATCACCAGCAATAGATCAAGTACTGGTGAGAGGAAGGGTTCTGGGTGATAACATGTTTGATACCTTTTTACAGTTTTGCCAAAATGAGAAGGATAAGGAAGCTGGTTGATTGGTCCTTCTTTCACTAGACAAAGTGGTGATATAAAGAGATGAGCTCAGGCCTTCAGAGTCACAGCTCAGGTGCTGCATAAACGACCTCCAAGTTTCAACTTTTTGCCTTGAAAGAAGGCCTTATTTCTTGTAGTAACAGAGATGATAATTGCCAAAAACCAAACCTACAGTCTTATCATAAGAGTGGCAAAATTACAATACCACTTGAATTCCCAACATTGACTGGTGTCTGAAGTTAAAATGAGAGCATTGGTTGAGAAGAAATGGAATCCTGAAACTTGGGATGGGGACATATGGGCAGTTAATCAGGAAGCTGGGGACACTGAGCCCCTAAATTCCATTAAATCATTCCTGCCAACAGAACCAGCCCCCTCACTCCCATCTGAAGAGATTATCTTTGTCTGCTAAGCCACCCTCCCCAGTAAAACCATTAGCCCCCCACCCCCATCTGATGAGATTAACCCAGCTTTGTCTGAAGAGCCTTTATCTGAGTCATTCCCTGGGGAGGCATCCGAGTCATTGCCTGGGGCATCGCCTGAGGCAGATGCCTTACAAGACAATGCTGAATGTTCTCAGAACACATTCTCACCACTACTTTTTGCTTCTAGACCGATAACTAGACTTAAGTCCCAGGGAACCTCGAAAGGTGAAGTACAAAGCGTGACCCAAAAGAACTGCTTGAGTTTTCTAATATGTACAGACACCTGGGGAATATATGTGGGAATGGCTACTAAGGGTGTGGGATAATGGTGCAAGGAATATAAAGTTGGATCAGTCTGAGTTTATTGATATGGGCCCACTAAGCACAGATTCTTCATTCAGTGTTTCAGCTTGAGAGGTTAGGAAAGGATCTAATAGTTTATTTGGTTGGTTCACTGAAGCATGAATTATACAGTGGCCCACACTAAATTAAGTTGAAGTACCAGACCTGCCTTGGTGTACTGCAAAAGAAAGAATCCAAAGGTTTTAGGGAAACTGGCAATGTTAGAGTGGGTTTATCAGGTTAGACCCACAGATCCACAAATGGAATGCCCAGAGGACATGTTTTTTACCACAATGGTGAGGAACAAATTTGTGAAGGGAGCTCCAGCATCCTTGAATACTGCTGAGATTGATATTTTATGTGAGTCAGATTTGACAGTGGGAACTGTCCTAACTGAATTGAGACACCTAACTATAATGGGGCTGATTGGACCCCATGAAGGTAGGGGCCAAGTGGCAGCACTCAATTGACAAAGACAAGGTGGGCATGTTACCTAATGGACAGCAGAGTCAAAGCAGTAATCAAAATAGTCTGACTCCCATGGACTTATGGCGTTGGCTACTTAGTCATGGTGTCCCTAGGAGTGAAATAGATCCGAAATCTACTAAATGTTTACTTTATCTGTACAAGCAAAAATTCTAGGTCAAGTGAATGGCAGTCTAACCCAAATCCCAGAATAGAGAGTCACAGCCCCTCAATCAATTCCCAGACTTGAGCCAGTTTACAGATCCACAACCCTTTCAATGAAGGAGAAGCCAGGTCCCCTTGAGGAAGGACCCCACTACACTGCCAAAAATTGATGCCGTTAATCTTTCTCCCAGCTTCCCCCAAAGGGTTCTATGGACTTTCATGAGAATGACTGTTTATTGGTGAAAAGGAAATAATCAGAGTTTTTTGGGATTACTGAATACTGAATCTGAACTGACACTAATTCCAGGAGACCCAAAATGTCACTGTGGCCCACCAGTCAGAGTGGAAGTGTATGGAAGTCAGGTTATTAATGGAGTTTTAGCTCAAATTAGGCTCACAGTGAGTTCACTGGGTACCCAAACCCATCCTGTAGTGATTTCCCCAGTTCCAGAAGGCATAATTGGCATAGATATACTCAGCAACTGGAAGAACCCCACAATGGAACCTGGCAAGTGGAGTAAGGGCTGTTATGGTAGGAAAAGCCAAGTGGAAGCTGTTAGAACTTCCCCTACCTAGGAAAATAGTAAACCAAAAGCAATATCGCATTCCTGGAGGGATTGCAGCGATTACTGCCACCATCAAGACTTGAAGGATGCAGGGGTGCTGATTCCCACCACATCCCATTTAACCCACCTATTTGGCCTGTGCAAAAACAGATGGATCTTGGAGGATAACAGTGGATTATAAAAAAACTGGAAACCCTGGTGGTGTAGTAGTTAAGTGCTACAGCTGCTAATCAAAAGGTCAACAGTTCAAATCCACCAGGCATTCCTTGGAAACTCTATGGGGCAGTTATACTCTGTCCTATAGGATCGCTATGAGTTGGAATTGACTCAATGGCAACAGCATTTTTTTTTTTTTTTGGTATCAAAAGCTTAACCATACGATGACTCCAATTGCAGCTGCTGTTCTAGATGTGGTTTCATTGCTTGAGCAAAGTAATACATCTGGCTAATGCCTTTTTCTCCATACCTGTTTTGTAGGACCACCAGAAGCATTTTGCCTTCAGCTGGCGAGGGTCAGCAATACACCTTTACTGTCCTACCTCAGAGGTATATTAATTCTCCAGCCCTATGTTATAATTTAGTCTGTAGGGAACTTGATCACCTTTCCCTTCCACAAGACATCACACTAGTCCACTACAATGATGACATTATGCTTACTGAACCTAGTAAGGAAGAAGTGTTAATGACTCTGGACTTATTGGTAAAACATTTGTGTGCTAGAGGATGGGACATTAATCTGATAAAAATTCAGAGGCCTTCCACCTCAGTGAAATTTCTAGGGGACCAGTGGTGTGAGGAATGTTGAGATATTCCTTCTAAAGTGAAGAATAAGTTATTGCATCTGGCCCCTCCCACAACTAAAAAGGAGGCACAATGCCTGGTGAGTCTCTTTGGATTTTGCAGGCAACATATCCCTCATTTGGGGGTGCTAGTCTGGCCTATTTATCAACTGACTCAAAAAGCTGCTAGTTTTGAGAGTGGTCCAGACCACAAGAAGGCTCTGCAACAGATTCAGGCTTCCCTGCAAGCTGCTCTGCCACCTGGGCCATATGATCTGGCTGATCCAATGGTGCTTGAAGTGTCAGTGGCAGATAGAGATGCTGTTTGGAGCCTTTGGCAGACCCCTATTGGTGAATCACAGCACAGACTCTTAGGATTTTAGAGGAAAGCCCTGCCATCCTCTGCAGATAACTACTGTACTTCTGAGAAATAGCTTTTAGTAGAGACTGAATGCTAAACCATGGGTCACCAAGTCACCATGTGGACTGAGCTGCCTATCGTGAACTGGGTGTTTTCTAATGCACAGAGTCATAAAATCAGATGTGTATAGCAGCACTCCATCATTAAATGGAAGTGGTATATATGAGATCAGGCTCAAGCAGGACCTGAAGGCACAAGTAAGTTGCATGAGGAAGTGGCCCAAATGCCCATGGTCTCCACTCTTGTCATATTATCTGCCCTTTCCCAGAGTGCACCTGTGGCCTCACGGGGACTTCCTTATAATCAGTTGATCGAGGAAGGGAAATCTCATGCCTGGTTTACAGATCTTGCAGGGAAGCCTGAACCTGTTGCAGAGCCTTCTAGTGGTCTGGACCACTCTCAAAACTAGCAGCTTTTTGAATCAGTTGATAAATAGGCCAGACTAGCACCCCCAAATGAGGGATATGTTGCCTGCAAAATCTCCTCTTTCCTCAGCCACTCCCATAATTGCCAAATGGGCTCATGAAAAATGTGGCCATGGTGGCAGGGATGGAGGTTATGCATGGGCTCAGCAACATGGACTTCCACTCACCAAGGCCGACTTGGCTACAGCCACTTTTAAGTGTGCAATCTGCCAGCAGCAGAGACAAACACTGAGTCCCCACTCTGGCACAACTCCTCAAGGTGATCAGCTAGCAACCTGGTGGCAAGTTGATTACACTGGACTGCCTCCATCATGGAAAGGGCAATGTTTTGTTCTTACTGGAATAGACACTCTGAATATGGATTTGCCTTCCTTGCATGCAATGCTTCTGCTAAAACCACCATCTCTGGACTTACAGAATGCCTTCTCCACTGTCATGGTATCCCACACAGCATTGCCTTGGATCAAGGGACTCACTCACAGCAAATGAAGTGCAGCAATGGGCCCATGTTCATGGAATTCACTGATCTTACTGAGTTCCCCATCATCCTGATACAGCTGGCCTGATGGAATGATGGAATGGCCTTCTAAAGACACAATGACAGTGCCAGCTAGGTAGCAATACCTTGCAGGGTTGGGGCAATGTTCTCCAGGAGGCTGTATATGCTCTAAACCAGTGACCAATATATGGGGCTGTTTCTCTGATAGTCAGGATTCATAGGTTCAGGAATGAAAGGGTGGAAATGGGAGTGGCACTACTCACTATTACCCCTAGTGATCCACTCGAAAAATTTTTCCTTCCTGTCCCCATGACCCTATGCTCTGCAGGGCTAGAGGTCTTTCTAAGGGAGGAATGCTCCCATCATGAGATCCAACACTGATTCTACTGAACTGCAAGTTAAGAGTGCCATCCAGCCACTTTGGGCTCCTCATGCCTCTGTATCAACAGGCAAAGAAGGGAGATACTGTATTGGCTTGTGTGGTTGATCCTGTTTATCAAGAGGAAATTGGACTGATATTACATAATGGAGGTAAAGAAGAGTATGTCTGGAATACAGGAGATCCCTTAAAACATCTCTTAGTACTACCATGCCCTGTGATTAAAGTCAATGGCAAACTACAATGACCCAATTCTGACATGACTACTAATGGCCCAGACCCTTTAGGAATGAAGGTTTGGGTCACCCCACTAGGCAAAGAACCAAGACCAGCTGAAGGTGCTTGCTGAGGATAAAGGGAATACAGAATGGGTGGTGGAAGAAGGTAGTTCTGAATACCAGGTATGACCACGTGACCAGTTGCAGAAATGAAGACTGTAATTGTTATATTTGTTCATTGTATGTGTGCATCAAATATTCTTGTTTTCTCCACTTATAAAATATAAGATATAAACAGGGTTAGTGCATTTTCAGTTGTACACGTGTTAGTTGTATCATGTTAGGTGCAAGAATGACTTTATAATTGTCTTTATTTAGAGACTGCGTATGGTTTAGGGAGATGTGTATGGGTGCCGAGCTGACAAGGCGTAGACTCTGATGGTGAAGGTTGTGTGTTAGCTTGGATGGGACAAGGTTCTCAGTGGTTTGGCAGTTATGATGCAGTTTGACAGCTCTGTAATGATGTAATCACCTCTATGACAAAATCTATGATCAGCCAATCAGTTGAAAGAGAGTTTCCTTGGGGATGTGGCCCCATTGGGGGTATGAAGCATATATGTATATGCTTCAGTGGTTTTGCTTCTCTAGGGAACCCAGCCTAAGACGATGTGTAATGCTTCCATTATAGGAACTTGTAAATACTTAGGAAGAACAAGGTTCTGATTAGGTCATATCAATATACCAGAGGTGGAACACTGGGAACAATTATGTTTTTTCCATTTTTCTATTTTGTCATATGGAGCTGATTTCTAGTGTTCAAAGAGATCTTCTAAAGCAACCTTACTGGGTGTACACTTTTCTATAAGCAGACTGAAAGGTTGTTCATTATCTAAAATGGTGCTCCAATGCATGGGACGAAACATAGGAGGTAAAATGTTGCAGTAAGAGCAGACAGGACAGTGAGACAGTGTGATCAAAGGTCTCATTAAATTACTGGCCCCCACCAGTATCTTCCCAATATTTCAATAATCTCATCTATTCTTATTTTTTTATTTTTCCAGATGTAAATACTCATAGTAATTTTTAATTATAGAGATGTGCAGAGATTGTGGTAGGATGGTTTTATTATCAGGCCCTACCCACAATTTGGTGGTTGGATCTGGGTTTTAATTTAATTTTTGGGGGCTATCTGCTGGTGTTTAAAAAGTTGTTCCAAAGTGGCATGAAGGTCATGATTCTCATGTTCACTTTTGGTCTTTATTGCAGCCATGACAATCTGTGAGGCGCCTTTTCTGGCCATCTTGTCAGAAAGATTATTCCCTTTAATTTTTTCAGCCTGAGGTATTCCTTCAGGTTGGTTAGCCTGTATTTTGATTACAGCAATCTCAGAGGGGAGCAAAAGGGCTTCCAAGAGGTCTGCCACAAAGGGACTGTTTTAAATCTGTATTCCTGCAGAGGTCAGGAACTCCTTTTGTTTCAATAGCATGCTAAAATCATGGATCACTCCAAAACCATACCTCATGTCTATGTAAACCCTAACTAACTGTCCAGAAGCCAATTTGCAGGCCCTCGTGAGCATGATCAGTTTAGCTTGTTGAGCCAAAGTGACTTCAGAAAGGGCGTCACTCTCAAGAACTTCAGTGGAGGTGGTAATGGTGTATCCTCCCTGGTAATTAGAACTGGTGGGTTCAGGTCTTAGATAGGACCCATCTACAAATAAAACTAAATCTGGATTACTGAAGGGAGTTTCTTATAAGTTGCTTCTTGGGGACAGAAGCTGCTCAGTCAGAGCTAAACAATCATGCCAAGGGAGATCTTTATCATCAGGAAGGAAAAAAATAGTAGCTGGGTTTAAGCAGGTTACTGTGTGTAACCAAATATTAGAGACAGCCAGGAGGTGGACTTCATATGAATCCAGCCTGCTAGCTGAGAGATGCTAGGTCAAGATGGAATTCAAGACAGCAGATACTGCATGGCATGAGGTACATAAACATCAAGGAAATTTCTTAAGACTACATCTACCATCGCTTCTACCAACTTTGTGATGGAGGATACTGCTCTAAGACGGAGGAAGGGACAGCCTCTAGAAACTGAATCTAGTTGTAAGCTGTACATTATCCAGAAGGTCTTTGCGGTCCACCATGCTTCTGAGTGAGGACCCCTAAGGCATTCCCTGACACCTCATATACAAAAAATGAAAAATCCAGGTTGTAATTACAGAATCCTAAGGCTAGTGTGGAGCCCTGGTGGTGTAGTGGTTAAGAGCTTGGCTGCTAACCAAAAGGTCAGCAGTTTGAATCCACTAGCTGGTCCTTGGAAATCATATGGGGCAGTTCCACTCTGTCCTATAGGGTCGTTATGAGTTGGAATCAACTCAATGGCAACAGATTTGGGTTTTTTAATTGGATTCTGGTTTCATTTTGGTTCCTTCTGGTCCATTAGTCACACTGCTGCCAAGATAATCTTTATAGAGTGTAAATCTGACTGTTTATCCTTTACTTGAAATGAACAAGTTATCTACTCTCTCATTATAACATTTTACTTTGTCTTCTTGAGCTGCCCTTTGAAATCTTCTGTTCAGCTCTTTTACTTCATCATTTTTTGCATTTGCTTTAGCTACTCTACATTCAAGATCAAGTTTCAGAGTCTCTTCTGACATCTATTTTGGTCTTTTCTTTCTTTCTTGTCTTTTAATGACCTTTTACTTTCTTCATGTATGATTCCTTGATGTCTTCCCACACCTCATCTGGTCTTTAGTCATTAGTGTTCAATGCACCAAATCTATTCTTGAGGTGGTTTCCAGATTTAGGTGGGATATACTTAAGGTCATATTTTGGCTTTTGTGACTTCTTTAATTTTCTTCAGCTTAACTTGAACTTGTATATGAGCAGTTCACAGTCTGTTCTGCAGGTGGCCCCTAGCCTTGTTCTGACTGATAATATTGAACTTTTCCATCGTTTCTTTCCACAGATATAGTCGATTTGATTCCTGTGTTTTCCATGCGGTGAGGTCCACGTGTACAGTCACATTTTATGTTTTTGTAAAACGTATTTGCAATGAAGTCATTGGTCTTGCAAAATTCTATCATGCGATCTCCGGCATTGTTTCTATCACCAAAGCCATATTTTCCAACTACTCCTCCTCCTTCTTCATTTCCACCTTTTGCATTCCAGTGGCCAGTAATTATCAGTCATCTTTATTGCATGTTTCATCAATTTCAGACTGCAGAAGTTGGTAAAAATCTTCAATTTCTTCATCTTTGGCATTAGTGGTTGGTGTGTAAGTTTGAATACTAGTCATATTAATTGGTCTCCCTTGTAGGCATATGGATATTATCCTATCACTGGTAGCATTGTACTTCAGGATAGATCCTGAAATGTTCTTTTTGATGATGAACATGATGCCATTCCTGTTCAGTTTTCATTCCTGGCATAGTAGAATATATGATTGATTCAACATGGCCAATACCAGTCCATTTTGGCTCACTAATGCCTAGGATATTGATCTTCATGTGTTCCATTTCATTTTTGATGACTTCCAGTTTTCCTAGATTCTTACTTTGTACATTCCACGTTCCGATTATTAATGTATGTATTTAGCTGTTTCTTCTCATTTTGAGTTGTGCTGCATCAGCAAATGAAGGTCCCAAAAGCTGGACTCCATCCACATCATTAAGGTCAACTCTACTTTGAGGAGGCAGTTCTTCCCCAGTCATCTTTTGAGTGCCTTCCAACCTGAGGGGCTCATCTTCTGGCACTGTATCAGACAATGTTCTGCTATTCACAAGGTTTTCACTGGCCAACTTTTTTCAGAAGTAGACTGCCAGGTACTTCTTCCTAGTCTGTCTTAGTCTGGAAGCTCTGCTGAAACCTCTCCACTAAGGGTAGCCCTGCTGGTATTTGAAATACCGGTGGCAAAACTTCCATATCACAGCAACGTGCAAGCCACCACAGTATGAAAATCTGACAGACACATGGTGGAATTATATGTCCTAAATACTTGACTGAAAGGATGAGCCAATTCCAGCTTTTTTTAAAGATGCTTTATGTCCTCCATAGGCTAAGTGTCTCAGTAAGACAGGCTTGTGAGGAATTAGAACAAACCAACAAATCACATATTGTAGCAAGGTGGATCCTTGGGCAAACTGTAAAGTCTGCAGGTCAGCATGCATAATCTGGGAGAAATAGGTCGGAGACTCAATAAAGCCATGAATTGTAATGGTCCATGTATATTGTTGATCTCCCCAAGTTAAAGCAAACAAATATTGGCTGTCAAGATATACATGAATACTAAAAAAGCACTACAAAGATAACTACTGTAGAATGAGTAGCCTCATAGGGAACATTAGAGAGGAGTAAATCAGAACTGGGAACAATGGGAAATCTGGGAATTACAATATGGCTGATATTCCATAGGTCTTTCACAAACCTCCAGCCCCGATTGTTTAGTTTTTTAACTGGGAAAACAGGAGTATTACAAGGGCTGGTACAGTGAACAGGCAATAATCAAACCTGTAGCAAGACAATACTGAATTATGGGGGCAAATCCCTCCTTTGTTTCCCATTTCAAGGGGTATTTGGAAATTTTAGACAAAGTTTTAGAATGATCAATTTAAATTTTAATGGGATCTGTTGACAGCATAGGGTCAAATTCAGTAGAAGTAGGATCCCACAGGGTTTCTGGTATTGTAGAGAGGCAATCTCAGGGAGTGAGAGAGGCAGGATTGCATTTGGTAGGGGAAGATTAAGGGTTTGCAAATAGCAAAAGGCTTCCTCCTTTAAGGTTTCTTCATCCTCATAATTATCAGGGAACTCTAATATCATCTCCTCTTGCTCATTAAATTGGGTGTGCCATTTCCATTTAGACAATAAATCTCTCCATATCAATTCACTGGGGTACTTTCACTAAGTAAAAAGGGATGTAGGTCCTGTATAGGACATAAAGAAATAGGGACTGGATAAGAATGAGTCACTGAGTGTACTTGATCAGTTAACCCCACAACTTTAGAAGTCTGGGCACTCGGGGGCAGACGTTTTTGTAAACTTGTGGGATATATGGCAGACAGAGTGGTACCAGTATTAATAAAAAATATACAAGGTTCTTCATTAACCTGAATAATTGTTTCCCCTTGAGAATTTAAAGCAACCACTGGAAAAGCCCCTGTATTTTCCCAGAGCCCTCTCATTTTGTCTTAAAATTGGGCTGTGTTTGATGACAAATTGTTGAAGCGCAGCTTTAGACCAAGTAGAGAAAGTAGTTTGTGGAGGCTTCTTAGGTTCCTCCTAGTATTTTATCTTGAAGGGCATTTCAGGAAGAGCAGCAAAGGTGGGTTTATTTAATTGCTTTTCAGTTGCTTTTTTTTTTTTTTTTTGAAGAAAGAAAGGTAGTTCAGTCACAGTATTTTCAGAAGAATGAGAAGGAAGGGGAGGATAAAGAGAAACTGCCACTGGAGAGGCAGAGGGAGAAGCTACAGATTCCTGACATTGTAGTTACTTATTTTGTTCAGTCAATTTGGAAACAGTATTTTGTAAAGAAGCATTTTACTCTCTTGACATCTTTTAGAGTCTTCTAAATACCAATCAATAAAGGCATCCAATTGTGGCTGCCAGATCCAGGAGCCCTTTTTTTCTAATTTACTGTGCAGAAAAACTTACTCATCCAGATCAAAAGAGCCTCAGAGTAGCCACTTATTTTCTAAACTGTCTTTAAAATGGAGGCATGCCAGCGATCCAAAAACACACAGGTACAAGGATCTAAGTGTTTGTTCATATAAGTGGGCAGTGTGCCTGAAGGTGGCCCTGCCTAGTCCTTGGAAGTGGGATTCCCTATGTTACTAAAAGAGTGAATTTGCATGTACTAGTGGAACCCCACTCTCAAAGTGCACTGAATGCTAGCTGTACACAAAAACCTGAATGCATGCTGAAACTTTAATGTGCACTTTAAGAAGAAAAGGTGAGTTCAACCTTAATGGGCTGAGGCATTGCATAGAAACAGCCACACCAAAGTTAATTTGGCCATGAACTTGTCAATATGTTCAGAGCGTGAAATGAAAATGAAAGTAGAGGAAAAATTCAACTATAAAACTTGAAGAACTCTACTCAAGGAGAGTAGAGTTTGATTCAAGAGTGCTTACCTGGGATGATTTCCAGGAGTCCTTGAAGACAGATGAGCTCAGAGGGCTTCTGCTGGCACTGAAGCTCCGATTTCCTGACTCCTGGAGGCCACCACCAGTAAGGCACCTTTTAATCCTGCCGAGTATGCCAAGAAATGTCAAACAGCAAAAGCTGAGTCTCAGTGAAATTAAAGCAAAGAGTTTTATTGAGTTTAGTACAATTCACAAATTGAGGAAACACAGGGTAGAAGGAGAAATCTACCAAGTGTTCCACTGAGTTCATTCTGACAAGCACTTATAGAGGCAGAAACTGCAAGTATGGGGGAACTTTACAGCATAAAATGATTGGTTCGCATTTAGCATCAGTTGAGACCCAGTCATGGAAAAGTACAAGGTTGAAAAAATACATATATATTTTTATTGTTGTGCTTTAAGTGAAAGTTTACAATTCAAGTCAGTCTCTCATACAAAAATTTACACACACGTTGTTATGTGACCCCAGTTACTCTCCCTATGCAGCACACTCCTCGTTTCCACCCCAGATTTCTCGTGTCCATTCATCCAGATCCTGACCCTCTCTGCCTTCTCATCTCGCCCCTGAACAGGAGCTGCCCATTTACTCTCATGTATCTACTTGAGCTAAGAAGCACACTCTTCATGAGTATCATTGTATGTCCCACAGTCCAGTCCAATCTTTTTCTGAGGAGTTGGCCTCGGGAATTGTTTTAGTTCTAGGTTGACAGACAGTCTGGGGGCCATGCTTTCTGGGGTTCCTCAAGTCCCAGTAGGACCATTAAGCCTGGTCGTTTTACTAGAATTTGAGTTCTGTACCCCACCTTTCTCCTGCTCCATCAGGGACCTTCTATTGTGTTCCCTGTCAGGGTGGTCACTGGTGGTAGGTGGGCACCATCTAGTTCTTCTGGTCTCAGGCTAATGAAGTCTCTGGTTTATGTAGCCCTTTCTGTATCTTGGGCTAATACTTTGTGTCTGGTGTTCTTCATTCTCCTTTGCTCCAGGTGGGCTGGGACCAATTGATGCATCTTAGATGGCTGCTCACTAGCTTCCAAGACCCCAAACACCACTCACCGAAGTAGGATGCAGAACACATTCTTAATAAACTGTTATGCCAATTGACTTAGATGTCCCTGAAACCATGATCCCAGAACTCCGCCCCTGCTACTCTATCCCTCGAAGTGTTTGGTTGTATTCAGGAAACTTCCTAGCTTTGGTTTAGTCCAGTTGTGCTGACTTCCCCTGTAGTATTTGTTGTCCTTCCTTTCACCTAAGATGATTCTTGTCTACTATCTACCTAGTGAATACCCTTCTCCCTCCCTCCCCACCCTCCAAACCATCAAAGAATGTTTTTTTCTGTGTTTAAACTTTTTCTTTAGTTCTTATGATAGTGGTCTTATACAATATTTGTCCTTTTGTGACTGACTAAATTCACTCAGCATAAGGCCTTCCAGATTCCTGTATGTTATGTTTCACGGATTCATCATTGTTCTTTATAATTGTGTGAATATACCATAAAATTGTTTATCCATTCAGCCATTGATGGGCATCTATGTTGTTTCCATCTGAAAAAACATTTTTTTTTGTTGCTGCTGCTATTTTATTTTAAAAATGTGATTTCCAAAATTTGCAAAAATATCTACTAACTGTTGTTACTCGATTATGGTCTGTCACATGTGAGGAATCTCTAACCTCCTTCCTCACTGTTTTTTTTTTTTTAATTGTACTTCAGGTGAAGGCTTACAGAACATAGTTTCTCATGAAACAGTAGTACACATATTGTTTTATGACATTGATTAACAACCCCACAACATGTCAACCCTCTCCCTTCTCGACCTTTTTTT
>NW_004444024.1:7752099-7781267 GCF_000243295.1 Trichechus manatus latirostris | reverse complement strand
AGTGTTGGTCCTATTTTTTCTTCTATGAACTTTATAGTTTTAGGCTTTATATTCAGGTCTTTGATCCATTTTGAGTTAGTTTTTGTATACGGCGTGAGGTATGGGTCCTGTTTCATTTTTTTGCAGATGGATATCCAGTTTTGCCAGCACCATTTGTTAAAAAGACTGTCTTTTCCCCTGAAAAAACATTTTTTAAGGGGGGCATTTTTTCCGAGAATATTCTGTTAAAATAACACCTTCGCCAAAACCTGCTTTGATGGCTGCTTGTGCAAGAGGTTTCTGTTAAGCCACTTGTGTCAAGACTCCTCAAGTATGCTCTGTTGACCTCCTTTCTTAGCTTAAGCACAGAGAAAAACATTTCCTGAGTTACATATAGAGACCTTGTTTTGCAGGGTACTGTGGAAAGTTACAGAGGTCAGAAGCTGCATTCTTTTTAAAGCAGAATTTAAACTTTAATATAAATGGAATCTGGACTCAGACTTAGACCAGCCATTTTACTATAGTCAAGTGTTTTGATTTTAGAGCTCTACACATAGATTTCAAAGCAAAGACTATTACCAAGAATAAAGATGATCGTTTCACAATAATAAAGTTTTCCATTCGTCAAAAGGACATGATAATCGCAAATGTTTATGCTCCTAATCAACTCATCAAGAGAGCATAAAAAATTCATCAAGAGAACATAATAATCTTAAATTTTAATGTATACAATTACAGAGCTTCAAAATACATGAAGCAAAAATTGATAGAATAGTAAAGAGAAATGGGCATCTTCTAATAAAGGTAAACGTACATATACTTAAGTTATGATACAGTAATTCCACTCCAAGGTTTATATGCAAGAGAAATGAAAGTATATGTCTACAAAAATATTTGTACAAGATTTTCATAAGGCCTAAACTGGTGATAACCCAATAGCCATCAAAAGGACAACAAGGAAGCAAACCGTAGTATTTCACACAATGTAACACTATTTAGCAATAAAAGGGATAAACTACTTACACCCTCAACAACATGGGTGAATCTCAAAAACGTAATGTTGGATAAAAGAATCCAAACACAAAAAGTACATACTGTTTATGATTCCATTTGTATGATTTTTCAGGACAGGCAAAAATGGTGATAGAAATGGTTGCTAGCTGTGGGGAGAGATTGATTGCAGAGGGCATAAGGGAACTTTCTGGGCCATTGCAAATGTTCTATATTTTGATTTGGGTGATAGTAACACAGGTACATACATGTGTCAAAACTTATCCAACTGTACACTCAAGATCTCTGCATTTTACTGTATGTAAATTTTATATCTGTGAAGGAACAATTTAAAGAATAGAAACTTATTTTATTGGGAATGAATTGTACCAAAGAGCGCATGGTCACGGAATTCATTGGTCTTCCCAGGGGCCATCACTCAGATGTAGCTGCCATGATAATAGTATAATGGCCATTTGCAGATTCAGTTATGGTGCTAGCTAAGAGACAACACATTGGAAGTTTGGGGTGCTATCTTAAATGTTTGTGGTATATGTCTTAAACCAACAACTAAAATATGGTACTTTTTTCCCTCTACTGTTAGAATACACTATCTGGGAACCAAGGGATGGAAGTAGGAGTGGTTCCTTTCACTTTTACACCTAATAACTCATTTACGAATTCTTGGGTTAGAGGGTTTGGAGTGCTTTAAGTCCCTGAGGAACAAACAATTGCATTAGAGAACACAGTCATTGTTATATTACAGTGGAAACTGAGACTGCCCTCTGGTCATTTTGGGCCCCTGCTGCTAAACCAACAGGTAGAGAAAGGGTTACTCTACCAGCCTGGATGATTTCCCCTTGGAAATTGGGTTGCTGTTCTACAATGGGGACACTGAAGTCTCAGAAACCCCAGGGATTCATTGGGACATCTCATTGTATTCTCAGGTCAAAATAAAATGACATCAATTCAATAAACACAGCTTTTCATTTCAACCTTAAAGAATGTGAGACGTTCTCATTTCTATACCAGTCTGGCCCTGACTCCTCTCCTCAATCTTATTTCTATTGCTCCTCCCTATCTCCCCAATGCACTTTACTCTTAATCTGAATTTCCTTCAGTTTTTTGAATGCACCAAATTCCTTCTTGCAGACATGTAACTAATAATAATAACCATGATAATAATACTGTGTATCAGTGATGTTAAGATGCCCATTTAACATCTCTGAAATCAGGATACATCTTAAAATTGCTTTGGCCAATTGCTCATGTGCAAACTGTGTCATAGTTCATGTTGTCATCACTTTGATTGAGCTCTGT
The DNA here is from genome assembly GCF_000243295.1 of Trichechus manatus latirostris. NCBI lineage: Eukaryota > Metazoa > Chordata > Mammalia > Sirenia > Trichechidae > Trichechus > Trichechus manatus. The sequence continues at coordinate 7,778,978 of NW_004444024.1, read as the reverse complement.
GCATTTTTGGTACTACAAGTCTTTTGTCTTTCATTGCCGTTTAAAATACCTTCAAAGAGATTACCCTATAGTTTGGCATTGAAATGAGAATGTTTTATGTGTGCAGAAAGGCAGGGAAACATGACAATATGACATATGATACAAATGTATGTCTAAAATAAGTTTAAAGGAGCTCTTTCAGTAATATACATAACAAATCTAAACAATAAGAAACCACTGTTTTTAGTTTTAGCATTTTTTTCTTAATGTGATACATAAAATAATGGTTTGTTCTACAATTGCTGGCAGTTTAGATTTGATAGAATATGGTAATGACAGTATAATAATAGCAGCTAACATTTATCTGAGGGCAGTGATGGTTCAGTGGTAGAATCCTTAACTCTCATGTGGCAGACCCAGGTTCAATTCCTCACCAGTGCACCTCATGCACAGCCACTACTTGGCTTTCACTGAAGGCTTGTGTGTTGCTATGAAGCTCAACAAGTTTCAGCGGAGCTTCCAGAGGAAGGCAGGCTAGAAAGGCGTGGCAATCTACTTATGAAAAATCGGCCAATGAAGACCCTGTGGATCACAACTGTCTGAACCCCAACAGATCATGGGGATGGCAGAAGACCGGGCAGCGGGCAGCATTTTCTTCTGTTGTGCATGGAGTCACCATGAGTAGGGGTCGACTCCATCGCAGCTAACATCATTTGTTGCGGGCAGTTTGTCAAAGTGCTTTTCATTTCACTTGATGCATTTGTATGAGCTGTGGTCTGAGATGTTTTTCCTTTTACTCTTTTAGAGCCAGATTAGTAATCATCTCCTCTGTGAGGCTTTCCCGAGGCATCCCGAGGAAGTTGTCTGAACCACATTCTTCTGCTATCCAGCACTTGGGGTTGAACTGTAAGGATCAGTTTGATTGTCTGTCTCCCCAGTTTGGTTGTAGTTCTTATATGCATTTTTGGGTCCTCTGTACCTAGCACAGCCTCCCGCTTTTTCTAAGCATCTCACATTAACTCTTGAAAGAACAATGAACAGCGAAAGTTTCATGTACTATGTAAAACTTCACCTTGGATTTATGAACACTAACACGTGAACTCCGCTTCACAGTCTATACAATATTTTCACGTTTCATTTCGTCATTGCTACATTTTTGTCAGGTTAGGCATTATCTGCGCATTTGTAGTTGAGGCCACTTGCTCATCAAGTGGCAAAGGTTTGTTGCTTGACACCAGGCCTGGGCCTTCTTTCCACTGTATTGTAGCTATCAGGGGGGCCTGGTGGCACAGTGGTTAAGAGCTACAGCTGCTAACCAAAAGGTCAGCAGTTTGAATCCACCAGTCACTCCTCTGAAACTCTATGGGGCAGTTCTACTCTGTCCTGTAGGGTCGCTATGAGTCGGAATCGACTCGACTGCAACGGGTTTGGTAGCTCTCAGAAGAAAGGGCGACTCCTTAAAGGATGGATAGCTTTTGAATAACCGTAGTCTGGGAGGAGGAAAAGGCACCTTGGGCCAGAGGAGGGGTGGCGCACAGCTTGATCAAAGTCAGAGTTCAGGGAAGCGACAAACAGCAACCTTTATAAACAACAAAGGATGATCGGAAAGTCAGCTCGGCCTCCTTCCGCTATTTCGCGAGTCTAAGATCCTTACACATCTCCAGGTTTTGCTTCTAGCTTTGAGCCTGCCCGCCTCTACCCTTTTATCTGTATTTCCTTCTACTCTACGCTCAGCTCCGCAACAGTCTCTCGAAAGCTCCTATTGGCTCGTCCACCCTTTCAGTCGTGTCTCCTCCCACCAGAAGCCCTGCCCCCTCGCGCTACGATTCCGTTGTCGTCCCCGCCGGCGCACGAAGCGTAAGGCGGACGAATCAGGCCGTATGGCTGCGGAGCAGTAGAGCAGCAGGAGGTGGCCTCTCTTTCCCAGAACCCCATTGGCTTGTGGGATCGCGGCGAGTTCGTCCAGCGTAGACGGGTTTTCCGGATCCCTCCACCCCGCCTCCCGCGGTGAGTACGGAAGCTGCGAGGCTCCGTGGACAACCATGGCGGCGCACCTTAAGAAGCGAGTGTACGAGGAATTTACTAAGGTGGTTCAGGTAAGCGTTAGCAGGAAAGTTCTCTGGACATTTCCGCGGCGGGGACGGTTATCCACGCCCCAGACACTTTGCCAGAACAGGCGCCAACCTGTTTTGAGTGCCGACTGTATCATAAGCTGAGACTACATGTTAGTGGGCGTGTTAGTTTGCCGCTACTGTTGTCATTATTGATAAGTATGAATAGTCTGACGCACTTCTTCTTATTATTAGAAGAAACAAATAACACTTTACATTTTACGAACTTCGTCTCATCCGTTATCTCGTTTTGTTTGCTCAAACAACTTTGCTAGATCGAGTTATATTATCCTAGTTTTACAGATGTTGCTGTTGAGGCTTCCGGAGGGGTACGAAGACACAGAGCCTTCTAGTGTACAGCCCTTCCTAACTCCCAACTTCTCTAAAAAGCCTCCAGGGACAAGGTGGCAGTTTGCAAAGTTCTAAGGGGCCACGGGAGAAAAGACCTGGCGATCAGTTCTCGTAAAGATTTCAGCCTAGAAAACCCTGTAGGGCAGTTTTACTCTGTCTTGTAGGGTCAGTATGAGTCAGAATCGACTTGTCTACACACAACAACAACACAAAGGGCTGGAAGAAGAGTCTATAGAGGTCCTCAAGGCCCACATGTCAAAGCAGGCAGAGCTCTCCGTTCGTGGAACAGCTGCCCTGGGAAGGAGAGTGATCCTTGCCTCTCTTGAAGTTGTTTAAGGACTAGTAGGTCGAGCCCTCTGTCTGAGCAGGCAGTGATGCTCTATGTGTCTCCATTTAACTGTCGGTGAAGTAGAGACTGATCTCAAATCATTGCTTGGAGCGTTCTTCACAAACATTAATGGGTATACAAATTACCTGAGGATCTTGTTAATATGTCGGTACTATTCAGTAAGTCGGACGGGGCTGGGGGAGGGGAAGGGAGACAATATTCTGCATTTCTGACAAGCCGGCTACTGATGTCAATGCTTCAGATCCTTAAACCATCCTTAGAGTTTTAGATTCTTGGGGAGCAAGGCCTAGATGATCCAGCAGGAAGCTGATCCTTAAACATTTCATTCATTCATTCAACAAGAATTTATTGAGTAGATGAGTGATTACTATGTGCTAGGCATTGTGAAAAGTGTTGGGCTATAAAGTCCAGTATACATCAGGGTCCCTGCTGTTTAGGAACTCACAGGCTAATGGGAGAGACAGGAGAGCATATCTGTGATTGTAGTACAGAGAGACAATTGAATTGACAAATCAAATGTTTCTTCCTTTCTCTTTTGCATCTCCATCTTTTTGTAAAACCGAACTCCCAGTCCTTTGCCATCTGACAGTATTCTTCCAGCTTAATGACTTGTCATTTCCTTTCTTCCTAACGCTGTTTTTCCCACTTCCCAAGACTATTCACCTCCTTCTCCAGCATGCCATGTGTTTGCATATCTCCACACTTTTGTACTTGTTGCAAAGAATGCCTGTAATTTCTCCCTTTTTGTTTTTCACCCAGTGGAATTTATACTTTTTCTTCAAGATCTAACTGAAACCTCAGTGATAGTCTTTTTCTTCTGCTTTTATAGCACTCTATTGTACTTATCTATTTGTACTTGTTACTCAGTACTACAATGACCAGTGTACATACTCCCCACCATTCTGGGCTCCTTGAGGGCAGAGATAATACCTGGATTCATCTCTCTGTCCCTGGAATGGGCCACAGGTCTGGCTCACTAAAATGTTATTATTGCTGTGAATGATAGCAGGTATCAGTTTGTCCTCCCCCTAACAGTTTGTTAGGGAAAAAATCTTCCCCAAATTTTGTCCTAACTACAGCCCAGTAACACTAAAGACTGGATTTGTGTAGAATAAAATGAGTGTAGATAAGGGTTTTAAAGGAAGCAGTTTTTCACTTCAATCTGCCTGAGTGGTTATAGAGTGATAAAATGAGATCTTAGCGTTTCTGTTCTTTTTTCTCTGCTGTGAAGAGAGAGAAGTGATATGTATCTTTTTTTTTTTTTAAATTATACTTAGATGAAGGTTTACAGAGCAAATAGTTTCTCATTAAACAGTTAGTACACATCTTGTTTTATCACAATGGCTAACAGCCCCACAACATGTCAGCACTGTCCCTTGTAGTGTCTTCATTACTGAGCTAAAAGGGTGTCCGGGGGCCATACTCTCGGGGTTTCTCCAATCTCTGTCAGGCCAGTAAGTCTGGTCTTTTTTTGTGAGTTAGAATTTTGTTCTACATTTTTCTCCAGCTCTGTTCGGGACCCTAGAAGTGCTATGTATCTTATATTTATTATGCATATGTACGATAAAACCAAACCTGTACCCACTGCCATCAAGTTGATTCCGACTTACAGTGACCGTGTGAAGCAGCCTGCCACATCTTTCTCTCGAGGAGTGGCTGGTGGATTTGAACCACTGACCTTTTAGTTAGCAGCTGAGCACCAGTGGTCATGTACAATAAAGACATTTTAATTTAGACCTTTCAAATATCCCTGTGATGTAGGTATTGATATCTTCTTCAATAGAAAAAGAAGGCCTCCCCTAGCTTGTAAGTGGTTGTTGTTAGGTGCCGTTGAGTTGGTTCCGACTCATAGCCACCCTATAGGATAGAGTGGAACTGCCCCATAGGGTTTCCAAGGAGCAGCTGGTGGGTTTGAACTGCTTACCTTTTGGTTAGCAGCCTAGCTCTTAACCACTATGCCACCAGGGCTCCTGTAAGTGGTTATTGAGTCCAAATTTCTTTGACTCCCAAGCCTTTGTTCTTTTTATCATTTCACATACCATGGTGCCATCTAGAATAATCCTAAATTCTTTTCTATAGAAGTATGAATTTGTGAGGAGGTGATTGCTCAGAACACCAAAATGATTTATTAGGTGCTAAGGAAAATTGTTGATTACAACACTTATCTTATCAAAAAGGAGCCCTGGTGGTACAATGGCTAAGCTCTTGGCTGCTAACTGAAAGGTCGGGTTTGAACCCACCAGCCATTCTGAAGTCTGTCTGCTCCCATAATGATTGCTGCCTGGGGCAGTTCTACTCTGTCATACAGGGTTGTTATCGTAAAGATTACAATCTGGAGCAGTTCTACTCTGTCATATAGGTTCGCTATGAGTCTGAATCGACTTGATGGCACACAACACCACCAAAAAACCAGTTGTTGTTGATTCTGACTCATGGTGGTCTTGCAAGTTTTCGACCTTTGCTAATGCTTTTCCATCCCTTGTGCTAATGCTTTTCTATCGGTTGTTTTAGTGGCAAATCTTTGAGTTTTCCATCTCTGACAGGTTTCTGCCTTACACAGGTTCTGGCTTTCACAGGTTTTATTGTACCTACCTATCAGGGCCTGACTTAAACCCTAGAGTGACAGGTTGCCTTTTGCATGAACTTTTTGTCATTCATTGTATCTAATGAGTGCATCTGGAATAGTTTAGTTATGTACCATCCTTGGGACAATTGAGAAGACAGTCACTCAGTTTTCCATGTTCTGTGGTTAAGATGAGGAACCTTCACTGAGAAAGGCTGGTGGTAGGTCACATCATTGTTATTTTATAGATGCTAAAACTGAGACTCATGACTTCTTAAGAACAGAGCAGCAGAATTGGAATTCAAAGATAGTTCTAAATTCCAAATCAATCACTCATTCAGTGAACATTTATTCAGTGGCTACAGTTTGCCAGACATATGGTGGTGTAGTTTTTCTACAGTAACCATCCTTCTCATAAAGGTAGAATGGTTTGGGTGAAGACAGTCATCTGGAATGAGGGGAAGATGTTTTTTCCCCAGTAAGTTACAGACAATTCCCATTAGTTTTAATTTTCTCAGGGAGAAAGCTGAGCCTGGTGAGTGCCTCAGTACAGTCTCAAAGACTGTATAGAATTAATGTTTCTTATTCAGTGAAGAAGGGAGTAGATCCTTTATGTGGCCTTTTAACCTCAAAGCTACAACAATCCTAAAAGATGGGTACAAGAAAATGTTACTGTATCTATTTTATAGAGGAGGAAACTGAGGCTTGGAGAAATTAAATGACTTGCCCAAGTTCTAGGAGCTAGTGAAAGGCAAAGTGCCCTTTTTCCAATTTATAACACTGCTTTTTCCTAAGGGTAGGTCTGTTAGTGAAATACATTATTTGGTATAAAGATATTTATTTTCATCAAATGAGACATGATTATATTTGCTGACTCTGTGTTTTCAGCTAGGTCTTAATGTCTTATCTTCCCTTTTTCCTTACAGCAGCAACAAGAAGAAATTACTGCTAAGAAACTCCGACTAACAAAACCAAGTAAATCTGCAGCACTCCACATAGATCTGTGTAAAGCTACTTCCCCAGCAGATGCTTTGCAGTACCTACTCCAATTTGCCAGGAAGCCTGTTGAAGCAGAAAGTGTGGAGGGAGTAGTCAGGATTCTCTTGGAACATTATTACAAGGTAAGGAGATCTTGAGGACCTATGGGGTATATATAAGAGTTGCATCATATCTGCAGAATGGGTTAATATTGCAAAATAAACAAGAAGATGTTCATTTAGCAAGCACTTACTTAGTGTCTTCCATGTGCTAGGCACTGTGATTAGAGAAGTAAAAAAGATCTACTCAGAGGCTTAGAGTCTACCAGGTGGTAAATGATCAGGTGCATTAAACTGCTCTGGTACTGTGAGCACAATATGTACAGAGTGTAATAGGTGCACAAAGGAGGAGTTAACATCAACCTTGACCCTTCCGTAGCTAGACTCATCTCTGGAATGTAGTCTCCTCATCATCACCCCTACTGTTAAACTACCTTGATTCAGGCCTTCATTGTTCTAATAGGAATAGCTTTCTCTCTCGCTACCCCCTCACCTTTTTGTAACTTTTTTAGCTACATGGCATTTTATTTTTCTAAGTATCTTAATGAGTTAGATAAAATATCAACTCAAGCATGATTAAATGTGGAAATAGTTTAAATAGAAAGTGAAATTCACAAAATGTGTTTATTTCTCAGTTTATCTAATGAGATCTGAAGAAATCATTTTCAAATATTTCAGTTACAGATTAATTAACATTTTAAACCTCAGTATGAAAGTTTAAACTTATAGAAAAGGGGAGAAAATGGTATAATGAACTCTCAAATACCCATCTCAGAGATTTAAAAGTTATTAATATTTTGCTAAATTTGCTCCATCTATTTGTTTTCCTGAAGTTTTTTAAGGTATCGTATTCTGCTCTTTAGTAAATAGCTCTAAAAAAAGGACATCTTTTTTTTTAAATAACCACATAGCCACATGACCCACATCTAACAAAACTAATTGCATAATGCTATCTAACAATTAGTCCATTTTCAAATTTCTTTAGTTTTTCCCAGATATCTTTATTGAGATGAAATTCACACAACGTAAAATTAACCATTTCAAAGTATACAATTCAGTGGCATTTAGTACATTTATAATGTTGTATAACCACCACCTGTATAAAGTTTTAAAACATTTTCATCACCCCAAACGAAAGCTTCTTACACTTCCCATTTTCTCCTCCACCAGCTACTGGCAACCACCAATCTGCTTTGTCTTTGCAGATTTAGCTATTCTGAATATTTCATATATAATGTGTGACCTTTTGTGTCTGATTTCTTTCACTTAGCATAATGTTTTTGAGTTTCCTCTAAGTTGTAGTATGTATCTGTACTTCAGTCATTTTTTATGGTTGAGTGATAGTCCATTGTGTGCATATACCACCATTTGTTTATCCATTCATCTTTTGAAAGACATTTGGGTTGTTTCCACTTTTTGGATATTGTGATAATAATGCTTTGAACATTTGTGTCCAAGTATTTGAACATCTGTTTTCAGTTCTCTTCATCACATAATTAGGTGTGGGGTTGCTGGGTCATACAGTAATTCTGTTTAACTTTTTGGGAAATTGCCAAGCTTTTCTACCGTGGCTGTACCATTTTACATTCCCACCAGCAGTGCATAAAGGTTCCAATTTCTCCACATCCTTGTCAGCACTTGTTATTTTTGTTTTTATGATAATAGACATCTAGTGAATGTGAAGTGGAATCTCATTGTGGTTTCGATTTGCATTTGCCTGATGACTTACGACTCTGAACATCTTTACATGTGCTTATTGGCCATTTGTATATCTTCCTTGGAGAAATGTCTATTCAAGTCCTTTGCCCATTTTTAAATTGGGTTTTTTGTCTTTTTGTGGTTGAGTTGTAGGCATTCTTTATGTATTCTGGTACTCAAACCCTTATCAGATATGTGGTTTCAAAATATTTTCTCCCATTCTGTTGGTTGTCTCTTTACTTTGTTGATAAAGTCCTTCGATGCACAGAAATTTTAGATTTTGATAAAGTCCAATTTGTTTTTTCTTTTATTGCTCATGATTTTGGTGTCCTATCTAGGCAACCACTGCCAAATCCAAAGTCATGAAAATTTACCTTTTTGTTTTCTTCTAAGAATATTATGGGTTTAGTGTTTATATTAATCGTTAATACATTTTGAGTTAATTTTTGCATGTGGTGTGAGATAGGGTTTCAAATTCATTCTATTGCATGTGGAAGTCCAGTTGTCCCAGCATCATTTGTTGGAGAGACTGTTCTTTCCCCATTGAATGGAGTTGGCACCTTGTCAAAAATCAATTGGCCCTAGATGTATGGGTTTATTTCTGGACTCAGTTGTATTCCATTGGTCTATATGTCTATCCTTGCACTAGTATCACACTGTTTTAGTTATTGTATCTTTGTATTGTAGAAATCAAGATGTGTGAGTCATCCTGCTTTGTTCTTCTTTCTCAATATTGTTTGGGTATTTGGGTCTTGCAATTTCATGTGAATTTGAGGATCACCTTTTCCATTTCTGCAAAAGAGGCTGTTGAGATTTTGGTAGGGATTGTGTTGAATCTGTAGATTGCTTTGGGTAGTACTGACATCTTAATGTTAAGTCTTCTCATCTATGAGTATGGGATAGCTTTCCTTTATTTAGGTCTTCTTCAATTTCTTTCAGCAGTGGTTTGTAGTTTTCAGTGTACAAGTCTCTCTCCTCCTTGGTTAAATTTATTTCTATATATTTTATTCTTTTAGCTGCTATTATAGATGGAGTTGTTTTCTTAATTTCCTTTTTGGCTGTTCATTGCTGATATATAGAAACACATCTGATTTTTGTATGTTGACCTTGTACCCTGTGCCTTTGCGCAATTCTTTTATTAGCTCTAGTAGCTTTCTTGTGGATTTTTTGGGACTTTCTTTATATAGGATCATGTCATATGCGAATGGAGATAGTTTTACTTCCTTTCTGATTGGAATGCCTTCTATTTCTTTTTCTTGCCTAATTACTGTGGCTAGAACTTCCAGTACAATGGTGAATTAAAAAAAAAAAAAAGTTGCCGTCGACTTGATTCTGACTCATGGCAGCCCATGTGTGTCAGAGTTGAGCTGTGCTTCATAGGATTTTCAAGGGCTGATTTTTCAGAAGTGGATTGCCAGGCCTTTCTTCTGAGGCGCCTCTGGGTGGACTCACACCTCCTTCCTTTCTGTTAGCAGCCGAGCACTTTAACAATCTACACCCACCCAGGGACTGTACAGTGGTGAATAGCATTGGTGAAAGCAGTCATCCTTGTCTTGTTCCTGATCATAAGGGGAAAACTTTCAGTTTTTCACCTTTGCATATGTTAGCTGTTGGTTTTTCATAAATCCCCTTTATCATGTTGAGGAATTTCCCTTCTATTCCTAGTCTGCTGAGTGTTTTATTATGAAAGGGTGTTGGATTTTGTCAAATACTTTTTCTGCATCAATTGAAATGATTACGTGGTTCTTTTCCTTCATTCTGTTGATATGGTGTATTACTTAGATTTTCTTGTGTTCCTCTTGGAATAAATCCCATTTGTCGTGGTATATAATCTTTTTGATATGGTATTCATTTTCCTAGTATTTTGTTGAGGATTTTTGCATCATATTCATAAGGGATATTTGTCTGTAGTTTTCTTGTTTTATCTGGCTTTGGTATCAGGGTAATGCTGGCCTCATAGAATGAGTTAGGAATTGTTCACTCCTCTTCTACTTTTTAGAAGAATTTGAGAAGGATTGGTCTTAACATTCTGCCTGTATTAGACTCCCCACATCATTCTCTATTCCCTTACATCACTTTAGTTTTCTTTAGAGCACTTACTACCTGCAATTGTACATTTGCATTTGTCTGTTTTACCTATTTGAATGTGTCTTAGTCATCTAGTGCTGCTAAAACAGAAATACCAGAAGTGGATGACTTTAACAAAGAGAAGTTTATTCTCTCACAGTCCAGTAGGCTACAAGTCCAAATTTAGGATTTCGGCTCCAGGGGAATGCTTTCTCCGTCAGCTCTGGAGGAAGGTCCGTGTCATCAGTCTTCCCTTGGTCTGGGAGCTTCTCTGTGCAGGAACCTCAGGTCCAAAGGATGCACTCTGCTCCCAGCACTGCTTTCTTGGTGTGTCTCCGCTCGCTTCTCTCTTTTATATCTCAAAAGAGATTGGCTTAAGACATAATCCAATCTTGTGTACCTCATTAGTATAACTGCTGCTAATCTATCTTATTACCTCATAGCGATAGAGTTTACAACACATAAGGAAATCACATCAGATTACAAAGTGGTACACAATCATATAATACTGGGAATCATGACCCAGCCAAGTTGACAGGTATTTTTGGGGGACACAGTTCAATCCATGACAGAATGTAAGCTCCATTAAAGCAGGAATTGCTTCTGTTTTATTCACCATTATGTTCCCAGCAGCTGAAACAGTACCTGGCACATAGTGGGCACTCAGTGCATATTTGTTGAACAAATTAATTTGTGTTTTGGATAGAACAAAGTACTTTCATATGCTTTTTACAAAAAATCAACTTTTTCTTTTGTAAATTTACAAACAACACAAAAGGAGAGAAAATAATAATGAACCCTAGGTGTCCATCACTGAGTTTCAGCAGTTATCAACATTTTGTCATTCTTGTTTGATCCATTCCCCACTTTTTTTTCAGTGAGGGTTTAAGTATTTTAAAGTAAATCCCAGACAGCATATCTTTTCACCTATAAGTAATTACCTGCCTCTAACAGATAAGGACCTTTTTTAGTACTTAAAAAAAATCATTATCACATTTAACAATAGTCCTTAATAGCATCTAATACCCATCCATGTCCAGTTTTCACTGATTGTCTTAAAGACATTTTTTTACACTTGGTTTGTTTGAAGCAATACCTACACATTGCATCTGGTTGATAGTCTGTCTCTTTTAATTTATTACGGTACCCCCTCCCCCCTTTTTTCTCATGCTATTTATTTAAAACTTTCTGATATTTACCCCGTAAAATTTTCCATATTCTGAGTTTGAAAACATCCTTATCTTTGTTGTGTTTTTCATGTGTTCTTTATAGTATGCCATATGAATTAGGCAGTTCAGCTTTTATACCCTCCGCATGAAAGAATGGACGTTTAGAGAGAGGAAGGAAGAGAGACACTAATATTTGACTGCCTGTTATATGCCCATTTCTGTACCAGTTGTTTTCTCAGTAGCCCTCTGAGGTTGATATTATTCCCATTTCAGAGATGAGGCTCAGAGAGGTTAATTAGCCTGTTCAAGGTGTAGAACTATTGCATAGTAAACCTGGGCTTCACTCCTAGATCTGGCTAATTTCAAAGCCCTTTTTCTTTCTGTTGCATCTCACAGCTCAAGGTTAATTTCTCAAATGACTTTGCCAAGCTTATGTACATAGGAAGTGGCATAGGCTTGCCAGGATTCTAGGTCCTCTGACCCCGTATCTATTGCTTCTTCCCCTCCATCAGGCCTCTTTGTTGGGTGCCCAGTCATCTTAGAAAATATAGATGACAGGTGGGGAATTGGTCATATTTAGAAGGCACTTTTTCCTTTGAGCACCCTGGTGGCGCAGTGGTTAAGAGCTATAGCTGCTAACTGAAAGGTTGGCAGTTCGAATCCACCAGCTGCTCCTTGTAAACCCTGTAACTTGCTGTAAGTTGGAATCGACTCGATGGCAATGGGTTTTTCCTTTGAGCGTACATTTAAATAATTTTGTCTTTGGTGTAGGAATGTGCTTACCTGAATCTTAGCACTTGGTACATTACTTTTAATCCCAAAACACATTTCTGGTTGGAAGTTAATGAACGATATCAGAAGGGCATAAAAAAGTCTCCACTCTGCAGTATTTGGATATAACATACTGATTGAGAAGAACCTCTCCCTTGAAGTATATAAAGTTAAGTTTTTCAGAAATGAAGCCTTAGATACTTGGATCATTGAATCTCTTTTGGGATGTTAGTTTCCTGTTTGTTGGTTAGCTGAAAGTAGAGCATCAAGGTAACGATTGCTTTTTTGTTCCAGGAGAATGATGCATCTGTGAGACTGAAAATTGCATCATTGCTGGGTTTATTATCAAAGACCTCAGGATTTTCACCAGACTGCATTATGGATGACGCCATTAACATCCTGCAGAATGAAAGTAAGTTGCAGTTTAAAGGCTATGTAGTCAGAGCAGAAATCTTTTTTTTTTTTTTTAAGACAACAGAACTTTAATCTCTCACAACTCTGGAGGCCAGCAGGCCAAAATCAAGGTGTTGGCAGGGCCACGTGCCCTCCCGAGGCTCTAGGATAGCATCCGTCCTTGCCTCTGGCAGCTTCTGATGGCTCCTGGCGTTCTCTCATCGCTGACTACCTCTGTCTTGCCATGGCCTTCTTCTCGTCCATCTTTGTGTGGGGTTTCTATCTCTTATAAGGACTCCTCATTGTATTTGGGAACCACCCTAATCCATTAAGGTCCCTGGGTGGCGCAAATTGTTCGCACTTGGCTACTAAATGAAAGGTCAGTTGGTGGTTGGAATCCACCTACTGGCACCGGAGAAGAGAGGCCTGTTGATCTTTCATGTTCCTTTGCTTGTAGATGGGCCCTCCCATGTCACCTGTCTTCCCTCTGTGTGTGTATCAGCGTCTATTCTGGTCTTCTTATAACTCAGAAGTGATTAGGTTTAGGGTCCACCCTCTGCTGGTATGACTGCAACTGATTGATTAATTGATTACATTACTTTGCTTATGGAGGTGATTACATTACATTAGATGTGAGGTAATTACATTAGATTACATTATAAGAAGCCCTGGTGGTACAACGGTTAAGTGTACAACTGCTAACCGAAAGCAGCTAGAGCAGAAATCTTTAGCTCCATTTGTAAAGAATTGTAGACTATGGCAAATTTTTGTTGTATTGGTTGTTACTGAAAAGGAATCTGAGAATGCTTCGTTAAGACTATGTACATATATTTACATTAGAGTTAAAGATGTAGTTATGTCTTCCAATAAAACCAAGCCAAACCCATTGCCGTTGAGTCGATCTCTACTTATAGCTACCCTATAGGTCAGAGTTGAACTGCCCCACAGGATTTCCAAGGCTGTAATCTTTGTGGAAGCAGATTACCACATCTTTCTCTTGTGGAGCAGCTGGTAGGTTCGAACCGCCGACCTTTCAGTTAGCAGCCAGGCATTTTAACCACTGCACCACCAGGGCTCACATCCTTTCTTACGATAGCTATTATTTATTGACTAAAGCACTCAACTGCTAACCGAAAGGTCAGAAGTTTGAACCCACCAGCTGCTCTTCAGGAGAAGATGTGGAGTCTGCTTCCGTAAAGATTTACAGCCTTGGAAACTCTATGGGGCAGTTCTACTCTGTCCTATAGGGTCGCTATGAGTTGGAATCGACTCCATGGCAATGGTTTTTTTTTTTTGTGTGTGTGTGGTTTGTACTATGTACTTAAGTAGTTTACATATAATATAGATGTTATTGTCCCTATTTTATAGGTGGGAAAACTAAAGTTAACTAACTTGTTCAAGATTATGTAGTTAAAAAAAAAAGTTGGAATTTATACCTCCGTGTGTCAGAGTTGATGGTTTGTTCACTGTGCCACACTAACTTAGACACTGTGAGAGGTGCTGTCTTGGTCACGTGAGTCATCACAATTTAGAGCCCGTAGAGGTGACATCACCTACATCTTATATGCATTATGTTATTTCTTTTTCTATTCATTCCATGTTAATGCCCAGTAAAATATATTCTCAGTAGTTAGGTGAAGCCGAAAACTACTTCACCTTTCTTTTAATTTTTTGATTAGCTATCTGATTTTATTTATGTACGTGATTCTGTTATAGAGTTAGTGCCTCAGCCTTAATATTTGTTTTAGAATTTTAAAAAAGAAACCCTTTTTTGCTGTTTCTGCAAATTCTGTAATTCTGTTCATTTGACAGAATTAATTGTAGTTTCAAGGAATAGTTTTATTTCATTTTGAGGTATAGATATTTAAACAAATATGGCTGTTTAAATATTGGGCAACATTAGGTCTATAAACTTTAGAAACTATGAGACTAATAAGGGTCAGATGATTTCAGACACAATCTAAATTCATTTATTGTACAACTTTTTAATGGTAACAAATATCGTACGTATGTAGGCCATTGGCTGAAGTTGAGAATTTTAAAATTTTACTAGAAAAAAGTTAATATTAAAACTTTACTTACATTGAATTTTGATCCAAGATTTTTAATTCATAGGAAACAATGAAAATATATATTTTTTTCGGGAGGGGGTTGTCTGTTTTATTGAAAGAACAGTATCACAGTATTAAAGAAGATTTTAAAAATATTCCTAACATCTCCATAAAACAATTTACTTTACATACTGGCTTCTATTTGTATGCATTTTATGTGGTTGTACTTAAAGCAAATACTGTTTTATGTTTTACTATGCTCACTTAACATTACATACACTTTCCCCCATATTTATATATTATCTTTATAATATTTATGGTGTTGATAATGAATTAAACTTCAGCAGGTACAGTAGCATGCTTCTAATATTTTCCTTTTGTAGGTAGTGGCAGAACAAATGTTATTTCTTCTTATTTCTGTTAAATGAATTCCTTAGGATAAATTCCTAGGAAGGAAAATACTGAGTCAGGGAATACAAACATATTAATGACTCTTGCTAAGTAGTACTGTATTGCTTTTTAAAAGGATTATTTCAGTTTACACTGTAACTTACAATAACTGAGTATACCAGTTTCAGTAGCCCTGATGGCACAGTGGTTAAGTGCTTGACCGCTAATGGAAAGGTTGGCAGTTCTAACCCACCAGCTGCTATGTGGAGAAAGATGTGTGGCAGTCTGCTTCTGTAAAGATTACAGCCTTAGAAATCCTATGCGGCAGTTCTACTCTGGCCTATAGGGTTGCTATGAGTCGGAATCGACTTCATGGCAATGGGTTTTTTTTTTAAAATACCAGTTTCATCAATACATAATTTAAAAAGCACCAAAACAATTTCATTGCCTCCTACAGAAGTACCCTTTTTTTCCATGGAAGAGTCTTATAGCATTTAGCTATATACCAGACCTGGAAGAATTCCATATTTTAAGATTGGAGATTTCATGGAGTCATAGACTTTTCAAGTTATCTGTAAGTGACCTTAGAGATCATCTTGTCTAATTCCTTCATTTTGCAGATGACAGATACTAAGCCCTAGAGAGGTGAAATGAGTTGCTTCATGCTGTTATTTAGTTAAGTAGTAGTAGAACTGAAAACTTAGTCCAGTGTTCTTTCTTACAGATCATGGTTTATTGGAAACACTTTATCTCTAAAATAGAAACACTGTAAGAGAGTTAGTTTTGATGTAAACCTCATACTAGCCTTTAAAAGAAAGGGATTCAAATTATGCAGTATCTATGGCAAATAGGTAATCGCTGGGTGGTGCAAACAGTTAATGCGCTCTGCTGCTAACCGAAAGGTTGAAAGTTCAAGTCCACACAGAGGCACCTCAGAAGAAAGGCCTGGTGATCTGCTTGTGAGAAATCAGCCATTGAAAGCCCTGTGGAGCACAGTTCTACTCTGACACACATGGGTTTGCCATGAGTCTTAATTGACTCAGCAGCAACTGGTTATGGCAAATAGCTGTTTTATTTTTTTATTAAGCATTCTAATTCTTACCTAATTGTCTCTAAGAGGAGCCCTAGTGGCGCAGTGGTTAAGAGGTTGGCTGCTAACCAAAAGGTAGGCAGTTTGAATCTACTAGCCGCTCCTTGGAAACCCTGTGGGGCAGTTCTACTCTGTCCTGTAGGGTAACTAAGAGTTGGAATTGACTTGACAGCAATGGGTTTGTTTTTTTCTGGTTTGTCTCTAAGAGATTTGATCTAGGTTTCTTCTTGGTTTCAAGTTCCTGGCCCACCTACGTTCATAGAAGATAGAACTGGAAGGGACCGTAGAGGCCATCTAGTTCAACGCTTTTATTTCATAGCTGAGGAAAATGAACTCCAGTGAGGTAAAGTGACTACTGAAGTCACTCTGTATTTGTGGCAGGGCCAGACTTAGAATAAGAGTCTCCCAATTATCACTCTTGTGTGTACTTTCAATTCCAAAAGCGTGGTCCACTCTCTGTGGGCCAGAAATGTTTTATTTTTAATTTAGCAGATAGAAAAAGATGTGGCAATCTGCTTCTGTAAAGATTATAGCCTTGTAAACCATATGGGGCAGTTCTACTCTGTCCTCTAGGGTCACTATGAGTTGGAATTGACTGAAAAGCAATGGGTTGGTTTCTGTTTTTGGTATGAGTGCTATAACTCCTTGGCAAGCACTGGGCTGCGCACTTTGAGGGTATTGTGTATATCTGCTTCTCTGGTACATAAACACCATAATGATAACACAAAGCATGTTTTAGAGGCAGTATAAACAGCACGCTGTGGGAGCAAAGGAAAAGGTGAGATCAGTGCTGATGGGTGAGATCTGGAGAGGCTTAGTGAAGAGGTGGATTTGGAAATTCAGAGATGGCAAAGGGTAGTGGCAAAGAGAAGAAACGTTATGATAAAGGGTTGGGAGCTGAGGAAGTGCAAGAGATATTTGAAGAATTATATGGTTTCATGAGAGATTAGCAGTAGGTGGTGGTTGGGGCTTGAAGAAGGAGAAAAAGTAAAATGTGTTGGAACTAAAAGCTGTGTGGTCTTGAGAGCTGAGGAGTTTGAATGTTATTTTGTAGGTAATGAGAACCATTTAGAGTTTTTTTGAGCAAAGACATAAAATGATCAAGTCTAGTTTTAGAAAGATAACTTGGCAGCTTTGAGGAATTTTTTTGAAGAGCTAGATGGTTTAGGGAAGAGATGTTATCCATGTGGAGATGTCCAGCTTGCAGTTGTAATGTAGATCTAGAACTCAGGAGAGAGATTAGGATTTAAGATTGAGATTTGTGATTTATCAGAGGTGAGAGTTAAAGGTTTAGCTAGCTTTTTATGGAAGTTATGTAGACTCATCTTTCTAAAGATAAAAATTATAGGGTGGTATGTGGCACAGTGGTTAAGAGCTTGGCTGCTAACCAGAAGGTGGGCAGTTCAAATCCACCAGCTGCTCCTTGGAAATCTTATGGGGCAGTTCTACCCTGTCCTATTGGGTTGCTGTGAGTTGGAATCCACTCGATGGCAATGGGTTTGGTTTTTCGGTTTATGGTGGTATTGGAGATTTCCTCACTTCCCTTCTGTTTCTTTTAAGTATCTTCTTTTCTGTTTGTTTATTTATTTATTTATTTTTTAGCTTCTTTCATGATGGAAAGTTTTCTTGATGATCCTTGGCCTTGCATTTAAATTTAAGATGAGGCACTGAAAAGCTGATTGGTAGTTCTGTGTGCATGGATGGGGCTTGTCAGCTGGTTGCCTTCACTCAAGGATGATATGATGGGGGCTGGGCCATGTCTTTGGAGGACTTTTAAATGTTACTATGTTTGATGGTTTTCCTTGGGGTCCATCAGTTTTTCTAGGTCAGTGTTCACGAATCTCCTACTAGCAAGACAGAGAAATGCCTGGCTGCCAGTGTTCTTGTAGCCAAAGCAGCTGAAGGGTGCTGGGAGAGGAAGGGGTATCTCGTTATTTATATGTCAACTTTCTCTTAATTCCCTTTTCTTCAGTATGTCACCTTCCTGTCCTCACCTGGTGTTCCCAAAATTGGAGTATTTCTGGTTTGATTTCTATATACAATAGACCTCCAGTTTCAGTGGTCACTTGACTGTGGAGGATAGGGAAGAGGCCAAGGGCTTAACTGCTTCTTAGACAGACTTCAAACCAATCCTTGCCTCATCCCTGTGTCTTTGTGTCTCCATTCCTGAGCTTTTCTGGATGTTACAGCTAGTATGCATTTCCTTCGTATTGGTTGTCATCTTCCTCAGTAGGCATTTAATATTGGATTGCTTCATTTTGTCCCTTTCTCCATCTCCTTCCCATCACCTAAAAATTTGTTTACTTTTCTCATCCATTTATTTTTTCCTCCTGTTTTCTTTGTAGGTTTATACCTTTTTAATTCTTTTGTAGTAATGAGGTTTTAGAATGGAACAAAGATAAACAAATATGTTTGATCTACTATGTTTAACTGGAAGTCTTACTAAGAAGTGATTTAACCAGTGTTTCTCAAACTAGTCATTAATAGATCATGTACACAATTTTGCCATGTTTGCTTCGTACCTATACTGTAGCTCAAGGTTTTTCTTAAGTGGACTAATATTTTCAGTTAAATAAATTTAAAGAGAATCTTTATATTAGTAATACAGAAAAAAAATTAGTGTTGTGTGATATCAATAGAAGGTAACTGCAATACTTTCACTGTGTACATTAAAATATATCGATGATTATTAATATAAAAATGATTATTTGATTGCCACTTAAAGTTGTCTTACATACTACCAGCATTATAAAACATTACAATGGGACAAAGAAGAGAATTTAGACACAAAAGAGAATCTGGCTAAAGAGATTGCTATAGGTTTATTTGGATTTGGCTCTTTGCCCATTTATTAAACGTCCATTGAGCATATAACGAGTAGTGCTAGATTCTGAGAATACAAAGGTAAATAAAACACAGTCCTTACCCTCAAGGATCTTTCAGTCTCCTGGCTTTGTCTGATATGAAAATAAATAAGTGTAGTAATGTGTTAATAGCTGATGTAGAGGGTTCAGTGGAAGCATGGAGGAAATGCTCAGTTCTTCTTGGGGATTAAGAAAAGCTTCTTAGAGGAGATGCCACTTCAATTGACTCTTAAAGGATTAATAGGTATTTGCTAGGGGTGGGGTTGAGGATGGGGTCAGGTGCGGGGGAAGACATTCTAGGTAGAGAAGTTAGCTGAGCAAAGGAAGACATGAAATCATAAATAGTTGGGAAAAAAGGATGCTAGAGGAGACTTGACAGAGATGAGGCTGGAGCAGTAGGCAGGGCTAGATAGCATGGAGTGCCATGTACGTGTGTACATATGTATGTGTGTATGTATATTTGTATGTATGTGTATGCTTGCTAAGGAGTTTGGACTTTATCTTGAAGACAGTGAAAAGCTCTTGAATCAGTCAAGCACTAAACATTTTTGGAACACCTACTATGTGTATAGGACTATGCTCAATCTTTTGGAAGATGAAAATTTTTAGACATGATTCCTCTAGGAACTTAGTGTTTAGTTGAGGGGGTCAAGGATCAAATCGTAGGACCCAGCTGACAAAAATCAACATCCTTTTTTACCCAAGTAAATTTAGTTTATATAGTGATCTCCTTTTGAAATTCTACAACCCAACTTTCCATCTTCCTTTCTAGAGTCTCATCAAGTCCTAGCTCAACTGCTGGACACTTTGCTTGCAATTGGCACTAAACTCCCAGAGAATCAAGCTATTCAGATGCGATTAGTTGATGTAGCCTGCAAGGTAAGACTATAATGGTTAGATACAGGGGTGCTTCTTTCTTGAACATTATCTGGAGAGGTGCTGTGAGCTGTGAGATCTGTTTTAGATCTGTCAAAGTCATCTGACATCTATACTAAGAGATTGCCAAGAACTCTTAATGGTCTCAAGCGCGTCCCCATTTTTATGTTTCTTATTGGATTAGGAATAGAGGTAAGTAACTTGTTAGAAAATGAACTTTCTCATTCTCCCAAACGAAATGAAAATAATTGTCATAGCTACCATGTATATTGTGCCTGATATATGCACTCTGTTTGATATGGTGCTTCACATTCAATTTTTCATTTGGTCGTATGGTCCTTTAGGTAGGTATTATTATCTCTGTTTTACATAGGTAGACATTGAGGTTTATGAAGTTTAACTTGGCTGAGTTTTCACAGCTAGGAAGTTGTATGAACTCTGGTCTCTCTGACTCACAGCCCGTGTTCTTTTTACTAAGCTGTGTTGCTCTAATAAACAGACTGTCTCAGGCTGGGTTCTCTAGAGAAGCAAAACCAGTGAAACATAGAAGTATATATAGATAGATAGAGATTTATATCAAGGAAATGGCTTACGAGGTTGTAGAGACTGGAAAGTTCCAAGACCACGGGTCAGGCTGGAGGCTTCTCCTGACTCACGTAGTTGCATGGGTTGGTGAACGCAAGATCATCAGTCAGATAGCAGGCCTCTTGCTCATAGGCTGTGGGGGCTGAAGAATTCCAAAATTGGCAGGTAAGCTGCTAGCTCAAGTCCCAAGAACTGGAGGTCAGATGAACAGGAGCCAGCTGCAGGATCCAAAGTGAGCAAGAGCTCGCGAGCCTTGCCAGAAAGTCCACCTATATTGGATACAGGCCACACCCCCAAGGAAACTCCCTTTCAACTGATTGGCTACTCACAGCAGATCCCATCATGGAGGTGATCACATTATATCAGATCTCATCATGGAACTGATTACATCATTATACGACGGCCAAACCACATCATAACTGCCAAACCACTGAGAGTCATGGCGCAGCCAATTTGACACACAACCTTAATGATCACACTTAATGAATAAGCACAAGCAACTCTGTAGGACAAATTTTTTAAGTTTATTTTTTATGATTATAAAAGAAGTACGTGACACATGAATTGTGCCTTTTTCTTTAATTTGGACTTTTAATTAGCTACCTTTTTTGCATAATAGTAGTCCCTAGAACTTCTAGGATTGGTTTCACTTCTAAACTTTTTTCATAATTTTATTTTGAGACTATAAGAAGACAAGTATGTTTGAATTGTGGAAAGGTATTAAATTCATCCACCATGGGTCTGTCAGTTTGTCATACTGTGGTGGCTTGTTCGTGGCTGTGATACTGGAAGCTTTGCCACCGGTATTTCAAATACCAGCAGGGTCACCCTTGAGGGATAGGATTCAGCGGAGCTTCCAGAATAAGACAGACTAGGAAGAAGGACCTGGAAGTCTGCTTCTGAAAAGTTGGCCAGCGAAACCTTATGCATAGCAGGGGAACATTGCCTGGTAAAGTGCCAGAAGATGAGCCCCTCATGTTGGAAGGCACGCAGAATATGACTGGGGAAGAGCTGCCTCCTCAAAGTAGAGTCACTGTTAATGACGTGGATGGAGTCAAGTTTCGGCATGACTCAAAATGAGAAGAAACAGCTGCAAACGTCCATTAATAATCAGAATGTGGAATGTATGAAGTATGAATCTAGGAAGATTGGAAGTCATCAAAAATGAAATGGAATGCATAAAGATTGATATCCTAAGCAATAGTGAGCTGAGGTGATCTGATATTGGCCATTTTGAATCAGACATTCATATAGTCTACTATGCTGGGAATGACATATTGAAGAGGAATGGCATGTAATCATCAAAAAGAACATTTCAAAATCTGTCCTGAAGTACAACATCGTCAGTGATAGGATAATATCCTTACAAGGAAGACCAGTTAATAGGACTAATATTCAAATTTACGCACCAACCACTAAAGATAAAATTGAAGATTTTTACCAGCTTCTGCAGTCTGAAATTGATCAAATATGCAATCAAGATGCGTTGTTAATTACTGGCAATCGGAATGTGAAAGCTGGAAACAAAGACGAAGGTTTGGTTGTCGGAAAATATGGCCTTGGTGATAGAAACAACGCAGGAGATGGCATGATAGAATTTTGCAAGGCCAGCAGCTTCATTGCAAATACCTTTTTTCAACAACATAAACTGAGACTATACATGTGGACCTTGCCAGAAGAAGTACATAGGAATCAAACTGACTACATCTGGAAAAAGATGATGAAGAAGCTCAATATCAGTCAGAACAAGGCCAGAGAGCAACTGTGGAACAGACCATCAATTACTCATATGCAAGTTCAAGTTGAAGTTGAACAAAATTAAAGTCCACAAGAGCTAAAATACGAACTTGAGTATATCCCACCTCAATTTAGAGACCATCTCAAGAACAAATTTGATGCATTGAACACTCATGACCAAAGACAAGATGAGTTGTGGAATGACATCAAGGACATCACACGTGAAGAAAGCAAGAGGTCATTAAAAAGACAGGAAAGAAAGAAAAGACCAAAATGAACGTCAGAAGAGACTCTGAAACTTGCTCTTGAACGTAGAGTAGGTAAAGCGAAAGGAAGAAATGATGAAGTAAAAGAGCTGAACAGAAGATTTCAAAAGGTGGCTTGAGAAGACAAAGTATAGTTTTATAATGAAATGTGCAAAGACCTGGAGATAGAAAACCAAAAGAGAAAAACATGCTCGGCATTTCTCAAGCTGAAAGAACTGAATAAAAAATTCAAGCCTTGAGTTGCAATAGTGAAGGATTCTATGAGGAAAATACTGAATGACGCAGGAAGCATCAAAAGAAGATGGAAGGAATACACAGAGTCATTGTACAAAAATAATTAATCAACTTTCAACCATTTTAGTAGGTAGCGTATGATTAAGAACTAATGGTACTGAAGGAAGAGGTCCAGCCTGCACTGAAGGCATTGGTAAAAAACAGAATTGACGGAATACCAATTGAGATGTTTCAACAAATGGATGCAGCACTGAAGGTGCTCACTCATCTATGCCAAGAAATTTGGAAGACAGCTACCTGGCCACCCGACTGGAAGAGATCCATATTTGTGAACATTCCAAAGAAAGGTGATCCAACAGAATGCAGAAATTACCAAACAATATCATTAATATCACGCACAAGTAAAATTTTGCTGAAGATCATTCAAAAGCCGTTACAGCAGTACATCGACAGTGAACTGCCAGAAATTCAAGCCAGATTCAGAATAGGATGTGAAATGAGGGATGTCATTGCTGATGTCAGATGGATCTTGGCTAGAAGCAGAGAATACCAGAAAGATGTTTACCTGTGTTTTATTGACTATGCAGAGGTATGCGACTCTGTGGATCATAACAAATTATGGACAACATTGAGAAGAATGGAAATTCCTGAACACTTAATTGTGCTCATGAGGAATCTGTACATAGACCAAGAGGCAGTTGTTCAAATAGAACTAGGGGATACTATGTGGTTTAAAGTAAAGAAAGGTGTGAGTCAGGGTTGTATCCTTTCACCATACTTATTCAATCTGTATGCTCAACAAATAATCTGAGAAACTGGACTATACGAAGAAGAATGGGTCACAAGGATTGGAGGAAGACTAACAGCCTGGGATATGCAGATGACACAGCCTTGCTTGCTGAAAGTGAAGAACACTTGAAGCACTTATTGATGAAGATTGAAGACTGCAACCTTCAATATGGATTGCACCTTAACATAAATAAAACAAAAATCCTCACAACTGGACCAATAAGGAACATCACAATAAATGGAGAAAAGATTGAAGTTGTCAAGGATTTCGTTTTACTTGGATCCATAATCAATGTCCATGGAAGCAGCAGTCAAGAAATCAAACGATGCATTGCATTGACAGATAGACTGCAAAAGACCTCTTTAAAGTGTTGACAAACAAAGATGCCACTTTAAGGACTAAGGCGTGCCTCACCCAAGCTAATTGAAGAATTGATGCTTTTTAATTATGGTGTTGGTGAAGAATATTGAATATACCATGGATTGCTAGAAGAATGAACAAATATGTCTTGGAAGAAGTACAGCCAGAATGCTCACTGGAAGCAAGGATGGTGAGACTTTGTTTCACATACTTTGGATATGTTATCAGGAGAAGGACATCATGCTTACTAAAGTAGAGGGTCATCAAAAAAGAGGAAAACCCTCGATGAGATGGATTGACACAGTGGCTGCAGCAATGGACTCAAACATAACAATGAATGTGAGGATGGCGCAGAACTGGGCAGTGTTTCGTTCTGTTGTACATAGGATTGCTATGAGTTGGAATCTACCTGATGGCACCTAAGAACAACGTCAACAACAATATTTTCATAGAATTAGGAAGGTATTTCTGAGCCCTAGGACATTTATCTAAAACAAAAGAATACATGAAACTTTACACATTTATCTAAAAACAAAACATGAACACCTTAACAAGTACAATATTAAAAATCTAAATGGAAAAAATTAGGTATTATGCATATAAGAGGGTGAGTATTTTTATTTCCCATATAAGAGAATCTCTATATCCATGAGGTAGTACTTGCAAGAGAGGTGCCTTATTAAACGGGTTGTTTTGCTTAAAGTAACAAGTTCTTAAATTTGATTTAAACATACTTTTGATTATAAAAATTTATACTCAGAAAAATTGGAACAATACTGAAAATTATAAAGGAAAAAAATCATAATTCACTACTCAAAGACAACCATTGTTAGCCTTTTGATGTATTGTTTTCTGATTTTTTTTACTGTATAGGAATTATTTGCTGTTTATTTAACACATAGCTGTGATCATATTCTATATAGCATTTTGCTTTTTCTCATATTATAACTGACGTAAGTATTTTCCTTATATTGTAAATGTTTTGTAAACAATTTTTAATGGCCACCTAGTATTTTGTCCTATAATTTAAACCATAGTTTACCTAACCATTGTCCTGTTATTTTTTATTGGATATTTACTATTTTTTAAGTTATAAATAATACTGTAGTGAATTATTATTAGTCTAGAATATTGAATCTGTACGCTGAGCAAATAATCCGAGAAGCTGGACTATATGAAGAAGAACAGGGCATCAGGATTGGAGGAAGACTCATTAACAACCTGTGATATGCAGATGATACACCCTTACTTGCTGAAAGTGAAGAGGACTTAAAGCACTTACTGATGAAAGTCAAAGACCACAGCCTTCAGTATGGATTACACCTCTACATAAAGAAAACAAAAATCTTCACAACTGGACCGATAAGCAACATCATGATAAACGGAGAAAAGATTGAAGTTGTCAAGGATTTCGTTTTGGTTGGCTCCACCATCAGTGCCCATGGAAGGAGAAGAAATCCAATGATGCATTGCATTGGGCAAATCTGCTGCAAAAGACCTCTTTAAAGTGTTAAAAAGCAAAGATGTCTTTTAAGGACTGAGGTGCATCTGACCCAAGCCATGGTATTTTCAGTTGCCTCATATGCATGTGAAAGCTGGACAGTGAATAAGGAAGGCTGAAGAAGAATTGATGCCTTTGAATTATGGTGTTGACATAGAATATTGAACGCTATGGACTGCCAGAAGAACAAACAAATCTGTCTTGGAAGAAGTACAGCCAGAATACTCATTAGAAGCAAGGATGGCAGGGCTTCATCTTACATACTTTGGACATGGACAGGGATCAGTCCCTGGAGAAGGACATCATGCTTGATAAAGTAGAGGGTCAGCAAAAAAGAGGACGATTCTAAATGAAATGGAGTAACACAGTGGCGGCAACAATGGGCTTAAGCATAACAACGATTGTGAGGATGGCGCAGGACTGGGCAGTGTTTTGTTCTGTTGTACATAGGGTCGCTGTAAGTCAGAACTGACTTGACGGCACCTAACAACTGAGTATTTCCTGTACTTAAGGTTATTTTCTAAACAGATTGTCAAAGTGGAATTGCTAGTTGAAAGCATTTTTAAGAGATTTTTAAGGCTTTTGATATTTTTTGCCCAGTCGCATTCCAAAAGTATTACAGTTTATATGCCCATCAGCAGCATATGGCAGTGCCTGATTTCATTGCATCATTCTAGCATTGGATGTTAGTATTTAAAAACAAAAGATAAACCTGATAATTTGGTAGAAAGAAAGTGATATTTCGTTTTTTTAATTTATTTTTTATAAGATTAGTAGAGAGGTTTTATATTTGTTCATCATTTGCGTTTTCTTACTTGGTAGTAATCTTTTCATGTCCTTGGCTGGTTTATTATATTGAGTTTTTGTGTTTTTCTTCACCATTCATGGAGACTCTTAATAGGGCAAAAATTAGAAGCATTGGAAATGGCAAATCTAGAACAAGCTGACTCAAGTAAATAAAGACTGTTCTATGGTTTATAGCAATAGTGACTATTTCTATTGCCTAATGCCATTTTTATGTGTGATTTTGTCATATAACCTGCTGGAAGTTTTTTTTTAATTGAGATATAATTTGCATGCCATCAAATTCACTCTTCTGATAGAAATAATAGAAGTATTTTCTGACTATGGTGGAATGAAATTAGAAATAAACAACAAAAAGAAATTTAGGAAGCTCACAAATATGAAGAAATTTAAAATATATTCCTAAATAATGAGTGAGTCAAAGAAGAGATCAAAAAAAAAGAAATTAGAAAATACTTTGAGATAAATGTAAATGAAGACATATCAAAACGTATGTGATGTAGCTAGAGCAGTGCTTAGAGAGAAATTTATAGCTGTAAATGCCTCTATTAAAAAAGAAGAAAGATCTCACATCAGTAACCTAACCTTTAACCTTAAGACACTGGAAAAAAGAAGAGCACAGTAAAACTAAAGCAAACAGAAGGAAGGACATTAAATAAAGACTAGAGTGGAAATAAAGGAAATAGAGAATAGAAGACAATAGAAATCAAAAAACAAAAGTTATGTTAAATGAGAGACTGTTTTGTTCTGTGGGCCTTCATCTTAAGTGAGAATAACAGCACAATTGGAAGAGCGTAGTGAATGTCACTGAACTGTGTATGTAGAAATTTTTGAAACGGTGTA
>NW_004444024.1:7719686-7751999 GCF_000243295.1 Trichechus manatus latirostris | reverse complement strand
AAAAAAAAAAAAACAAAAAACAAAAGTTAATTAAAACCAAAAGCTGGCTCTTTGAAAAGATCAACAAAAATGACAAACCTTTAGCTAGATTGACTGAGAAAAAAAGAGAGAAGACTGAAATTACTAGTATCTGAAATCAAAGAGATTTTACTGCCAACCTGACAGAAATAAAACAGATTATAAAGGAATACTGTGAACACTTATATGCTGATAAATTTGATAACTTAGATGAAATGGACAAATTTCTAGAAAGACACAAACTACTGCAACTGACTCAAAAAGAAATAAAAAATATGAATAGACCTGTAACAAAGGGATTGAATTGCTAATTTAAAAAAAAGAAAAACAAAAACAAAACTCGGGCCCAAATGGCTTCTTCACTGGTGAATTCTACCAAACATTAATAAAGAATTATACCAGTCATTCACAAACTCTTCCAAAGTTTAGAGGGAACATTTCCCAACCTATTTTATGAGAGTATTATTACCCTGATATCAAAACTAGACAAAAACATTACAAGAAAAGAAAACTACAGACTATTGTATTTTTACATAAATAACGCATACTTTCTACATTTGTCAACTGCTCCCTCCCCCCCAGAGGTATTTTGGTAAATGTGCTATGCTAATTTTTTTTACAGCAATATGTAAAAAAAAAAATAATTGGCATAGCAGTGCTTACGAAAATACCTCCTGTGGGGAGGGAGCAGTTGGCAAACCAACATAGAATGTGCACATTATTGGTGTAAAAATATGGTAATATCAGTTATGAATATGGATGCAGAAATGCAAAGTTGGTTTAACATCTGAAAATCAATTAATGTGATACACCATTTCAATAGAATAAAAACCAAATGATCATCTCAGTAGATGCAGAAAAAGCATTTGACAAAATCCAATGCCCTTTTATATTGAAAATACTCAACAAACTGGTAATAGAAGGGAACTTCCTCAGCATGACAAAGGGAATCTTTGAAAAACCCACAGCTAATATGCTTGATGACTGAAGACTGGATGCTTTTTCCTAAGATCAGGAACAAGACAAATATTTCTACTCTCTGCACTTCTATTCAACGTTGTCTAGAGGTTCTATCCAGTGCAGTTAGGCGAGAAAAATAAATAAAAGCATCCACACTGGAAAGGAAGAAGTAAAACAAAGTTGTAAGATACAAGATCAATTATACAAAAATTAATTTTATTTCTGTACACTTGGAATGAACATCCAAAAACGAAATTAAGAAAACAATCCATTTATAAGAGCATCAAAAATAATAAAAATTAGGAAGAAATTTAACAAAAGAAGTACAAAACTTACACTCTGAAAGCTACAAAACATTATTGAAAGGAACTAAAGGAGATCTAAATGGAAAACATCCCATGTTCATGGCTCAGAAGACCTTATATTGTTAAGATGGCAATACTTCCCAAATTATAGATTCAATGCTATCCCTGTCAGAATCCTAGCCGGCTTTTTTTTTTTTGGAGAAATCAACAAGCTGATTCTAAAATTCTTATGCAATTTTGAGGGACCCAGAGTAGCCAAAACAGTCTTGAAAAAGAAGAACAAAGTAAGACAATCTATACTTGCCAATTTTAAAACTTACTAGAAAGCACGAGTAATCAAGACAGAGTGGTGCTAGCTTAAGGATAGACAATATAGATAAAAAGAGTAGAATAGAGGGTCCAGAAAGTCAGTCATCTTTGGTCAACTGATTTTCAGCAGGGATGCCAAGAACATTCAATGGGGTAGGAATAATCTTTTCAACAAATGGTGCTGGGACAACTGGATATCCACCTGCAAAAGAATGAAATAACGTTGCCTTATATCACGTAGAAAAATTAACTCAAACTGGATCAAAGATCTAAATGTACAAGTTAAAACTACAAAATTCTTAGAAGATAACAGGGGTAACTCTTCATGACCTTGGACTTGACAATAGATTCTTAGATATGACACCAAAAGCACAAGCAACAAAAGAAAAAAATAGATAAATTGCACTTCATCAAAATTATAAACTTTTGTGCTTCAAAGGACGTTTATCAAGAAAGCGAAAAGATAACCCGCAGAATGGGACAAAATATTTGCGAGTCATATATCTAATAAGGGATTTGTATCTAGAATATAGAAAGAACTCTTACAACCGTATAATTTTTTTTTAAAAAAGCCCAAATAAAATATGGGCAAAAATCTGAATAGACATTTCTCCAAAGAAAATACACAAATGGTTAATAAAGTCACCTAAATATGCTTGACATCATCAATTATTAGGGAATTGCAAATCAAAAACAATGACATACCACTTCACACCCCTTGGATGGCAGTAATCAAAAAGACTGAGCATACCAAGTATTAGTGAAGATGTAAAGAAATTGGAGCCCTTATATATTCCTGCTGTGAATGTAAGGTGGTATAGCCACTTTGGAAAACAGTTTGACACTTCCTCAGAATGTTAAGCATAGATTTATCATATGACAAATCAGTTCCACCGCTAGGTATCTACCCAAGAGAACTGAAAACATGTCTACATAAAAATTTGAACACGAATGTTTATAACAGTATTATTCATAATAATCAAAAGATGGAAAGATCCCAAATGTCCATCTAATGAATGGATAATCAAAATGTGGCAAATGCATGCAATGAAATATTGTTTGACCATAAGAAAGAATGAAGTACTAATACATGCTACAACATGGATGAACCTTGAAAACATTACACCAAGTGAAGAAGCCAGCCACAAAAGACCACATATTATATGATTTTATTTATATAAAATATGTAGAATAGGCCTATTTATAGAAAGGTGACTAGTGATTTCTTAATACTGGTGGAAGGAGGGATATGTGTACAGGGGTTTGATAACTAAAGGGTAAAAGGTTTCTTTTTGAAGTGATGTAAATGTTCTGATATTGGTGATGATTGTGCATATCTGTGAATATACTAAAAACCACTGAATTGTACACTTCAACTGGGTGAATTGTATGTAAATTATATTTCAATAAAGCTATTATTTTTAAAATTCATCCTTTTAAAGTGCGCATTTCAATGTTTTTTAGTATATTCACAAAGTTGTGCAACTATTACAACTATTTAATTCCAGAACATTTTTATTACCAAAAAGAAACCCCATACCCCTTAGCAGTCACTCCCTCAGTCCCTTGGAACTGCTAATCTATTTTCTGTCCCTATGGATTTGCCTATTCTTGATATTTTACATAAATGGAATCATACGATTTGTGGCCTTTTGTATCTAGCTTCTTTCACTTAATGTTTTCAAGGTTTTCATCCATGTTGAAGCATATATCTGTACTTTATTCTTTTTATGACCAAATAATATTTCATTGTATGGATATACCACATTTTGTTTATCTGTTCATCAGTAGGTAGGCATTTGGATTGTTTCCACTTTTTGGCTATTATGAATAGTGCTGCTATGAATATTCATGTGCAACTTTTTGTTTGGACACATATTTTCAGTTTTCTTGGGTATATTCATTTAACAGGAACTATCAGACACTTGTCCAGAGTGGCTGTACCATGTTACCTTCCCATTAGCAATGTTCCAAAGCTCCAGTTTCTCCACATCCACTTTTTATCTGTCTTTTTTTATTACATTCATCTTAGTGGGTGTGAAGTGGTGTGTCATTGTGGTTTTGATTTGTATTTCTGTAATGACTAATGATGTCAAGCATTTTTCATGCACTTGTTAGCCGTTTATATATCTTCTTTGGAGAAATGTCTTTTCAGATCCTTTGCCCATTTTAAAATTGAGTTATTTGTCTTTTTATCATTGAGTTGTAATAGTCCTTTATGTATTCTGGATACTAATCCCTTATTGTTTATATGATTTGCAAATAGTTTCTCTCATTCTGTGGATTGTCTGTTCCTTTTCTTGATAGTGTTCTGTGAAGCACAAATGTTTTTAATTTATATGATATCTGATTTATCTATTTTTTCTTTTGTTGCTTGTGCTTTTGGTGTCATATATAAGAAACCATTGCCTAACCCAAGGCCATAAAGATTTACACCTATGTTTCGTTGTACTAAGGAGCCTTGGTGATTCAGTGGTTAAGCGCTCGGCTGCTAACCAGAAGGTTGGCTGTTCGAAACCACCAGTTCTGTGGGAGAAAGATGAGGCAGTCTGCTTCCATAAAAATTACAGCCTTGGAAACCCTATGGGGCAGTTCTGCTCTGTCCTGTAGGATCACTGTGAATCGGAATTGACTGGACAGTGATGGTTTAGGACAATTTATAGGGTCGCTGTGAGTCGGAATTGACTTGACGGCAATGGATTTTTTCTTGTACTAGTTTTATAGTTTTAGCTCTCATATTTAATTCTTTGATCCCATTTGAGTTAATTTTCGTATATGGTGTGAATTAGAGGTCTAACTTCATTCTTTTGCAGGTAGATACTCAGTTGTCCCAGCACTATTTATTGAAAAAACTATTCTATCCCCATTGAATGGGCACTCTTGTTAAAAATCAATTGATTATAAACATAACAGTTTGTTTCTGTACTCTCAATTCTTTTCTGTTGATCTATATGTCTATCTTTCTGCCACTACTACACTGTCTTCATTATTGTAGTTTTCTAGTAAGTTTTGAAATTGGGAAGTGTGAGTCTTCCAACTTTCTTTTTCAATAGTACTTTGATTATTCTGGGTCTCTTCACTCCTATATGAATTTTAGGATTAGCGTGTTAATATCTGCAAAAAAGGCAGCTGGGATTTGGATAGGGATTGTGTTGAATCTGTCGGTCAATTTGGGATGCCTAATTATTTTATTTTATTGTTGTGCTTTAAGTGAAAGTTGGCATTTCAAGTTAGTCTCTCATACAAAAGTGTATACATACATTGTTATGTGACCCTAATTGCTCTCCCTGTACTGTGACAACACACTTTCCACCTCTGATTTCCCATGTCCATTCATCCAGCTGGGTTGCCTAGTTTCTTAAAATTAATTTTCATTTATTTATTTTTAAATATAATGGATTCACAGAGTAGGGACAAAATTTAAACCATACCAAGTATGTCTCCTTCCCAATCTTGTCCCATAGTTTCCTTCTTAGAATTAACCACTGTAAAGTTTCTTGCATGTCTCTGCGAAGATATTCAATTCATATATACTCTGAACATATATATGTGTATATACATGTATGTGTGTGTGTGTATATATATATATGTATGTATATCCTTTTTCTTTTATAGAGATAGTAACACACCCTACATGCTGTTCTATACATACTTTGTTTACATATCTTGATGATTGTTCATGTAGTGTGTTTATAGTGTTTTTAGGTATAACTTATATACAGTGAAATATAGATATTTAATGAGTTTTGACAAATGTTCACCATTGTATTATCCACACCCTTATCAAGATAATAGAATATTTACATAGCACCAGAAAGTTTCTTCTTGTTCCAGGTAACCACTTTTCTGATTTTTCACCATAGATTAATTTTCCCTATTCTAGATCTTTATATAAATGGAATCATGTAGTATGTATCCTGTTGTGACCTTTTTTCACTCAGCATCATGTTTGTGAGATTCATCATGTTGTTGTGTGTATCAGGTTCACTTTGGTAGAATTTTAGTGTTAATTGCTGCTGGGTTGAGGATTGTCCCCAAAAATTCATGTCTACCAGAACCTCAGTATGTGACCTTATTTGGAAATTAGTTTTTGCACTTATAATTAGTTAAGATGAAGTCATACTCAATTAGGGTGGGCTCTAAATCCAATGACTGGTGTCCTTATTGGAGGAGGGATACAGAGACAGATGGAAGAAGGCAATGTGACAAAGGAGGCAGAGATGCAGCTGCAAGCCAAGGAATGCCAAGGATTGCCAGCAACCACCAGAAGCTAGGCGAGGCAAGGAAGGATCTTTCCTAGAACCTTCAGAAAGAGCATGGGCCTGCTAACACCTTGATATCAGACATCTGGCCTGTAGAACTGTGAGAAAATACATTTCTGTTGTTTTAAGCCACCCAGTTTGTGGTAATTTGTTACAGCAGCCATAGGAAACTAATGCAGTTGCATTTTATTATGTACTAATTCTCTGCAAACTGGTAGTTTTCTGCAAACCAGAACACTGTTCTTTCAACCCTTCTTAATAAACATTCAACTTGCATTATCTTACTTATTGTGGAAAATTCTTAGTGAGGGACAAGCATGAGAAATGCTTCAGAAACAGCAGAGGCAATGCAGAAAGTAGGTATTTACTGCTGTTACCCCCTCAGATAATTATTTGAAAGTATAGGAAGTTTGTTCTTCTTACTTGATGTTACAGTGCTTGATTTCATGTATCTCAGGTCATTCATGGATGCCTACTGTCTCTTTTCTGTTCTTTAATTCTATGGGAAAAGTGCAGTTAACTCTTGACGGCAACAGATGGGCCATATAGCTTTTAAACGTGTATACCATACCGCCCAAACAGATACTTTGTGTGGCTTGTTAGGAGAGGGTATCTATTAGAATCATTTGCATATGAAGTACACTGAATTTTTATCTGTGCTTAAAAACTATATTGAAACCGAATGAATCAGTAAGTTATTTTTGTCTTATTTAGCTTCATTCTCACCTTTTTTTTATTGTACTTGACCATTGATTTTTGTTTTTACCCTTAAGCAGTAGTTTTTAACTGGTTAGTTTATTTCATTTTTGGCAAAGCGTGCTCTTATTAGTGGGGATGTGGTTTGCTTACTTTTTCCATTAACATAAAAATGATGGCACCTTAATGGCATGGTAGAGTGTATAACTCCAAAATGACATCCTCTGCAGAGGAGACACTTGGCGGCTATGAAAGATGGTAGCCGTGATGCAGGAATGATGGTAGCCGTGATGCAGGAAGTCACCTGTAGGTGAAGGACTTGATAAAATTGTAATTGCTGCCCTGAGGGTGTAATTTAGACTTACACTCTCTTTTGGGCTAAGATTCAGTGTGCAGTAATAGGTCAGTTGTGCGTCAGTGTTCCTGGTTACCTTAATAGTACTAGAAGCTCTTAGCTTCTTGTTTCAAAATCAAATAGTAGCAAATGTCCAAAGGCTGGTGGTTCAGTCAGCAGTTTAGTTATGAGAAATGATGCTTCCGTGCTAAATAAAAATAGTTCATTAAAAGAAAACCTGCTCTATTAACTGTGCCAAACAGAGTCATTGGTCAGCTTCATATCTGGAAGTTTCTGACTTCTCAGCCTGTTTCATTGCCTTATTTTGTTGGATTACTTTGAGCCCTTACTATATGTAAGGCATTGTGAAGACATAAGCATGTATGTTTCACATTTTTGTAGACTAAATAACTGGGAAGCAAGGAATTAACCCTGAGATAAAATGCTTGACTGAACCTTTTTTTAAATTTTATTTTGTTGGGGTAAAATATATATAACAAAAAATTTACCATTGTAACCTGTTCTTTGTCTCTTCCCCAACTATTTCCCTTTTCTTCTAAAGTAGGTTTAATTTTAAGCACAGGTGGGTGCCAGACACTATACTAGGCACTCTACTTACTGAATGTCTGTTGTTTCTCAGACATTACTTGCTGTTTTACGTACAGTAATTATAAAATTAATTCATTTAATCCAGTCACTGTAAAACTGTGTGGTAGAGGGTATTATTCCTGTTTTTACAAATTAAAGATTTCTGAAAGCTTAAGGGGCTTAGTTAGGAGTCCCTGGGCACAAAAGATTAAACATTTGACTGTTAACCAAGAGACTGGTGGTTTGAACCCACCTAGAGGTGCCTTGGAAGAAAGGCCTAGCAGTCTGCTTCCAAAAGGCCATAGCCCTGAAAACCCTATAGAGCAAGTGCCGTTCTACTCTGCAACACATGGGGTCTCCATGAGTTGGAATCAACTTGAGGGCAACTGGTTTGGGTTTTTTTTGTTTTGGTAAGGGGCTTGGTTAAGATCATATAGATGCTAAGTAGCAGGGTCAGCAGTCAAACCTAAGTCTGATTCCAGTCTGTGCTCATTCCACTAAGCTACTGTGCCTGTGAAACAAGATCTGTCATATAAAAGGAATCAGGTAATACGTGACCTTTTGTGTCTGGCTTCTTTCACTTAGCATAAGTTTTTGAGATTCACCCAAGTTGTAGCATATGTCAGTTTTCCACAGTGGCTGCACCATTTTACATTCCCATCAGCAGTGTACAAGGATTCCTATTTCTCCACATCCTGCTCAACTCTTGTTATTTTTTGTTTTTTGATTAAGGCCATTCTAGTCGGTGTCCCTAGGTGATGCAAATGGTTAATACTCTCAGCTGCTAACCAAAAGGAGGTTCAAGTCCACCCAAAGGCACCTCAGAAGAAAGGCCTGGTGATCTACTTCTAAAAAAACAGCCATTGAAAACCCTATGGAGCACAGTTCTACTCACACACATGGGGTCACCATGTGTTGAACAGACTTGAGGGCAACTGGTAGTGGGTTTGAAGTGATATCTTTTTGTAGATTTGATTTGCATTTCCTTACATCTTTTCATGTGCTTGCTGGCCATTTGTATACTGTTTACGTCCTTTGCCCATTTTTTAGTTGGGTTGTTTGTCCTTTTTGTTGTTGAGTTCTAAGAGTTCTTTATATATTTTGGTTATTAAATCCTGCTCAGATACATGATTTTCAGATATTTCTCCCATGCTGTAAATTGTCTTTTCACATTCTTGATAATGTCTTTGGTGCACAAAAATTTTTAATTTTTTTGAGGTGCAATGTGTCCTTTTTCTTCTGTTGCTTAATCTTGTTTGGTCCCTCTTTTCTTTTTATAGCACCTGACAGATACCTCTCATGGTGTAAGAAATAAGTGCCTGCAATTACTTGGCAATCTTGGCTCCTTGGAGAAAAGTGGCACAAAGGATACAGAAGGCTTAGCTACCAGAGATGTCCAGAAGATTATAGGGGATTACTTCAGTGACCAGGACCCACGTGTCAGAACAGCAGCTATAAAAGCCATGGTAAAAATGATCATGGATAGTAAATAAGAGTTATCTTAGGTGAAGGGAAGGACAACACACAATGCAGGGGAAGTCAGCACAACTGAACTAAACCAAAAGCTAAGAGGTTTCCTGAATACAACCAAACACTTCAAGGGACAGAGTAGCAGGCGCGGGGGTCTGGGGACC
Organism: Trichechus manatus latirostris; assembly: GCF_000243295.1. NCBI lineage: Eukaryota > Metazoa > Chordata > Mammalia > Sirenia > Trichechidae > Trichechus > Trichechus manatus. The sequence goes on along the minus strand of NW_004444024.1, from coordinate 7,742,893 downwards.
ATGGTTTCAGGGGACGTCTAGGTCAATTGGCATAACAAAGTTTATTAAGAAAATGTTCTGCATCCCACTTGGGTGAGTGGCGTCTGGGGTCTTAAAAGCTAGCGAGCGGCCATCTGAGATGCATCAATTGATTGCAACCTATCTGGAGCAAAGGAAAATGAAGAACACCAAAGACACAAGGAAAATATTAGCCTCAAGAGATGAAAGGGCCACATAAACCAGAGACTCCATCAGTCTGAGACCAGAGAACTAGATGGTGCCCGGCTACCACCAGTGACCTCCCTAACAGGGAACACAACAGAGAATGTCTGACGGAGCAGGAGAAAAGTAGGGTGCAGAACTCAAATTCTAATAAAAAGACCAGACTTAATGGTCTGACAGACTGGAGGGACCCTGGAACACATGGCCCCCAGACTCTCTATTAGCCCAGAACTGAAACCATTCTCGAAGCCAGCTCTTCAGACAAAGATTAGACTGGCCTATGGGACATAAAATGATACTTGTGAAGAGAGTGCTTCTTAGCTCAAGCAGATACATGAGACTAAATGGGTAGCTCCTGTCTGGAGGCGAGATGAGAAGGCAAAAAGGGACAAGGAGCTGGTTGAATGGACCTGGGAAATCCGGGGTAGAAAGGAGGAGTATGCTGTCACATTATAGGGAGAGCAACTAGGGTTACATGGCAGTGTGTGTATAAGTTTTTGTATGAGAAACTGACTTGAACTGTAAACTTTCACTTAATGCACAATTAAGGAAAAAAAAAGATCATGGAAACTAACTGGGGATGTTTGTTGTTGTTGTTTTTGATTATTTTTTAAGTTCATGGCTAGTTCTGCCTTGGCTGCATTCTGAGCACCCCCAGTATATACCTGCACACTTTCAGGAGGGTGTTGGTGGTGGTGTCACAGGACTCAAAGGCACACATTCTTGTATATCAGTTGTGCTTTTCTTGGGCTTCTCTGGTAAATTTAACCTATATTTCTGAAACAGGGTAGATACAACCTATACCTGTTGTTAAAACCTATACCTGTTGTAATACAGTACCACATCACATCCCTCCTCCAGGTCCCCCTTCCCAGCAGAAAGGGAGGTGATTTGTTATTGTATAGGTGCATGCTGGTGTTGTATTACAATAGGTACATGCTGTACCTTCCATGTTTCAGACATACAGGTGCAAGTTATCAGGAGGGCATGCTTTTTTGGGGAGGTGGTGTTAACCATTTCTTCCTCAGCCTTCTTAACATTATTTTATTTTATTGGTACTCCCTTGGCCATTTCATGAATTAGATTTATTGAGTGTTTGAGCACTTCTATTGGAAAGTCTTTGACCAGTCTTCTTATTTATCTAGCACTGATTTTGACTGAAGGAAATTATGTTAGTCTGCTATAATGGGGGGAATATGTGAGATTGTGGGGAGACATTGGAAATATTGATCTTTTTTTCCAAATACTTAAACTATATCTTTATTATCTAGTTGCAGCTCCATGAAAGAGGACTGAAATTACAGCAGACAATTTATAATCAGGTACCTGAGATGACTACTGTCTGGCGGTGGTGGGGGGTGGGTAGCACACCTATTGTCAGAATTTGGAAACATAAGAGCTTCAGCTAGCTAAGAGTGACAACACTAATTAGAATGAATGTAAAATTATATGTTTTTGAATCTAAAACATACTTTCCAAGAAGAGAATGGGGGATATGTAATTTCACAGCCCTGGCATGTGTGCAAAGGAAAAGTATGGAACAAGGACAGGGTGGTCCATAGGGAGAAAAGGGGTGGGGTTAAATCAGTGGTTCTTAACTGGGGGTGATTTTGCTCTCCAGGGGACATTTGGCAACATTTGGAGATATTTTTGGCTGTTACAAGGCAGGGAGAGGGAAGTGCTATTGTCATCTAGTGGGTAGAGCCAAGGATGCTGCTAAACTCCTACGATGCACAGGACAGCTTCCACAACAAAGAATTATCTGACGCAAAATGTAAATTGTGCCTAGGTTGAGAAGCTCTGGTTAAAAGGACTGGCAGGCTCAGTAGACGTGATGGGTTAAGTCATGGAAGACTAGAGCAGTAGGATGTTACGATCAGAGCATGGAATACATTGTTTTAAAGTTTTAAAGTTTCTGAGTTCTGAGTGTTGTTGAAGTCTAGGATGTTGTCATGATTATGGGTGGAGTAAGGATATTCCATTTCAGATCAAAGTAAAACAGTAATCTGGCCTGTTTTGGCAGCTTAGTATTAAAATTCAGCATTTGGTGTTCTGATGGACTTTAAGTAAAAAACGTGTACTTTGGTCTTACAGGCAGGGGGAAGGACATCTTAGGTGTTTGAGCCTGTGAAAACAGGCTTTGCTAGGCTTGGTGCCATTCAGATGGTTTTTGTACTATCAGTCTGTGGTGGGTTCTACTGTCAGACCTGGAGAGGGGTGGGGGTGGGGGTGGAGTACACTGTCAACACAGCCAGAGCAGCTGACTGAGGCCAAGAATGCTTATGTTGGGCAAAGGTTCAAGAAGTTAAAACCACCCACAAGTATTTTGATTGGCATTCTTATCCAGCCGCCCTATCCTTGTTTTGAAACTAGTTTGAACATCACCTGGGAGGGCACAGAACTAATAGACTTTTGGAATCCTTCTTTGCAGGCCTGCAAATTGCTCTCTGATGATTACGAACAAGTGCGCAGTGCTGCAGTCCAGCTTATCTGGGTTGTCAGTCAGCTCTATCCTGAAAGGTTAGTGTGGGTGTAAACCAGCTATTGTTCATTACTAATCTATTCTTCTCTCCTCCCACCATGCAAACAGCCTGCCTGCAGAAAATGAATTCTGGAAGGCAGGGTGGAATGGGGGGAAAGCACAGACTCTGAAAATCAGAATACTCGGTCCTCCTCATTTTTCAGCTCTGTCTGGTACTTTCTATGTCCCTTGGGAAAGATACTTCACCACTCTGGGTCCCAAGGTCCTCATCTATAGATGACGAGGTTGGACTAGCTTTCTCAAGTGGTTTTCAGCACTTTTTTTTTTTGTCTTTAAAATTGTCTGGGACCCATTTTAGAAAATACGAATGCCAGATTAAGATACCAGGTGAGTTTGAGAATAATTATCCCTTATGTGGTATTTCTTTTGTGATGTTTTCCTGGCTAAAAATATTTCTACATCAACTGAATCATTTGATTCTCACAGTGATTCTGTGAGATGAGTCAAATACTATTTATCTTACAGAAGTGCTCAAAAGAGGTTCAGTGACTTGACCCACAGTTTTGTAGTTGATGAATGACTGAGCAGTGCTGAAGCCCGAGTCCAGTTCTCTTTACTTTTCATTAAACTGCCTCCTGAAATCTGAAAACTGGAATGAATTAGTAAGCCTATAGGACTAGGCATCATTTTGTAATGTATTAGTATATTCCCCCCCGCCAAAAAAAAAAAACTAACTGGAAATTGCCTCTTCTTTTAGGGTCAGATTTGCAAGTAGGCTTTATATGATTCATTCTCAGATTTACTGTATTGACAGCAATGCAATTATAGGAGAGAATAAACTTAAATATATAAAACACTCTATGGTGGTTAGTTTTTTATATCCTCACAAATACTGAACCTTTGGTGGGTTAAACACTTTTATTTAGATCACTGAAAATTTGCATTACAACTAAAATGATTGGTTCATATTCCCAGAGTGATTTGTTTACTCTAAAATATACTTTATTTTTCTAGAATTTGAACTATTTGGTTATCATTTCCATGTGTGCCAGTTTTCTTTGGATATTCTCGGTTTATTGACCGTGCAGCCTTAGGCTTATGTTTTGTCATATGTGGTTTCTTTTAATTTAGCATTGTCCCAATCCCTTCTTCTAATGAAGAAATTCGCTTAGTTGATGATGCATTTGGAAAAATTTGTCACATGGTCAGTGATGGCTCCTGGGTGGTTCGAGTTCAAGCTGCAAAGCTATTGGTAAGTTACACTTTCTTTAGTGAACATACTGCCTCTTACCTTTGTGCAAAGGTTTGACCCACTTTTGGAATACTCAGAATTTCTTAAAATAGAAAAGAAATGGTTCACTTTCCTATGGAGAAGTAGTCTTTTAGAACTGTAAGGAATTTTAAAGCTAATCCTGTTTAACCTTGTTATTTAACATATGAGGCAGCCAAGGCCCAGAGGAAAGGAAACTAATAAGAAAGATATTTGCTACTGTTTACTAAGCACCTGTTATGCCATCTAGATACTTTGGTAGGAGGACCTTTACATACATTATCTCATTTACTTGGCACACTAACCCTACAAGATAGATACTATTATCCCCATTTTCCAATGGAGAAAACAGGCTCTGAGAAGTTTATTACCCAGTTTACACAGATAGAAAGTGGTAGAACTGTGATTCAATTCCTGATCTCTTAACTTTTAGCCTGATAGTTTCCTACTATTTTGCATAGAACTTTTTTTTTCTTTTTTTTAATTTTCAGGGATAGAAATGTTTTTACAGCAGAAATAGTGTTGCCGTATACTCAGCTTCAGTTTCTAGCTGTGCTACCATGGACGTATAACTTGATCTTAGTCTCAGTTTCCTCATCTGTTAAATGGAGTTACAGTAGCTCTCCTGTTTACCTCGTAGGGTTGTCATGATGCTCAAATGACATACTTATCTGTGAGAATTTTTTTTATATATAAGCAGTTGAGGGTGGGAGTGGGGGAAATTATACTATATAAATGTATATAAATATCTGTAAAATTATGTAAATATCACAGCAAGAAATTGAGATTCTTTTCTTCCCCTTCCCTTTGAGGGCTTGCAGCACTGCCAGTCTTGGTGGGATTGTTGCCTAAATGCTTTGGATCTGACTGTACTGGATACAGATCCAGTGATATTCCTGATTCTGTGAACAGCTTTTATGGCTAACTACAGAAACCTGTATGAAGCATTTTCATGGAATAATAAGGAATTTCGATGATTTCTGTATTTCCTGTTTACAGATTATATTGCTTATTCATAATGAAAAAGTTAAGTATTCTAGTTGTTAATGATTTTGTTTTTGAATTCACATTTTATAGCTTTGTTTTTGATTTATGAATATTTTAAAGTTCAGAACAATTTAATTGTTCATCACATTCTTTCATTCTCCATTTACTGAGCATCTACAATGTGTTGGACTTTATGCTGGGCCCTGGAATACAGATATAAAGACATAGCCAGTCAATAGAGAAAGATTTTTATATAGAATGAATAGGAGTATGCATGTGTGTGTGTTTAGAGGAATAATTTTTTTTAATTATAGTTTAGATGAACTATAGAACAAAACTAGCTTCTCATTAAACAGTTAGTACACATATTGTTTTATGACATTGGTTAACAACCCCACAACATATCAACACTCTACTTTCTCGACCTTGGATTTCCTGTTAGCAGCTTTCCTGTCCCCTCCTTCCTTCTAGTCCTTGCCCTGTGCCAATTAGTCTTGTTTTGTTTTATGGAACTGTCTAATCTTTGGCTGAAGGGTAAACCTTGGGAGTGACTTCATTACTGAGCTAAAAGGGTATCCGGGGGCCATACTCTCAGGATTTCTCCAGTCTCTGTCAGGCCAGTAAGTCTGGTCTTTTTTTGTGAGTTAGAGTTTTGTTCTACATTTTTCTCCAGCTCTGTCCAGGACCATCTATTGTGATCCCTGTCAGAGCAGTCAGTGGTGGTAGCTGGGCAGCATCTTGTTGTACTGGACTCAGTCTGGTGGATGTTGTGGTAGTTGTGGTCCATTAGTCCTTTGGACTAATCTTTCCCTTGTGTCTTTAGTTTTTTTAATTCTCCCTTGCTCCCAAAGGAGTTTGACCAATGGGGTATCTTAGATGGCCGTTCTCAGGCTTTTAAGACCCCAGATGCTACTCACCAAAGTAGAATATAGAACATTTTCTTTATAAAGTATGTTATGCCAGTTGAGCTAGATGTTCCCTGAGACCATGGTCCCCATAGGCCTAAGCCCAGCAATTTGGTCCCTCAGGGAGTTTAGATGTGTCTGTGGAGCTTCCATGCCCTTGCTTTGTACAAGTTGTGCTGGCTTCCCCAGAACTCTGTACTGTCTTATCTATTGTCTTATTTAGTGTTTTTCCATCCCCACCCCTCCCCTCCCTCGTACCCATCAAAGATTGTTTCTTTGTGTGTGTAAGCCTTTTCATGAGCTTTTACAGTAATGGTCTCATACAATATTTGTCCTTTTGTGATTGACTTATTTCACTCATCATAATGCCCTCCAGGTTCATCTGTGTTACGAGATACTTCGCAGAGTCATCATTGTCCTTTATTGTTATGTAATACTCCATTGTGTGTACGTACCATAGTTTGTTTATCCATTCATCTGTTGATGGGCATCTAGGTTGTTTCCATCTTTTTGTTATTGTGAACAGTGTTGCAGTGAACATGGATGTGCAAATGTCTATTCGTGTGACGATTCTCATTTCTCTAGGATATATTCCTAGGAGTGGGATTGCTGGATCATATGGTATTTCTATTTGTAGCTTTCTAAGGAAGCACCATATCGGTTTCCAAAATGGTTGTATCATTTTGCATTGCCACCAGCAGTGCATAAGAGTTCTAATCTCCCTGCAGCCTGTCCAACATTTGTTACTTTCTGTTTTTTGATTTGCATTTCTCTAATGGCTAGGGATCGAGAGTATTTCCTCATATGTCTGTTAGCTGCTTTAATGTCTTTTTTGGTGACGTGTCTGTTCAATTCCTTCGCACATTTTTTTTTATTTTATTTTTTCCCATACAAAAGTTTATACATACATTATTATGTGACTCTAATTGCTCTTGCCATACTGTGACAGCAGACAGCACACTCCTCCTTTCCACCCCTGATTCCCCGTGTCCATTCAACCAACTCCTAACCCTCTCTGCCTTCCCATCTCACCTCCAGACAGAAGCTGCCCGTTTATAGTCTCTTGTATCTACTTGAGCTAAGAGGCACACTCCTCACGAGTATCACTTTATGTCCCACAGTCCAGTCCAATCCCTGTCTGAAGAGTTGGCCTCAGAAATTGTTTTAGTTCTGGGCTGCTAAAGAATCCAAGGGCCGTGCTTTCCGGGGTACCTCCAGTCTCAGTCAGACCATTAAGTCTGGTCTTCTTACTAGAATTTGAGTTCTGCACCCCACCTTTCTCCTGCTCTATGAGGGACTCTCTGTTGTGTTCCCTGTCAGGGCGGTCATCTAATTGTTCTAGTCTCAGGCTGATGAAGTCTCTGGTTTATGTGGCCCTTTCTTGGTCTCGGGCTAATGCTTTCCTTGTGTCTTTGTTGTTCTTCATTCTCCTTTGCTCCAGGTGGTTGGGACCAATTGCCTTTGCCCATTTTTTAATTGGATTATTTGTCTTTTTGTCGTAGAGGTGCTGGATTTTCTTGTAGATTTTAGAGATTAGACCTTTGTCTGATTCGTAATAGCCAAAATTTTTTTCCCAGTCTGTAGGTTCTCTTTTTACTCTTTTGGTGAAGTCTTTTGATGAATATTAGTGTTTAATTTTTAGAAGATCCCTGTTATCTAGTTTATCTTCTGGAGTTAGAGGAATAATTTAATGATCTATCTGCACCTGAGTAGGCAGTTTAAAAAAGTACTCCTTAAAGCAAGGCCGTTCAAAATTCTCGGTTTTGTACCCTCATAGGATCCAAAATGCATATGTGTACAGCTGTACGAATAATGAATTACTGTAGTGAATTGAAAGGGTTTTCACTTGGATTACTCTAACTTGAGTCAAGTGTTTTCATGCTCTAATTTCAGCAATTTTAAATCTGAACAGCTCCAAATTATACAAATAATGATGTTTGTACTTCAGAAATAATTATTAATCAATCTAATCTTGCTAATAAACGTACATGCTACTGTTTATATAGAGTTCCTAGCCTATTAAGCTAGATATTTTCAGTCAGACACACACACCCCTACTTCCTTATACACAGAAACACACACACATAGATACCTATATATCCTCAAACACATACTTTATACAAATAATATTTAATCCTTTTAAACTCTTTGAGGTAGATATTATATTACTTATTTTATAAATAAGAAAACCAAGGTTTAGAAAAGGGAGTAAATGAGAAAAGTAGTGCCACACAACGAGTAAATAACAGATGAGGTCTTCAGACTTCTTGCCCCTAAAGCCCAAGTGGAATCCCTTCCTAGTGAGGGTGTAGTTACACAGTGGGAACAGTGAGTGTGGTGGGTGAGCAGTTAAGGGTCTGCTAGTTTACTAGTTCCTCTTTGCAAGCTCATAGGTAAAACTCCCCTGCCCCAACTCTGAAGTAGACAAACCATGTGGTCAGGTGAATTGCTTATGACCGTCAGGCCACTTGTTAGCAATTCAACAAACGCTGGACACAGTTCTGTCTTTAAAAGAGTTGGTAGCCTAATAGGCCAAGATTGGCAATCAGACAATTACAATACCTGGTACTCCTAGGAAAGAACACCTAACACAGGCACAGAAGGTCTCTAGAGGAGGTGATTTCTGAACTGAGTCTTGGAGGATGAGTGTGAGTTAGCTAGGTGGAGAAACAGAAGGAGAAAATATGAGCAGAGATATAGAAGGAGTGCAATATCATGCATGCTAATACCATACTAAACTACAGTATCATACTAAACTAACATCATACTAAACTACAAGCAGCTTAGTACTTGGGGGCATAATGTTCAGGGTGGAGGGGGGTGGCAATAAGATAAAGCTGGAGAGGAAGGCAGAAACCAGGTTTTGCCAGAAGTTAAATGAAATGGCAGGGCTTTAGACTTAAGGCCATCTTGCACAAAAAAAAAAAAAGAACCATTTTCCATTCTTCTTGACTTACAACAAGATGAAAAATTTTCAGAAAATTCAAAACCATGCGAAAGAGGTTGCTTTCATTTATCTATAACTGACCCTAATGGGGCAAAGCAACTTGGTTTCCAAGTATGTAAGCAGATCCATGGGGCTACAGGCACTACTTTTAAATTAAGCATAATAATTAGCATTCTATCTAGGATATGGTTCTTAGTTTTATGATTTCTTCTCAAGTTGTTGAATTTCTTACTCAGTGAATGTTAATGGCACGTATTAAGCTCTATTTTGGTAATTGCTGCTGTTAATGTTTTTATTATTGTCCTGATGATGATGTCCTTAACTATCAAGGATAATAAGGTTATTTATAAGCTTTCACAAGTCTTTGACCTTAAAAATTGTAGCATTTTCAGACTGTTAGATTGTAGACTTTTATGCCATAAGTCTGCTCAGACTGAATTTCCCAGAGACAGAGAAGATGTTCTAGTTGGTGCAGTTTTACGTCTCAAGTACTAACGCATCTTCTTTTGGGGGAGGCAGAGGAAAATCTGGTTTTTCTTTTAATCACCTAATTGGATAGAGGCTGTCGTTGTTAGGCGCTGTTGAGTCGATTTTGACCCATAGTGACCCCATGTGACAGAGTAGAACTCCCCATAGGATTTTCTAGGCTGTAATCTTTACAGGAACAAATCCTCAGGTTTTTCTCCCACAGGGCTGCTTAGTGGGTTCGAACTGCCAGCTTTTTGGTTAGCAGCCAGTAGAGACGAGGAGCCTTAAAACTAGAGTAAAGAAAGAATGCATAGACTTACTTATACTGACTGAGCAATTTTTGCTCCAAAATCAGGTTTGCTACAGTTGTTTGTTAAATATCTGGTGTCTGAGTTTCAGAAGCATCTATCTATAAAGCTCTCCAGCAAAATGGTTTTCTTAGTGTTATAAATTTAGGTTAAGTAGCTGTGATAGTGCGGTTGGAGTGGCACCATCTTACATGAATATATTTGTCTCAGTTAAAGTAGACAAGAATGTAGTGTTGTTTTTTTTTTTTCTGACTAGTGAGATACATTTTATGATGAGCTCATTATCCTTTGGGCCCAAATCTACTCCTTCTGTATCTTCAGGAATGATGCCATCATCTCCCAAGTCACGAACCCAGAAGACATTTGGGAATAAAGTTGAAGTTTCATTATTTCTCAAGTGTATTACTATGTATAGAAGTCTTGGCATTTGTGGATTTAAAATGACAAGTGTTTTAGGTATCTAGTGTTGCCGTAATAGAAATACCATGAGTGGAATGCTTTAACAAACAAAAATTTATTTTCTCACAGGTTAGAAGGCAAGAAGTTTGAATTCAGGGTACCAGCTCTAAGAGAAGGTGTTCTCTCTCTGTTGGCTGTGGGGGAAGGTCCTTGTCTCTTTTTAGCATCTGTAGGCACAGTGTTCCTTGGCCTCTTGGTGATCTTCATGTGGCATGGCATCTGTCTTCCCCCATCTCTGCTTCTTTTCTTCTTTGCTTAATCTGCTCCTTTTGTATCTCAAAAGAAGTTGACTCAAGACACATCCTATACTAATAGTGCCTCATTACCATAACAAAGAAAAACCCATTCCCAAATGGGATTAAAACCACAGGTATAGAGGTTAGGATTTACAACACATATTTTTGTGGGACACAGTTCAATCCACAGCAAGCTTAAGGTATGCATAGGTAGCACTGAAAATTAATTATGTGTAATGGTATATAATTTTTTGAGGCCCGAATTTGAATAGTACCCCCTCTGTGGCTGTGTTGAAAGTGAGCTCAGCTGAAGCTGCATCCCAGGAGAGCATTGGGAAATATGGATGGAGTAACTTACTGTAAAGTGATCAAAACTTTCTTTCTTTGAGGGGAAAAAAGGCCCTTAAAAAACCAAGTGCTAGCCCAGAAGAACTAGATGGTCCCTGGCTACCACCACCGACCTGTCTGACAGGGATCACAACAGAGTCCCGGACAGAGTGGGAAAATAGTGTAGAACAAAATTCAGATTCACAAAAAAAGACCAGACTTATTGGTCTGACAGAGACTGGAGGAACCTCCGAGACTCTGGCCCCCGGACACCCTGGTAACTCAGAAGTGACACCACTACTGAAGCCTACTTTTCAGACGAAGATTAGATAGACCAACAATCAATAACACACATGAGGAACATGCTTCTCAGTTCAATCAAATACACGAAACCAAACGGGTAACTCCCGCCCAAACGCAAGATGAGAAGGCAGGAAGGCACAGGAACTGGATGAAGGGATACAGGGAACCTAGAGTGGAAAGGGGGAGTGTGCTATCACAATGTGGGGATTGCAACCAATGTCACAAAACAAATCTGTAAAACTTTTGAATGAGAAAAAAAAAAAAAGAGATTGCAGCCTTGGAAACCCTATGGCGCAGTTCTACTCTGTCCTCTAGGGTCATTATGGGTTATATCTGTGGTTATAATCCCGTTTGGGAATGGGTTTTCTTTGTCATGTTAATGAGGCAGTATTAGTGTAGGGTATGTCTTGAGTCAGTCTCTTGAGATATATAAAGAGCAGATTAAGAGAGCAGAGATGGGGAAGGATAGATGCCATACCACATGAAGATCACCAAGGAACAAGGACTTTCCACCAGAGCCAACAGAGAGAGAAAGCCTTCCTCTAGACCGGTGCTCTGAATTCGGACTTCTGGTCTCCTAAACTGTGAGAGAATAAATGTCTGTTCATTAAAGCCATTCACTTGTGGTATTTTTTTTTATAGCAGCACTAGATAACTAAGACTGATAGGAATCAGTGATCCGGGTCTTCTCACATAAATACCTCCTTTGTTTTCTTGAAAGTGCTTGTTAGAGTGAAAATGGCTTTTTAATATAATAAATTAGAATAAAGAAAATATTTATAAAGTTAAAAAAAAAGCCAAGTGCTAATGGTGTGAGTAAAGAGAAAGTGAGGATATCTAAAAAGTTATTGTTCTTATTCATAACATAGATGTGTTGGAATAAAAAAATGAATATTAGATTTGCCATTAGCTCAGATCTATGTAACAAACAAGGCCACCAACAGTACCACGTGGAGATAAAGAAAAGTGGTTTTGAAACTACTTCAGTCAAAACAATACAAAGATTGCTGCTCTAGAATAGTAGAAAAGGTGTTAATTTGGGTAAGGATATTCCCAAAGAACGTGTCACTTTCTGTAAAAAATGTGATTGGAGAGAAGGTCAGGAGCTTGTATAAGCATTTCCATATTTATTAATTCCTAAATGGTCTCCAGAGCCCTGCTGGCGTAGTGGTTACGAACTCAGCTGCTAACCAAAAGGTCTGCAGTTTGAATCCATCAGCCACTCCTTCCCCCTGCATGTCTGTCAGTTTGTCATACTGTAGGGGCTTGCATGTTGCTATGATGCTGGAAGCTATGTGACTGATATTCAAATCTCAAGAATAGATTTGATGCATTTGAACACTAATGACTGAAGACCAGACGAGTTGTGGAATGATGTCAAGGACATCATACATGAAGAAAGCAAGAGGTCGTTAAAAAGGGTAGGAAAGAAAGAAAAGATCAAAATGGATGTCAGAAGAGACTCTGAACCTTGCTTTTGAATGTTGAGTAGCTAAGGGAAACGGAAGAAATGATGAAATAAAAGAGCTGAACAGAAGATTTCAAAGGGCGGCTCTAGAAGACAAAGTATTATAGTGACACGTGCAAAGACCTGGAGTTAGAAAACCAAAGGGGAAGAACACTCTCAGCATTTCTCAAGCTGGAAGAACTGAAGAAAAAATTCAAGCCTCAGGTTTGCAATATTGAAGGATTCTACGGGGAAAATATTAAATGATGTGAGAAGCATCAAAAGAAGATGGAATACACAGACTCACTATACCGAAAAGGATTGATTGACGTTTAACCATTTCAGGAGGTAGCATATGATCAGGAAGTAATGGTACTGAAGGAAGAGGTCCAAGCTACACTGATGTCACTGGCGAAAAATAAGGCTGCAGGAATTGATGGAATACCAGTTGAGATGTTTCAACAAACGGATGCAGCTCTGGAGGTGCTCATTCGTCTATGCCAAGAAATTTCAAAGACAACTGCCTGGCTAACCAACTGGAAGAGATCGATATTTATGCCAATTCCAAAGAAGGGTGTTCCAACCATTCATATCACATGCAAGGAAAATTTTGCTGAAGATCTTTCAAAAGCAGCTGTAGCAGTACATCGACAGGGAACTGCCAGAAATTGAAGCCGGTTTTGGAAGAGGACGTGGAACAAGGGATGTCATTGCTGATGTCAGATGAATCATGGCTGAAAGCAGAGCATACCAGAAAGTGTTTACCTGTGTTTTATTGACTATGCAAAGGCATTCGACTGTGCGGATCATAACAAATTATAGATAACTTTGTGAAGAATGGGAATTCTAGAACACTTAATTGTGCTTATGAAGAACCTGAACATAGATGAAGAGGCAGTCATTCAGACAGAACAAGGGGATACTGCGTGGTTTAAAGTCTGGAAAGGGGTGTGTCAGGGTTGTATCCTTTCACCATACTTAATCTGTATGCTGAGCAAATAATCTGAGAAGCTGGACTATATGAAGAAGAACGTGGCATCAGGATTGGAGGAAGACTCATTAACAACCTGTGTTATGCACAACCTTGCTTGCTGAAAGTGAAGATGACTTGAAGCACTTACTAATGAAGATCAAAGACTAGAGCCTTCAGTATAGATTACACCTCAACATAAAACAAAAATCTTCACAACAGGACCAATAAGCAACATCATGATAAAGGAAGAAAAGATTGAAGTTGTCAAGGATTTCATTTTACTTGGGTCCACAATCAGAACTCATGGAAGCAGCAGTCAATAAATTAAACGATGCATTGCATTGGACAAATCTGCTGCAAAAGACCTCTTTAAAGTGTTAAAAGGCAAAGATGTCACCTTGAAGACTAAGGTGTGCCAGAACCAAGCCATGGTGTTTTCAGTCACCTCATATGCATGCGAAAGCTGGACAATGACTAAGGAAGACCGAAGAAGAATTGATGTCTTTGAATTGTGGTGTTGGCAAAGAATATTGAATATACCGTGGGCTGCCAAAAGAACGACAAATCTGTCTTGGAAGAAGTACAGTCAGAATGCTCCTTAGAAGCAAGAATGATGAGACTTTGGCTCACTTACTTTGGATATGTAATCAGGAGGAATCAGTCCCTAGAGAAGGATGTCCTGCTTGGTAAAGTAGAGGGTCAGCGAAAAAGAGGAAAACCCTCAACAAGATGGATTAACACAGTGGCTGCAACAGTGGGCTCAAGCATAATATCGATTGTGAGGATGGCACAGGACTGGGCAGTTTTTCGTTCTGCTGTACATAGGCTCACTATGAGTTGGAACCTACTCAAAGGCACCTAACAACAACAACTGCTCCTTGGAAACCCTATGGGGCAGTTCTGCTCTATCCTATAGGGTCACTTTGAGTTGAAATTAACTCGATGGCGACAGGTTTGGTTTTTTGGGTTTAACTAGTCTCTGCTTTCATTTTGGTTCCTTCTGGTCCGTTAGTCACATTGTTGGCAAGATGACCCTTATAAAGTGTAAATCTGACTATGTTTATCCTGAACTTGAAATGAACAAGTTATCTACTCTCTCAACCTCAATTTCTCATCTGAAAAATGGGAATAATAATGGTACATTCTTCATGAGGTTATTGTGAGAAATCAATTTCTAAAATGTAAGTAAATATTTTATATGCAGTGAAGCTCATTAAGTGTTTAATAGAAGTTAGCTAGTTATTATTCACAAGGCAGATTCCTTAGCATGATGAAGGCTCTTTATGATCTGTCCCTATCTGTCTGTTCTGCTTCATTTTTGGCACCCCCATCCTGCATTCCATTCGTAAAACCACTTGCTGTTTCCCACATGGCATTTTCTGTTCATGCGTTTGTACTTGTATTTCCAATTCCTCAAATATACCTCTCCTGTCTCTTCCCTAAACTGATTGTTCTCTGAGTTTCCATAGCAACCTTTATAAATGTTTATTACAGCATTTCATACCATAACGCAGTTGCCTCTTTGCTTGTCAGTCTCCCTCACTATAGTCTGTGAGGTCATTGAGTATGGAGTTGATGTTTTTTATTTTTGTGTTCCTGTTCCTGGAGACTGTAGGCATATAGCTGAATGGTTGCTAAATAAATATTTGTTTTCTTGAATGAGTGAATGAATGAACAAGTGAATGGAAAGAATGAAATGGAAAGGAATGGAGAGATGGTAGAGGTTAGTGGTTAAGTCAAAGGATTCTAAAGCCTAGGTTCATACCCTAGCTCTGGAATTTACTACCTTTGTGTTCTTGAATGAGTTACGTAGTCTTTTGGTGCCTATTTTTCCTTTCTGTTGTTGTTGTGCTTTAAGTGAAAGTTTACAATTCAAGTTAGTCTCTCATACAAAAATTTATACATACATTGTTTTGTGACCCTACTTGCTCTCTCTATACTGTGAAAGCACACTCTTCCTTTCCACCCCAGATTTCCCACGTCCATTCAGCCAGCTCCTGACCCTCTCCGTCTTTTCATCTCACCTCCAGACGAGAGCTGCTCATTTAATCCTATGTATCTACTTGAGCTAAGAAGCACACTCTTCCCGAGTATTATCTTATATCCCATAGTCCAGTCTAATCTTTGTCTGAAGAGTTGGCCTCGGGAATGGTTTTAATTTTGGGCTAACAGAGAGCCCAGGAGCCACGTCTTCCAGGGTCCCTCCAGTCTCAATCAAACCATTAAGTCTCGTCCTTTTACTAGAATTTGAATTCTGCACCCCACTTTTCTCCTGCCTCATCAGGGACTCTCTTTTGTTTTCCCTGTCAGGGTGGTCATTGGTGGTAGCTGGGTACCATCGAGTTCTTCTGGTCTCAGGCTGATGAAGTCTCTGGTTTGTGTGGCCCTTTCTGTCTCTTGGGCTAATACTTTCCTTGTGTCCATGGTGTTCTTCATTCTCCTTTACTGCCGGTCGGTTGGGACCAATTGTTCCATTTTAGATGGCTGCTTCCTAGCTTTTAAGACCCCAGATGCCAGTCACCAAAGTGGGATGCAGAACATTTTCTTAAAAAACTTCGTTATGCCAGTTGACCTAGATGTCCCCTGAAAGCATGGTCCCCAGACCCCCACCCCTGCTACTCTGTCCCTCGAGCTTTTTTTTTTCCATATATAAAATGAGGCTAATAGTGGTATTTACTTCGTAGGACCGTAGTTGAGTATTAAATGAGTTAAATTAATATATGTATAAAGCACTTAGAACAGTGCATTGCACATGGTAAGCTTTGTTTTGGTAATAGCTGCTGCTAATGTTTTTATTATTGTCTTGATAATGATGTCCTTAACTATCAATGATAATAAGGTTATCCTTATGCATTTAAGGTGGCCTCAGACTTGAATTTTAAGATAATGTTCAAATCATAAAAGTTGTTTTATTTGCTTTGGATTCTTTTTACAGGGCTCTATGGAGCAAGTCAGTTCTCATTTTTTGGAGCAGACCCTTGACAAGAAGCTGATGTCAGATCTGAGGGTAACTTGAATTCTTCGTGTGAAAACTAGATTTCTGTAACCAAAAACCAATGTGGTACCTACATGCCGAGTTGTGTTGATTTAATTTTCCAGCTCATGCATTTGTTATATGAACGTAGGATGACTGGATTACATTTTAATTTAAGATCTTGGTAACTTGAACCAAATTACAAGGTACTTCATTAAATTGTGTATTATTGTAATGAAATACTTCACACAGATTGTGCTTTACAAAGACAAGGAAAGATTAATTTTCCATTTGTTAGAAACTAGGAAGTTCTTATTCTGTGAGATGGCATGACACCTTAGAGCTTTTCAACATCAGTTCCCATGGAAGAGTGAGCAAATTCTTTTTTCCAAACAGTAACAAAATGCCTCCTATGGAATGCCCTGAAGCTCTGACTGTGGTACTTTTCTGACATGGTTGGCAGAACCAAATATGAGTCTGAGAAAATACCTTAATTTTTAAAATTATAACAGTGATAATTAAGAGTTACAGAATCTTTGATAAATAGTGGGGTAAGGGAAGCAATTTACCCATATTCTCACCACCCTAACTTCGGTCATTTTGGTGTATTTCTTCCCAGCTCTTTTTCGTAGTCATTGTATGCAGATCACTTTTCCTTCCACTATTTACATTTATCATTAAATCATGTGTTTATTTTTTCATATCACCAACTTCATACTTAGCATTTTTACTGATCGTTTAATATTCTCTAAAATAGATGTGCTATTAGTCATTTCTTAGCCCTTTCAACATATTGGACATTTAGATTCTCCTAATTTCTCCACTGTTGTAAATCATAAAGATCATCATCTTCATGCATATTGGCTCTTTTCCTTTTTTGAGTTATTCCCTAAGATAAATTCTTAGGAATGGTTGAGGAGTTAACATCTGTGCTTCATGAAACCTTGCCATATGGCTGTCCTTAAGAGAAATTATACAGCACCATTACCATGGCATTGCCTTCATACAAGATCAGTTTTTGATTTTAAGTGTTTTCTGTGTGTGGCAGGGTAGAAGCATAAAGAAGGAAATGTTATGGTAGATGGTGAGGGATGATTAATGCAAGGTTTCTAAGACACAATGCAGTGTGCAAGCATTACTGTATTTTTTTCTGATCCACATCCTTGCAGGCTCAGGTGCTATATCTCATCAGTGCCTCTGAAATGATTGGCCATGAGGATATAGACTAACACTGAGAAAATTCATAAAAGGCTGATGTATAAAGGTAGAATGCCAATTTATTCATTTGTGTAAGAACTGTTAACTGTCAAGTAGACTGGATATTTACAGTAGCCAACCACTATAGTACTCTATGGGCAATCTGTGTGGGAAGCGAACTTACTAGAAGGTTGCTAGGTGATCACAGTGTCCAAGCAAAAAATGTCATTGCAAAATAGAGACCTATTTCTACTGAGACTGAAGAGATTGTTTTCTAGGGCCGGTGTTTTGTCTTCCCAGGATGGTGCTTGGAGTGTAGCACTGCTATTATCTACCTCTCTGGCTTTTCCTTTCCCATATTGCCTTGACTACAGGCATCTGTCTGATTGCCGCATTCTTTAGCTATCTTCGTACTCTTTAATCACATTACTGTCACGTATTGTAGGCCTGTGAGCCTTTGGACTTACTTTCAGTTGAATTTGCAGTTCTCTGCTTTGAGATACTGAGTATTTCTTTTTTAAGTGTAACTCAGAGAGCAGTCTTATTGCCTACCTTCTCGTGTTCTCAGGGTTGCATCTTACTTTTCTGTCATGAACCTCCTACAGGTGGTAATTGTTGTTGTCCTCTGCAGAGGAAACGAACTGCACATGAGCGTGCCAAGGAACTTTATAGTTCAGGAGAGTTTTCCAGTGGCAGGAAGTGGGGAGATGACGCCCCCAAGGAAGAAATAGATACGGGAGCTGTGAACTTGATTGAGTCTGGAGCTTGTGGAGCCTTTGTTCATGGGTTGGAAGATGAGATGTATGGTAAGTATGACTGCATAATAATAACAGTGCTCATTTACTGAGCAACTGCAATGTGTCAGGCATTCTACTGGGTGGTATACATACATTGTCTTGTTTAGTCCTCACAGTAGGTACTTCTATCTTTATTCTACAGAGGAAGCTGAAGCCCAGGTGGTATGATACAGTGGTTAAGAGTATGGGCTTTAGCTTAAAACCCAGCAACCCAGGTTGAAATTCCAGCATTCCCATAAAGCAGAGATAATAGTGTCATTCTGAGTTGTGAGAATTAAATGAGGTTATATATATATAGAACAGTTGGCACAATGCATGACCCATTCATAGTAAGCAGTTAAATACTGGTAGTAAAAATTGATATTATTGATATCGATAATAATAATCACTTATTATTAGTCACCCAGACAGAAGCAAGATTTAAACTCAGGTATGTCTGATTGCAAAGCATTTGTATGTCTGATAAAAACTTTATTTCACCTTTTTTTTTCTTTTAAGTAAATAATGGAAGATGATAGTTTATTTTTTTAATCAATAAAATATTTTTAGAGCAGTTTTAGGTTTACAGAAAAAATGTGCAGAAAATAGAGTTCCCATATCTAGCTGTTTAAAAATTTTTTTCTTTGGTTTTAATCAGTTTGTTTTGTTGTTTGTTATGATGTGGTTATAATTTTCTTCATACTTCCTATGCTTGGAGTTTGTTGAACTTTTTGCTTGAATCTGTGGGTTTATAATTTTCATCAAATTTGGAAAAATTTTGTCATTTCTTTAAATATTTTTCTGGCCCCCCTCTTCTTTTGAGCACTTCAGTTACATTTATATTGGGCTACTTGAGGTTTTCCTGCAGCTCACTGATGCTGTCTTCATGGGTTTTTTTCCCCAGTCTTTTTTCTTTTTGGGTTTCATTTTGGACAGTTTCTATTGCTTTGTCCATAATTTCACTCATCTTTTTTTCAGCAATGTCTAATTTGCTGTTAATCCCATTTAGTGTATTTTTCATCTCAGTCATTGTAGTTTTCATCTGTAGAAGCTGAATTTGAATTTCAGTCTTTTTAATATCTTCCATGTCTTAACATGCTCACTCTTTCTTCTAGCTTCATGAGCATGTAATACATATATATTAACTATCTTAATGTCATTGTCTACTGGGTCTATTGTTTGTGTCATTCTGGATTGGTTTTGATTTTTTTTCCTGTTTCACTATGGATTATATTTTCTGGCTTCTTTGCATGCCTGGTAATTTTTGACTGGATTTCAGACATGGTGAATTTTTTTTTTCTTTGCTTTTTGGTGCTGAATTTTTTTTATTGTATAAATATTTTTGAGCTTTACTCTGAGATGTAGCTGTTTGGGTCTTCTAAGCTTTGTTATGCAGGACTGGAGCAGTGTTCAGTATAGGGCTTATTTTTCCCCACTACTGAGGTAAAACTTTTCTGGAAAATCTGTTCTAGGCCCTGTGTGTGCTCTGGAGATTGTTCCCTCTGATCCTTTTGGGTGGTTCTTTCCCAGGCCTTGGGTAGTTTCCTTATAGATCAGAACTCAGCCAAAGACTTGAGGGGAGCCCTCTGTAGAGATGTTTCCCTCCCTCTCTCTTCTTCCTTCCTGTCTCTCTCTGTAGCTTTCTTATGGGTACTTTGCTCTCTGAACTCTAGCCACTTGGCCTTGCTAGAGTCCCAGCTCCATCTTGTCAATCAGAGATACCTGACCTATAGCCTAGAAACTCTCTCCAGGCAGTAAGCTGTTCTAATCATAGAGCTCATTTAATTTACTTCTCATCTCTCAGGGATTACTGTCCTTCACCATTTCCAGTCTTGAATACTGTTGTTTCATATATTCGCTCTGGTTTTTTAGTTGTTTCAGATGGGACAGTAAATCTGGTTCTTTTTGTTCTATCTTGGCCGGTAATGGAAGTCCTGCAGAGCGTTTATGATTTCCATTATATGATACTATCTCATAGATCACAGAATGTCAGTTCTTTGAGATGATTGATTCCACCCTCCTCATTTTCAGTGAGAGTAACAGACCTGGGAAAGTAATGTTGATTGTCGAAATTTCATAACAAATTTGTGTCAGAGACAAGATTTAGAACCTAAGTCTTTAAAATGCCTATAAAAAGTTACCTCAGGCTAGAACTTCTTAGAAGGGCAAGAAAATTATTTTTGATAGACGGTAATTTTCTATCAGTAGATCTAAAAATTGGCCTACCCTATCCAATTTGCTGTAAGATTTTCTGTATATTTAGAAATTAGTCAAAGCTACCTCTGCTTATTTTTTGTTCTCTATGAACTTGAAACATGAATTACAATTTAAATAGTGCTCAGTAATAAGAAGTGCAGTTATTAAAACCAGTTTCATCCTAAGATGACTAAATGGAACTATTTTAAGTTTCTATTAGCATTCTTGTTTGGTTTGGTTTCTACAATTGAATTTCATCACTATTAATGTTTTGTGATTTAGTTACACAGTTTTCAGTTTGTCATTCAGTTTAATTAAAGTAACTTAACTTTGGAAACTGACTGAACCATAACTAGGCATCAGGTATGGCAGCTTTTTGATTTTATTATATTTATAAAATTCTGGGTATCTTGGATTGAATTGTGTCCCCAAAAAATGTGTGTCAACTTGGCAAGGCCATGATTCCCACCCAGTATTGTGGATCGTCCACCATTTTGTCATCTGATGTGATTTCCTCTGTGTTGTAAATCCTACCTCTATGATGCTAATGAGTCAGGATTAGGGGCAGTTATATTAATGAGGCAGGACTCAATCTACAAGATTAGGTTGTGTCTTAAGTCAGTCTCTTTTGAGATACAAAAGAGAGAAGCAAGCAGAGACAGGGGTACTCATTACCACTAAGGAAGAAGTGCCAGGAGCAGCATGTCCTTTGGACCTGGGGTCCCTGAACTGAGAAACTCCTAGAGCAGGGGAAGACTGATGACAAGGACCTTCCCCCAGAGCCAGCGGAGAGAGAAAGCCTTTTCCTGGAGCTGGCACCCTATATTTGGACTTCTAGCCTGCTAGAATATTAGAAAATAAATTTGTTTGTTAAAGCCATCCACTTGTGGTATTTGTGTTATAGGGGCACTAGATAACTAAGACACTGGGTAAATTAGGGATTTAGGGTCATATTGCTAGGAATGAAGTGGAGCCTTATTTCATTGGCTGCAGACTCTAGTGTAGTATCTAACATATTTTCAGTTCTCTATTTGTTCCATGTTCTTTCCCTTCTGGACCTTCGTACATGTGGTTCCTCTGCTTAGAAAGATCTTTTTTTTTTTTTTGTCTTTTGGCCTAGGAACTCTTTCAGGTATTGTATGAGTCGCTTGTTCCACAAAGCTGCCTATGATCCCTTAATTGGGTTATGTACCTCTTCTGGATTTTCTTATACTCGGTGTGCTTTTCCATTGTATCACTCATCACTCTGTAAATCCAGTAACAATTGGAGTCCCTGGCTGGTGCAAATGGTTAAGCGCTTACAACTAACCAGAGGGTTGGTAGTTTGAACCCTCCCAGATTGCCCTGGCAGAAAGGCCTGGCAGTCTGCTTCTGAAAGATCATAGCCTTGAAAACCTGATGGATCAATTGTACTCTGCACGCATGCGGTCGCCACGAGTTGGAATCGACCCAGTGGCAATGGGTTAGGTCTTGTTCTTGTTGCTTTTTGTGTCTTGAGTACTTACAACAAAGCTGGTAAGTAGCTAAGCCAGGACCTAATTAGAGATGTTCATACTCCAAGGAATTGTCTTTATTTTTTTTTTTTCCACTTCTCTTTCAACATTCCAAAAAATCCAGTAGAAATTGTTAATTTGCCTGCCTGTAGCCAGGCTGTACAGGCAAAGTAAAACACCAGGTTTCTTTATTTCTACCTGCAATTGTATCAGCTTAAGTGTTCTGTTTCTCTCATGCTGGTCAGAAGTTCCTCTGTGATTCCCTTGATGTACTTGAAAGTTAACACAGTTAACACACTTGGATCTATCTCTGACTTACTTTGTAATTCTTAGCAATTTCATGTTTAAATCACATTATCATGAAGTGGAAAAAAATTCTTTTCTTCCCTTCTGATAAAAAGGAGAAATTTATACCTACTAAGAATAATCCGAGTCATCTCTCTTTAATGTAGTAGCTCTGCATTTAAACAGTGTTCATAAAACATCTTATTTAAAAAAAAAAAATTATGTTTGTGAATTTTAATCACAACTTTTGAGTTTCAGACTTTTATATAAACTGTACATTTTGTTATAGAACCATTTGGGAACCTCTGGAACAACAACAACTACAGCAAAAAAAAACCCACAGCAAAAACCTGTATATGGAGATCTTGTGAGCATTGTCTGTATCTCACTCATCTCTGTATCCCAGCACTTAGCATAGGGCTTGGCATGTAGTATGTGTTCAGGAAACATTTGTTAGTGAACTGAGGGCCACCTTAGTTCAATGGCTTTACTGTTAAACGTTTTCAGCATGCAAAGAGTTGGAAGATGTTCATCTAGTGTCAAGGTGTTTACAGGACCCATACCTATACCATAGCTAATATTTATTGAACTTTTAACATATGCCAGGTAGTATGCTCTGTGGTTTCCTGCGTTATCTCAGTTAGTCTTTCTAACAGTTCTGTGAGGAAGTGTGTATTATCCCTATTTAACAGATGAGAAAATTGTGGTGCCAGAAAGTTAAGTTCCTTATTTGAGATCACCCTCCAAATTATTGGAGTGATCACTCTCTACAATTTCCTCTGACACCTGTATCATTCCAAAGCATATACTCTTTTTTTTTTTAAATTGTGGTAAATATAAATAAATATAAATATATATATTAGAAAAATAATCTAAGAACATGGGAGGCAAATCTGTGTTCATATCCTGGACGGCCACTTATTAGCTCTGTGACCTCAGGCAAATTGCTTTTTTCTTTGTAAAACCCCATATT
>NW_004444024.1:7696159-7719586 GCF_000243295.1 Trichechus manatus latirostris | reverse complement strand
TGTACTGTATGTGAAACAAAACATTTGCCATTTTAACATTTTTTTGCATGTACAGTTCAATGACATTAATTACATTCTTGATGTTATTCAACCATCACTGCTATCCATTTCCAAATTTTTCCATCACCCTTAACAGAAGCTTATTGGCCCCTCAGTGATGATTCCTCCTTTCCCCATCTCTCCCACCCACCCCTGGCAACTGCTTATTTCACTCAACTTAGTGTTTTCAAGGCTTATCCATGTCATAGTGTGTATCAGAACTTCATTTGTATTTATGCTGAATAATATTCCATTGTATGTATGTGCCACATTTTGTTTATCCGTTCATCTCTTGATGGACATTCAGGATATTTTCACCTTTTGGCTATTGTGAATAGTGCTGCAGTGAGCCCTGTGTACAAGTATCTGTTTGTGTTCCTCATTTCAGTTCTTTTGGGTGTATATCTAGGAGTGGGATTGCTGGGTCATAATGGTAATTCTGTGTTTAACTTTTTGAGGAACTGCCAAATTGTTTTCCACAGTGGCTGCATTTTACACACCCACCAACAATGGATGAGGGTTTCATTTTCTCCATATCCAAAGCACATACTCTTAACCACTTCATGGTGCTAGCCTCGGAATCAACGGACCTGGGTATAGCCTTGTCTCTGCTGTCACTCACTTTGAGGCAAATTAGTTCACTTTGCTGAATCTTATTTCTGAAATGAGAATAATATTATCTAGCCTGATTTAAGAATAATAATATTGTTTAATAATTGCCTTTAAAGATATAATTTACTGTGTTTGGAATAGTGATATAAATAAGAATCTTAGTTTTCAAGAAATTTACTTAATGGAGACAGATATGTGACTTGGTCACATGTCTGTGGAATCAAGATTTAAATCTTAGTCCTCGTGACACCAAAGTCCATGTCGTTAGGTCAACATGAAGGTCATAGCTGAATCTGTGGACAAGTTGGTGATCTCCCAGGGAGAGTTTATAGAGTGAGAATGAAAGACAGCCTGAATGAGAAGGAATGCAGCTTGAATTTTTCCCATGGCTCTTACCGTTATGTACACTTTTATTTTTCCCCTATCTCTAGAGGTTCGCATTGCTGCCGTGGAGGCTCTCTGCATGCTGGCCCAGTCTTCACCCTCTTTTGCTGAGAAGTGCCTTGATTTCTTGGTTGACATGTTTAATGATGAAATTGAAGAAGTACGTCTACAGTCCATACATACCATGAGAAAAATCTCTAACAATATCACTCTCCGAGAGGATCAGCTTGACACTGTCCTGGCTGTATTAGAGGTGAGTATTCCCAGTTTGTTACTCATTTCTTCAAATGTCTACTAAGTGCCTCACGCCCCTCCTTCTTTTTTTTTCTTTTAAATCAGACATTGTGCTAGCTGCTGGGGATACAGCAGTCATAGTTTTGTCTTTCCAACTCCCACCACCCGAAAGATAGAGGACACTGACTGTGAAACAGGAAATCTGATTAAAGCGTGGCATTGCTATGATTGGGAGAGAACAGGATGCCCTGGGAATACAAAGAGTGTCTAACCTGAATTGGCTAAAGTGATCAGGGAAGAAAGAAGGAATGCTGTAGTGGATGCTTGAAGGAGCAGTAGGACTTAATGAGGCATTTGTCTCATATATCATAGAGAGAATATGATATACTCAGGATTAAAAGGAATTCATTATAATGATAACATAGAGTTAAAGAGATGGTGTTGTAGGAAGTGGCTATGGATAAGGCAGGGGCCAAATAATGAAGAGCTCTTGTCAACCTTTGATATGATTTAATTCTTCTACTGAATCATAGAATATTATAGCAAGAAGGGATCTTAGGGATTGATTCATTCAGTCTGGGGTTTTACAGAGAAAAAAGCAATTTACCTGAGGTCACAGAGCTAATAAGTAGCCGTGCCAGGATATGAACACAGATTTGCCCCCCACAATTCTTGGATTAGTTTTCTAGATTTTATTTACTCGTATCTGGATTTTATTTACTAGTGCTCAGGTTTTTAAAAAAATGAGTTTGGCTTTTGTTTTGTTTTTCAGATATTGTGAAAGACATAGCAATTTGATGCTTAGTTATTAGTACACTTATTGCACAATTCTGCTACATGCTTCACAAAACAGATTGGGTGCTTTGATTTTGAGGTTCCTGTCATTCTCTCAGTTGCTTAGCACTTCCATTAAGATTTTTCCTGAATTATACTGAATTTATAATGTTTGATGTATTTTTCCTATGAAAATAAGTTTTCATTCTATGGATTATTCTCCACGGGTTCTCTATAACCTAGCCCTTTGTTTCCTTTTTAACTTTCTCTCCTACCATTCCTCACCCTGAACTTTATGATGTAGTCACTCCCCTACACGTCATGCTTTTCCTCACTGTTTTGCCTGCACTATCATTTTCCTTCTCCGCCTGCACGACTGCCACTTTTCACCTAGCAGGCTTCTGCTTAATTCCCTAGGTCCACATTAGGCATTATGTCCAGGGAGCCTCCCCTGACCATTGCCCTCAGTCCCAGGTAGGCTAAGTGCCACTCCTCTGTATTCCTATAACACTGTGCATAATCCTGTAGCATTTATCAGCCTGTGTTCTGATGATCTAGTTCTCTATTTCTCAAGATTGTAAGCTTCTCAAGGGGGCAGAATCCTGGCTTTTTTATTTTTTTATTCTGAATGCCTTGCAGTGTCTGTCATAAGTAAGTCCTCAGTAAATGTTTGCTGAATAGCTCAGGATGCTTTGATGTCCAGAATTGTTCACCGAGTCACAGGTATACACTGCTACCACCCTGGTCCAAGTCATCATTGTATTAGTTTTTTATTGCTACATAACAAATTATCACAAACCCCTGAAACTATTGCCCTGAGATAACCTTTAAACCTTAAACCAAAAATATTCCCTGATGTCATCCTAAAACCAAACAGTAGTTTAGCTCAGCTAATAAAGAATGTCTGCCTTGAACATTGTGCTGTTTTAAGATCTGTCTATATGGGATCAAACTGACAACAGCAACACAAAAGATTAGGTAGGAATCTTAGGGGGCAGTGAGTTTATGTTGATGGGAGAGGAACAACTCAGAAAAGGAAGGTGAGAATGGTTGCACAACTTGAAGAATATAATCAGTGTCACTGAATTGTACCTGTAGAAACTATTAAATTGGTGTATGTTTTGCTGTGTATATTCTCAACAACAAAAACAAAAATAAATTATTTAACAAAACCCATCAAATTATCAAATTTATTGGCTTAAAAAAACATATACTTACTATCTCACAGTTTCCATGGGTCAGGAGTCTGGGGACAGCTTGGCTGGACCCTCTGTTCAGGGTCTCACAAAGCTATAATTAAGGAGTTGGCCAGACTGCATTGTCATCTGGAGGCTTCACTGGGGAAGAATTTGCTTCCAAGTACGTTTAGGTTGTTGGCAGAATTAATTTCCTTGTAGTTATATGGCTAATGGCCCTGGCTTCTTACTGGCTGTCATCTGGAAGCTGCCCTCAGGTTCTAGAGGCTGTCCATGGTTCCCTGACATGTGTCCTTCTGCATAGACAGTTCACAGTGTGACTGTTTAGTTCTTCAAGGCCAGCAGGACAAAAGTCTCTTAGTCTAATCTGCTAAGAGGGAGTCACATAACATAATGTAATCATGGGAATGACATCCCATCACCATAATCTAATTAAGGGAGTGATGTCCCATCACTGTTGCCATATTCTGGTGGTTAGAAGCAAGTCACAGGTGTCACTCAAAGGGAGGGGATTACACAAATTTGTGATATCAGGAGGTGGTAGTTATTGGGGAGGAGTCACCCCAGGGTCTATTTGCCACAATTATTATTTGTCCCCTAGATTATTTTAATGGGCTCTTAACTGGTTTCTTTGCCGCTCACCACCCAAACTCTGCCTATAGTGTCTTCTCTACACAGCAACCAGATTGATCCTTTTAAAACTTCAGTCAGATGTGTAAGTCTTCAAAACTCTCCAGTGGCTCCCTGTCTTAGAGAAGAAGCTAAAAGTCCTTAAAAGTGGCTCACAAGCCCTGTGTGATTTAGCCCTCTGCCACTTCTCTGACATCATCACTTACTACTCTTTGTGTACTCTGCTCTTACCACACTGGTTTCCTTGCTGTTTTTCTACCTCATGGTCTTTGTACTTGCTGTTCCCTTTGATTGTCTTATGTAAAATACCCCATCTATCCCAGCACCGTTTCTCTTAACCTGCTTTGTTTTTTCTGTATAGCACTTATCACTATCTGACCTATATATATTTACTTACTTATCTATTTTTGTCTTCCCATGAGAATGAAGCTTCTGAGAGCAGAGATTTGATTTTAATTACTGCTGTGTCCTAATACTTGCTACATAGTAAGAGCTTGATAAATTTTTGAATGTTTAATAAATATTTAATAAATATTAAATGTATGAATAAATGAATGAATGAATTCTTCAAATCTCAGCTCATATGTTACCTCCTATCTTAGTTATCTGTAGGGTTGCTCTGAGTTGGAATCAACTCGACAGCACACAACAACAGCAACACCTTAGTATCTAGTGCTGCTATAAGAGAAATACCACAAGTGGGTGGCTTTAACAAACAAATTTATTTTCTTGCAGTTTAGGAGGCTGGAAGTCCGAATTCAGGGTACCAGCTCTAGGGGAAGGCTCTCTCTCTGTCTGCTCTGGGGGAAGGTGCTGGACTCTTCAGCTTCTATTCCTAGGTTCCTTGACAATCATGTTGTGTGTATCCTCCCCTCTGTTTGTGCTTACTTGCTCAATCTGCTCTTTTACATCTCAAAAGAGATTGATTTAAGAAACACCCTACGCTAATACTGCCTCATTAACAAAAGCCATTCCCCAGTGGGATTATAACCACAGGTATAGGGGTTACAGAGTTCAGTTCATAACACTTCCTCCTTCCAGCTACCAGAAAATTGAGGGAACTCTGCACCCTGTACTCCCCATTGCAACTTGTACACTCTGTAATAGGAATAATCTGATTGCTGTTATTTATCTTCAACCATATTGTCTCTCTTTCTAGATAATGAGTTTCTGGAGAGCAGGAGCCTTGGCTCCTCTTATACTTCCCTCATACATCTTACGCTCCAGCCACACCAAACTACTATATTTGTAATTTCTTCAGTGTAGTTTGTTCTCTCTGTCAAAACTGTAAATACACAGAGAAACACCAAAAATTAGTGTAACAGAATATATTTATTTTTAGTAGATGTGATTCAAATCGGGCTGCATCACCTGAACATTTTGGGAAGGACCTCCTAAGAGGGGACAGTGAAAGTGGGTTATATAGGTTATTGTTATGTTAATTTCTCAAGAGACAACATCAAAACACAGGGCAGGTTACTGAAACAGTCACCAAGGACATGCCATACATCCTAAAACAGCCTCTAGTCAGACCCTGGAGTCTTTGCTTCTCACACCTGGCTGCACATAATTTTCCAAAAGAACCCAATGCCTAAGGCCAAATGGTCTCCATTAAGCTGCTCACTAAGTTATTGTTTGACCTGAAGGTGACTCCAGGGAACCAGTAATTGAAGGTTCTGAAGGACACGTAAGGACCCAATTCCATGAACCCAGAAATCTGGATTCTAGGAGAATCAAAATGATTTTGTCATCTCATACCTTAGTACATCAGACTATTCTTCTCAGCATGCCCCCACCTCTGCCCCATCTGCTTAGTGAATTCCCATTGACATTTCAAGAATCAGTGCAAGCATCACTGATGATGTGAGCCCTTCTATGACTCTTCCAGAGTTTTGGGCACAATCCTCCACATTCTCATAGCACCCTGAATTGTAATTGTTTGCATATCTGCCACGCACTATACTGTGAGCTACTTGAAATTAGGGACCATATGTATTCATTTATCCCAGCATTTAACATAGTGCCTGCTCTGAAGTAGAACCTTAACAAATATTTTTTGAATGAAGGAACAGATTAATATTGAATAAAACTTTGTTAATGAGGAATGTGTTCAGCTGAAGTTAACAGACTGTCTGACCGACAATAGCCTAACATATGATGGTTTATTTTTCTTAAATAATGATAAGTCCAAGACTAGGCAGGCCAGGAACTGAGACAGCTGCTAAGCAATATTGAGGAACTAGCTTTTTCTTTCATTATCCTTTGGCCTTCCTAGTCCATTGACTTTTATTTAATATGCTGTGTTAGTCATCGAGTGCTGCTATAACAGAAATACCACAAATGAATGGCTTTAACAAAGAGAAGTTTATTCTCTCACAGACCAGTAGGCTACAAGTCCAGATTCAGGGCATCAGCTCCAGGGGAATGCTTTCTGCTTTGGCTCCAGAGGAAGGTCCATGTCATCAATCTTCCCTTGGTCTAGGAGCTTCTCTGCGCAGGAACCTCAGGTCCAAAGGACCCACTCTGCTCCTGGCACTGCTTGCTTGGTGTTATGAGGTTCCCATGTGTCTCGGCTCCCTTTTCTCTTTTATATCTCAAAAGAGATTGGCTTAAGACACTATCCAATCTTGTATACCTCATCAGTATAACTGCCACTAATCCATCTTATTAGATCACTGTGATTGAATTTACAACACATAAGGAGATCACATCAGATTACAAAATGGTACACAATTATACAATACTGGGAATCATGACCCAGCCGAGTTGACGGATATTTTTGGGGGACACAATTCAATCCATGACATATACCTGTTCCTCTCATAGTTGCAAGAAGGCTGTTATACCTTCCAGCATCATGATTAAGTTCCAGGCTGGAAGAAGAAGGAAGACAGAAAAGCAGAGGGGGCCAGGATCACTGCATCTGTCCCTTTTTTTTAATCAATAAAATGAGAACTTTCTCAGAAATTTTAGCCAGCAAACTTCTGCATACTTTGTCACATGACTACGCTGGATGGAAGGGTGGTTAGGAGAAGGGGATGGTAAATGGAGGCCGGGTCACTTAAGCAACCGTGACTATTATTATTGTTACCATTTTTTTGAAGGATTCATCCAGAGACATTAGAGAGGCTCTTCATGAACTCTTATGCTGTACTAATGTTTCAACGAAAGAAGGGATTCATCTTGCACTGGTGGAGCTGCTAAAAAATTTAACCAAGTACCCTACTGATAGGGACTCCATATGGAAGTAAGGACTTCTCTTAAGTTGTTTTGCTCATTTGCCTACTGAATCCTATAATGTGGTAAATGTACAGTGTTGGCAGTATTTGGTGGGATCATCAAGATTGAGGGTATGGCCCTCAGTTTTGAAACTTGATTCAGTTTGACCAAACAGACTCTCAGGAGTCTGATTCCTAAACTGAATATCACATTTTAATTATTTATTCATTTTTTTCATCTATTCATCCAGCAAATATCATGTATCTGCTGTGTGTTTATTATGTGCCAAGCCCTATGATAGGTGTTGGAGGTGCAGAAATGAGTCAGTTAGATTTTCTTTTTTTCCTTTATAGCGTTAAGCACTCCTTTGTCTGTTTTGCTTTTGTACAGGATTACATCCATCATTATAGAGAGTAGAGGCAGGGCTGGCATTTGATCTACAGCTGGATAGTTACAGTCATTTTTTTTCCTTTGGTTACCTCTAGCTTTACACTAGTTTTAATATTGTTCATTTATCACTATTTGAAGAACTATTTGCATAAATTTACTATAAAATTTATTCTGGCACCTCACATATTTAAATGAGTTTATGTGAAGAGGTCACTCCATGTACAGTTTACTGATTTTCAAAAAGATTTTGTCAAATCAGATACTTGAAAGCCGTATTAAAATAAAAATGAAAAATACCAAGGAGGTATTGGTGTTTTTACCAATGGATTCTACTCCAAGTAACATTTTTTATATCTGATTTTCTGTTTTGCCATTTCTCTATGTTTGTTTTGTCCAGTTCAGTTCACTTCAGTGTACATTTATTGATTGACTTCAGGGGCACTCAGTCATTTGGGATGTGGGGTTGAAGTGGGGACAAACATCTACATCAGTAACTGTAGTTTTCTGGAGACACAGAAGAAATGATTAATTCCGCTTGATGGAAGGGGTTGTTATAGTGTCTCACAGAACATTCTTTTAGCCTTAAAATAAGATTTGTGAATTATTTGGTCCACCAAGAATATTTCTGTAAGCCTGTCTTTATGGGGTGACTGTGGACAGAAAACTCTTCAACCTTGTAGTGCTCCGAAAGATTTTGAAGTCACCTATTCTAATTATCGCTTAATTTTTTTTCATCTCTTCCCATGAATGGTGGCTTTTTTTAGAAATAACAAAAAAGAATAAGAGAGAAGGAATAGTCATGGTGGCACATTTTTAAGATTTTGCTTAAGATAGATGCATAAATGAAAGTTTTGAGGGAGGTAGTTTGTTCTGTTTATATATCTTTAGTTTATTCATCAGATTTTTATTGAGCATTTGTTATAACCCAATCACTGTTTTAGGTGCTGTGGAGATTTAAAAATGGATTTTACTCAGAGACCTAGACCTCAAATAGCAGGAAGCGAGAGAAGCAGTAAATATGTAGATAAGGAGGTAGTTGAGACAGTAACAAATAACTATATTACAAGTCAGAATCGAAGTCTAGCTTTAGAGAAGCCCAGGTGTGTAGGGGTCTATGAGGGAACCCAATAAATAGCACTTCTGTCCCTATCTGAATCCTGAATAGAATGAGAGATAAAGAAATGACAGCTGGAGGCCAAACTACAACCTGTATGATGTCCCCTGAGGCACAGTGAGTAAAGGGCTGAAAGAAACCACAAAATTTTTTAATCAAGGACTTTCTACATAGAAGGAAGCATTGGGACTGGGGAAAAGTGTGCTTTCCTAACAAGATCAAGTACGTTAGAAGAAATGACTTTCATACCCCACATGTTCATGAATTTGTTCCTGAATGTTTGTTTTATCTGTTTTTTTGCCAACCTACCTATTCCCCAGACCCTGGTGAAGCCTTATCTATGTGAAACTTTCTTTGATCATAGTATCTCTTCCACCTTTGACAGGTAGAAAGTGGAGTATATGTATCATTCATTTTACAGTTCTTTTATTTCAAAGGTGACAGTTGGTCATCGTTCCCTCAGCTAGATTATAAACTCAATGAAGGCAGAGATTAGGATTTATATTTCTTTTTAGTTCAGTGTACTTCCTAAACTAGAACCTAACAAATAAAAAATAATAAAAATACATAATTATCAACAACATGTAGTTGTTTATCGTTTATAAGGGCTTTTCTGTAGTCAAAAAGCTAATATTTATTGAGTTCTTACTATGTGCCAGACACTTTGCTAAGTACTTTACACTCATTATCTCATTTAATCTTTATAACAACTCTATGAGGTAATGATTATTAATTCCATTTTGTAGATGACAAAACTTAACCTGCCCAAGGCCATATAGGTATTAAGTTTCATGTTTCAGATAAAATGTCTCTGGTTTCATAACTTCACCAGGATATCAGTTAGAATGTTTTTGGCTGCAAGTAACAGAAAATCTGTTTAAAGTGGCTTAAACAATAAGGTCTAATTTCTTTGCATAGCAAGAAGTCAGAGATTGGTTTCAGGAGACTCTAGGTTGATTTCTTGCTGTTCTCTTGGCTTTCTCCTTGTAGTTGCAAGATGGCTGCCTTAAGACAATATCTAAAGACAGAAAGGAAGGTGCATTCCCTCTCATGTATTTCTCTCTCTCTGTCTTTTTTTTTTTTTCTGGTCAAGAAAACATTCCTGCGAAGATCCCCAGCTGACTTCCCTCTTGCTCCATTGACCAGAACTGGGTCACTTGGCCATCCGAAAACTAGTCACTGGAAAATGAGAATGGGTTTGCCATGATGGGTGTAGACCAGTCATGGTTCAGCCCTCAGGCTGGGCCTACCTTCTCTGAGCACTTTGCTGCCTGCCTGTTACCTGAATAAAATCAGATAAAATCAGAGTTCTCTTGGGAAGGAAGATGGGGAAATAAATGACTGTTGGATAAATAAGCAATAATGTTTCCCACACCCAGCTCTTTTATTTTAATTAGTCTTCATAATAACCCATTTTTTAGCTGAATTAACTGAGATCCACAATAATTTGATGACTTATCTGAAGTTAGCAAAAGTGGATGGATTGATAATTTAGACCAGGTTTTCATATTTTAATTCCTAGTACTTTTTAACGCACTTCTTAACTTAGTGAAGTGGGTTCTCTTGTTTTGTTTTGTTTCAGGTGCTTAAAGTTTCTGGGAAGTCGACATCCAACTCTGGTGCTTCCCCTTGTGCCGGAGCTCCTGAGCACCCACCCATTTTTTGACACAGCTGAACCAGACATGGATGATCCTGCTTGTATCCTCTGTGCTTAGGACAGAACCTGCTAACTTGGCTGGGTACTTCGGCATCTCTTTTTGCTGGGTAGCTTGAGTGGTCTGAGTTTTATTTCTTTTAGGTAAAGGAGTATGTCCTGAGGAAGCCTGGTGGTTATTATTCTTTCATTCTTGTCTTCACAGTAATTCATGTTTGTCATTTAATACTAATAATGATTTGTGCCATTTATTGAGCACCTACTATATCCACATACTGTTTAAATGTTTTATACTGTTATCACTGATCTTCCAAAACACCTTGGAAGCGGGTATTATTCCTAGTTTACAGATGAGGAAACTGAGGCTCTAAGAGGTTAAGTAACTCTCCAAGTATCAGATCTTAGAGATCAAAGCCATGTTTCTTTGGTTTCAAAGCCTGTGCTCTTTCCCCTATCTATGTCTTACCCTGTACTTAATTTGATCTGCTGCCTGAGGGAAGTGATGGACTGAGTTAGGCTACTTGATTATTCTGCCTCTGATACACGTTCAATGGGTGTGTGAAAGCCATGTGCAGCATGCCAGGCAACTGGATTGTTTTCTGGGAATGGGAATAAATGTACATCAGTGCATCCACACTCTCCCTGGCTTCCTTGTTTTTCCCCATATGCAGATCCTCGGTGAAGTTTAGAAGTATAGATTGAGATACCGGGATCAGCTAAATAACTGGCTTGTTGTAAGGTCACCATTTTATTCTCTAGAAGTTCTGTTTATTTACTTTCACAGTGGGTTTGGAGAACTTTTTAAAATATCTGTGTTATTGGTGTACTAATTAGTGCCTGACTTTGTGTTTACCTCTAAGAAAGGAACATCCCAGACCTTACCTCTAGAGATGCAGTACTTTAGCTGTTTGAAATTCAGCTCATCAGAGAGGGGCTTGTGGTATAAATTTTATTACTATTCTTAAAAGACTTATTGAAGTACTCTGAAATCTGAAGGCCCTTTCACATTAAAAATTTTCTTTTTTTACTGTATGGAAAACTGTTGTATTAAGCTACTTTTCAGGGTCATTGGAGGATTGTATTATTCAGGAATTATGTTTGGCTGTAACAGAGATTGCCCCCAAAATGTAGCTTAAACAAATTACGTTTTTTATTTTTCTCTGGTACAAGAGAAGTCTGGAGGTAATCAGTCTTTCTGATATAGCAGCTCCATGTTATTCTCGGAATCCAGGCGCTTTCTGTTTTCCATTCTGCCATTTTTAGTTACCCAAGATTGTTGCTAGAGCTCTGATGATCAGGTCCAAGTTGTAGACAGGAAGTTAAAGGATAATATCAGTATTCCATTACTATGAATAAAAGGGAACAATGGATATTGGATAAGCAACTAGCAGGCTCTGCCATAGGGATACATATAGAAGGTTGGAAGTTATGTTCATCTTTTCATTTCTTCCTACGTGCTACCAAATTACTTTCCAAAGGGATTGTGCCAATATATACTTTTATATGTAATGTATGACAGTTTTCTATTTCTTGGTATTCTGAGTAGCATCAGCCAGTATTTTAAAAAACCTTTGCTAATTTGGGGTGTGGATGGAGTGGGTACTGTATCTCTTGTTTAAATTAGCATTTCTTTGATTATTAGAAAATCTATACCACTTAATGGGAATTTGTGGGGAGTTGGGGCGTCAGGTTTTGGCCAGGCTCAACCTTTTATGCTTCCACATTTACTTAACCCACTGATCTGTCAGACATTGCAGTTTTGGTTCTTATTTTCAATGCTGCTAAAACCTGCCCAACAATGCCAGCATTGTTCTCAGATCACACCTTCAGGCACTATGCCTACCTCCGGGACAGTCTCTCTCATCTTGTTCCTGCTTTGAGGGTATGTTGAAAACACTTTTTGTCCCTGATTTAGTTTTTTATTTTTGGTGTTTGGTGGTGGTTGTTAAATAGCAAAAAGAAGAATATATATTCTCTGAAACCTCTTTTATTCATTCTCTTTCTCTCTTGGACTCTCTCCCATTTATTTTGTACTTTTGCTTCTGTTCCCTTTACCTTTTAAGAAGATTTACTTTTTAGTGTCCCTGGGTTATTGATTATGTGATGTTTGGGAAGAAAAATAAATCTGGACCAATAAGATTGTGTTTTAGACCAAGAATTAGATTGTGTTATATTTCTACAGTTATGTGAAACCATAATTCTGAACAAGTATTCATTTAGTTTTTAATAATAATACCTTCATTAATTTTAAAACTTAGAGCTAATAGAAAATTTAAAAATGGACCATAATGATAATAATAGGAAACATTTATTGAATGCTAACTGTGTGCAGGCCTCTTCTAAGCTCTTTATTTGTATTAACTCATCCCTGCTGTGGTAATGCTAGATGCTAGATGACTTTACTTAGAATATAATAGAATTTTATATAATTCTATATATATATAACTGTATATATATATATCTATAACTAAATATATGTGTGTGTGTGTGTGTGTGTGTGTGTATATATATATATATATAAAAAAAACCGTAGGTACAAAAAGAAAAGTCAGATCTTCTTTGTCCTCCCCTCCTCATCCTTTTCTTGAAGGCTAACAACTTTTAACAGTAAGATCAATGATTTATAATTATCTTAATATAAAATATTTTTATAGCATGCTATATAAACTTATTTGGGAATAAATCATTCCTCCATGAAGTGAAAGATCAAATAAAGTTTAAAAATAAATATGACGAGACTAATTTTAAGTCCCATTCCTATGGTTAAGCTTTTTTTTTTTTTTCAGTTAGCAACAGAAAATACTATTACACAATTCTCTTTTCTTCTTCTCCTGGCAGCTTGTGCCTATATTGGGTAGACTATTTTCTCTCTTATCTCTTTCCCTCTGAAGCTGGGGAAAAGTTGAAAGATTTTTTACAGAATCAACTACCTTAACCTTTTTGTCCTTTCCTTTGTTTGGCTCACGTTTTTTATGGTTTCTTTGCGGTACCAAAAGCTGAGCCATGGAATTTGATGGCACCATAACCTCGCAATATTTGCTTAGTTACCAGGTAGGAAACTAGTGTCATCAGCTGTTTCCCCCAACATCATGCCTCATGAAGATCCATCCCAGCAATTCCTGCAGCAGAGCCTTGAAAGGGTGTATAGTCTTCAGCACCTGGATCCTCAGGGAACCCAGGAGCTGCTAGAGTTTACCATCAGGTGAGGTGATCATTCCTTTCTTTTAACTTAGTAACACTGTTATTCTACTCAGCTTGACTGTTTTGATTTCTAGTGTTGGTTATTAGGCTTGTTTTTCTAACTGTGTTGGCTTACACTTGCACATTGTTTTATGATCCATTTATATTTGGATTAGATTGTTGTTTGAGCATATTTAAAAGAAAAGATCTTTGCGTTCATGACTGGATTGATGATTAGTATAAAACCAGAAGCTGTTTGCAATTTTTCTTTCCTTGTATATTACTTAGGATGGATAACAAAATGATGGTGGCTTAAACAGAATATAAGTTTAATTCTCTCTCATAGGCAGTCCAGGGCAGAGATGATCATCAAGGGCCGAGAATGATTCTTTCTTGTTTCTCCATCTTCTGCATCTAGCAGTCTCTACCTAACAATTCAAACTCTGACTATCCCCTATGTAGGAAGAAGGACCGGCCAAGAGAAGAGCATCGTTTTCATCCTACGTGTTTTAAAGACACTTACCGGAAGTTACACATTCTGCTTTTACTTGCATCCCATTTACTAGAATTTAAGTCATACGGCCATTTCTAGCTGCAAGGATCTAGGAAATGTATTCTTTATTATGGGTGATCAGGTGCCTGGTTAACATTTGGTGACTATTACTGAGGAAAAAGGGGAGAAAGGATATTGGGGAACAACCAGTAGGCTCTCCCAGACCTTGGTAGAATGGCCTGAATGATATGGAAAGAATTGAAACCCACTTGCCTTCAGTAAAAGCAGTATTGTTTACTCTTAAAAGATAAATATAGTGTGGTTTGTAGCTTAGTTGAGATGTCTTGATTCTGCCCTGAAGGATGTTGGTATCAGACACATTCAGTTAATAATTCTTAATTGATGATTCCATTCCATACACTGAGAAAAAAGCTCTAATTTAGATGCAGGTCAGTTATAGAGGATTCTGTCCTTAGAGAGCCCATGTAGGGGAGATAGACATAGAGAAAGAATTATGATGGTTGGGTAACAGCACTGTAGAGTTTGCTCATGCTTTCCTGTCTGTTATTGCATTTCAACATGATATGAAGCAGTCCAAATGAACCATCCTCCAGGCTGCGTTTCCACATCATATTACATCATGTAATGTAATTTCATGTCATATCATTCCTTCATCCATTCATTCACTTAGCAACATTAACTGCGTATTTACTAGGCCAGATGCTGAGAGCAGAGAGAAATATGATGTAACCCTTGTTCTCAAGGTCCTCACTGTCTATTACAGGACCCAGACAAGAAAATCATTGATTTGGTGGGCGCTACATTGGAGAGAAGTATAAGTGCTGAGGAAAAGAGTTGAAAGTCCCTGCCCCATCAGGGAAGGTGAGGGAAGCTTTGCAAAGGAGATGACACTTTAGCTAGTATGGAATGGTGATTAAGTAAGTTAGCAAACATCTGAACAGCCAGGAGATATGAGGGAGAATGGCCTCCTCACAGAACTGTGGTGGTGTAGTGTAGAGATTAAGTGAATGGGTCTTTGAAGTCAGACTGATCTGGGTTCAAGTCTGAGCTCCACTACCTAATTGTTATTTGATCTTAGAAAACTTATTGCTCAAGGTTCATCTGTAGAAAACAAAATAGACTTTTAACTAATTTATCCAGAAAGATTTAATTTACTAGATATTAAATGGCTCACAGAATTGTTATTAAGTCTGAAGAAACAGACTCGGTTGAATTTCCAGGAATGATTTCCAGAGCGATACCACTGAACTGGGCCACCAAAGGAGTTTCTGTCCTGCTGTGTTCAGGAAGCTGCATATTGAGTCAGGATGCCTCCGATAAAGCTACTATACCAGACCATGTCTTGTACTCTGCCTCTCTTCCCACTTAACTTCATTCCCCATGTAAAACTCCTGAGCGTTTGTCTGATTGACATCCTAAGTCACAACTGGAACCTAGCTCAAGGGAGTCTGGGAAATGCAGTTTTTAACTTTGTACCTTTGCAATATAGGAAGGTGCATCTGATGAAGATTGGAATAGATGTGAGTGAGCCAAATCCACAGTGTATGTGCCGCAAATACTAAACTGCTCTGAGATGTAGTTTACTCACCAGGGGGACTTGATGACTAGCTGGGTACAGGGGTGGGAGTGAGGAACCAGGAGAAGTAAAAGATGACTCTCAGGGCTTTGGCTTGGATGGCTGGATGGTCTGATAATTTACTAGTTGCTGTCGAATTGATTCTGCCCCCATATGTGTCAGGGTAAAACTGCTCCATAGAGTTTTCAATGGCTGATTTTTTGCGAGTAGATCACCAGGTCCTTTCTTCTGAGGCACCTCTGCATGGACTTGAACCTCCATCCTTTTGGTTAGCAGTCGAATACATTAACCATTTGCACCACTCAGGACGCCTGGTGCTAAACCATTTGTAGACTGTCCTGCTTCTGGGTCAGGATTTCTTATGTAGCAGAGCAGCTCGCTCACTTATCTATTGAGAGTCAGTCCTTGACACAAGAGTTTGTAAAAAAATAAATTAAAACAAACAAAAAGATATAAAATTTTTTAAAAGATTAAAAAAAAAGTTTAAATGATACAGAAGCATAACAATTTATTCTCTTGCCGATGTGCATTCAGTGACACACTTGGTATTTATTGAGTACCTGCTGTGTACCAGGAATGATGTGCTAAGCTAGGGTTCAGCAAACTACAGTTTATGAGCCAAATCTGGCCTGCTGCCTGTTTTTGTAAATAAGGTTTAATTGAAATACAGCCACACTCATTTATTTAGTTATTGTTGATGGTTGCTTTCATGCTACAATGGCCATATAGATTGCAAAGCCTGAAATATTTACTCTCTGCCCTTTACAAAAAAAGTTGCTGAGCCCTGCTATAAGCCATGGGCAATCCACAGCTCTGTAAGCCAAGGTTCCTATTTCTTCATACCTCCTGTGAAGTAATGCCTAAATCACATTTTATCTCTTTTGCTCCTCCACCAAAATGCTTAGTTTTGGAGGCTCCTATCTGAGGTTGTTGGCCCTGAGCCCAGGAAAGTAAACTCTACTTCCTGACTCAGTTCCACCTAAATAAACATTTAGGTTCTGTCCATGACAGTTTTTATCCTATTAACACTAAAGCAAAGCAAAATATACAAAAAGCAAGACAATTTAGTTATCAGCTGTAGTGCTGGCTGTTAGTACGTGCTTAGTAAGTACATGTTAGTTTGAGTTGCCCCCATGATCTGGGTTTTATAAGGTAATAATCCTTCTGGGCTTTGGGCTGGTCACACCACTTTTCTGGCGGTGTGGTCAGTGCTGGGCACCATTTCAAGCTTGAGTGCGTTCTGAGGGTGGAAGATTTGGAAAGAGAAGCAGAAGGAAAGCAGTAGTTACTGAAGGCCTATTATGCTTTACAAACATTATTACCATTAGGTGGTGTTACCATTTTACAGAGAAGAAATTGAAATTTAGGGAAGTGAAGCAATTTGCTCAAAGTCAACAGCGAGAAAGTACCAGAACCAGAATTTGAATGTAGATGTATCTGACTCTAAAATTCATGCCCTGTGATATGCAGCAGTGAAGGGGATTCTTGTATCAGGTAGGAGGTAGGAGCAGATGATCCCTGGGGTTTTTTCTAACTTAAAATTTCTGTAGTTACCGAAAAACGAAAGGTGAGTTGGAGCTTCATATAAAAGGTTTTCTGATTAGGACTAAAGTCATGTATTTATTAGTACTAGTTTAAAACAAACAAACAAACTTCTTCCTCATACACATTTCCCTTTGCTGTAATCCAAGCAGCCATTTAATCCAACCAAGATTTTACTTGGTAGAAAGTCTACGATAGTTCAGTGAGAGCCCTGGAGATGATTTTTGTTTGTTTGTTTCTAGAATTTCACGTAACTACATTGTCTTCACTACTGTACCTTGGTTATCTTATAGGGGCTTAGTAAATATTTGTTGAAAACTTTGGTTTTGACAACTTAACCAGGAATGAAGACTTTTAAGATTTTTATAAATAGAATTTTCTTCGGGCCGTAGCTCACCTCTAGACTTACAGATTTGATGTTTTGTAAGGCTCTGCTATCCTTGAAATAACCAGACTTGTTACCTATCAAGTCCCACTATGTACCCACACTTCTAAGAACTTTACATACATTATTTCATTGAATTTGAGAAGAGTCCCATGTGGATTACCTCATTTTTACAATGACTGAGAAGCATGCCTGATGAGGCAGCTAGGGTTCATTTATTCAATGTATATAGTTTTTGAGTATCTATCATATTCCAGGCACTGTGCTAGACAGAAGAGACACAATAGTAAACAAGACACAGTCTCTGCTGTGAGGGATTTTACAGCCTGGTGAGGGAGATAGCTAGGTAAAAAAGAAATGTAGTAATGTGTTTTCCACAAATTACAACCAACTAACGGCAGTCAGCTAATGTATAATCTGCTGGTCATTGTTTTCTGTAATTGTAACCGAAGGCAGAATC
This sequence comes from Trichechus manatus latirostris, assembly GCF_000243295.1. NCBI lineage: Eukaryota > Metazoa > Chordata > Mammalia > Sirenia > Trichechidae > Trichechus > Trichechus manatus. The sequence goes on along the minus strand of NW_004444024.1, from coordinate 7,701,683 downwards.
TTCCTGGAAAGAAAATGTGTCAGAAGTAGAATGATTTAGTGCTGTCTTTTGCAAGAGAGACATCAGAGATGTGAAAGGGAGAGACTAACTGGGCACCGCAATAACGCTTCATAGCTATGGTCAGCTAGTTCAGGGACTTCCATTACGCTGGGTTCCCAGAGGTGAGCAGGCTCTCCAGGACCAATTCAAGCCACCCAGACTCACAAGAGATGATTTATAAGCTACATACAGCAGTTTCTTCAGTAACAATTGGAATAATTCAGTCTGGGACCAGATTATTTGCGCCCCTTTTCAGGGCATCTCTTTCTTGGTATAATGGTCCTTGTTATTGTTGTTAGGTGCCATTGAGTTGATTCCAACTCACAATAACCCCATGTGACAGAGTAGAACTACCACATTGGGTGTAATCTAGGCTGTAATCTTTACAGGAACAGATTGCCAGGTCTTTTCTCCCTCAGAGCATCTGGGAGTGTTTGAACCACCAAGCTTTCGGTAAACAGCCAAGTGCTACAGACAAACAAAAAACAAACTCATGGCCGTCGAGTCGCTTTGAACTCATCCCTAGGAGGTGGAATTAATTGTCAGAAGGTTGCCTGCTGAGCGTGAGATTAAAGGAAGAGGGTTAGCCCTATGGACAGTTTCATCCAGGCCACTATGAGGCCTGATACATTATGCCAGCCCTGAAACAAGTCAGCTTCCCTACTGACCCAAATCTTGGGTCTCTCAGTTACCGTTTTCTTCCCCATGAATCGCTGGAATCCTCCTGCCAAACTTGATTCTTCTAGTTATTTTTTTCAGCTGCTCTGTATAGCACTTCTCTCTGTTAAAAAACATCTTTCTTTAGATAATTACATACATTTCAGCTTTCTTTAGTTAATATAGTTCTTGGGACACAATTTGCTCATATAGATTGGATCCTTAATCACATCTGTTTTTTTTGCCGGGGGTTGTGGGGGAGGATCAGGGAGCCCTTTCTAAGAAGATAATCTCATAAATTATGAACCCATCCTCTGAGCACACTTCCCAGTGGATCCCATGTCTTGGCACTTTCTTAATCTCTTATGTATGCCTATAATTCTTTAATGCTTTTCCATTCATAAAAAATCAAGTTAGCTGTTTATTATTTTAAAAATTGTTTTCAAAAATTTCTTTTTTTTCCTTGTCAGAAGTGCTTTGTTACAACAGTAAGAAGCTATTTTTAGATTACACTATTTATCCATGTAAACAAAAAAAACCCTGTTGCCATCGAGTCAATTCCAACTCATAGCGACCCTATAGATAGTATAATACAAAATCATAGTCATCAAAAAGAATGAGGTGGCTTTATATGAATGCTTTCTAAGATAGATTGCTAGGTAACACACACACACAAATCCTTCCCCGTCCCCTGCCAAAAAAAGAAAAAGAAAGAAAAACAATAGTTTTTTTATATGTGTAGCATATCTCTGGAAGGATTCAATAGAAACTGGTAATAATGGTGGCCTCTGGGATATGAATGGGAATATGAAGTGGGACTAATTTAATTGTATATCCTTTAATACCTTTTAAATGCTATGCTTTAGATATGTATTACCTATTCAAAAAATTAATTTTCTAAATCACCATTAATCCTACCCCCTAACACAACTATTTTATTTGTGCATACACTTCCTAATTTCTTGTCCACAGGCAGATATGTTTTTATATTGCAATCATTGTGTCTATACTTATGCCAGTTGTTCCTGTCAAGTTAGCTCTGACTCATGGTGATTCCATATACAACAGAAGAAAATGTTGTCCAGTCCTGCACCATCTTCGCTAGCATTGGTATGCTTGAACCCATTGTTGCAGCGACAGTGTATTTTGAGTGCCTTCCAACTAGGGGTCTCATCTTCTAGCACTATACTGGACAATATTCTGTTATGATCCGTAGAGTTTTCATTGCCTATACCAGTTAGGATGCTTTTAATTATGGGTATCAGGAAAACTTTATCTCAAACTAGCTTACAAATGGCTAATTATTTCCTTAAATGATCAGAAGTCGGGGATAGGTCAGTTCTAAGTCTGGCATGATCAGCAACTTATTTATATCATTAAGGACCCAGTTTCTTTCTGTCTCTTTGGATTTCTCTTGTCCTCAGCATTGGATTTATCCTAAGGCTGATTTCCCTTAGAGTTACAGTGTGGCTGCCAGTGGCAGTCAGGGCTATAAATTTTCTTATTCAGATGAGTGAGTAAGTGAGTACACCATTCCAAGCATAGACTATAAGTCCTTCCATTTGGACTGATTAGGCCAATTTAGGCCACATAAACAGGGGGGTAACATATACTGAATGGCTTAGACCAATCAGGCTTTACCTAAAACTAGATTTGTGGACACCTTCCTTTGAACAAAATCAGGGGTTAGTTAGTGAAGAAGTAGAAAATGGTTAATTGAGTAGGCAACCAAGAGTGCCTATCACAATACCTATTTTTAAAATATCTTTTTCTGATGATATAAAAAATACATATCCATTGTATTAAAAAAATTGGAAAATAAAGCATAGTTGCGAGAAAACACTAAAAAGCACCCTAATACCACTATCCAGAAAACAACTTTGCTGTTATTTTTCTCCTATATATAGTTTTTACATAGTTGGATCATATAGTTTATTATATTTTGAATTTTAATGACTGTAGAATAGTCTATTAACTGGATGTACCATAATTTAACAATTCTTCTACCATTGAATACTTGAGTAGTTACTGGGGTTTTACTGTAATAGTCTACACAACAATGAATATTATGGTACATTAGGTATTAACATTACATTTCTGTTGAATAGTTCCCTTAGGGTTACCTCTCAGCATAAAACCACTGATGAAAATTGTTGACCGTATATGTGACTTTTAGAATGTAGTACGGTTTTGCTTTCCAAAAGGATGTCAGTTTAAAGCTATCAAAGTGTGAGTGAACCAGTTTCATTATAATCACTTCAGCATTGGGTGTTGTCATTTAATATATTTTTGATCAGTTTGCTAGATTTAAAATGGTGAAATGCTTTTGACAAGATCTTTATGTTGGTGGCATTATCCTTATCCTGTGTTTGGTTTGGGGTTTTATTTACTACAGGGATCTGCAAAGACTTGGGGAACTTCAGTCTGAATTGGCAGGAGTAGCTGACTTCTCTGCTACCTATCTTCAGTGTCAACTTCTTCTCATCAAGGTTGGTTGTGATCCATTATGTTTATGATTGTGATGCTAAGAATGCACTTTAATAAAGGATCCAGCATTGTTTGAGGCCATAAGTAGAAAAATTTACAGTCTTGTGCAACCGCTTAGCAATGGCAAAATTACATACTCTGCAGTACAATTATATTTGTCTCTAATTAAAGGAATATTAATTCATATAGGAATTTGAATTTTTACATTTTGGGAGAATTTTTTCCTGATTATACAATTAGAGCAAGTTGGATAGTCATTTTCATTAGAATCTCACGAATTGTAAATGTTTTGTATATTTGATTAGCAAAGGATTTGTATGAACTTCTAAACTATTTTCTTAAATGCTTGCTTCACTTTGTCAAAGTGAAAAGGTTAATTTCATTGCTCTGAAAGGGACAACTTGCTGGCATTTCAGACTAAGTAGTCAGTATATATACACAAAATTGCTATCCAAGAAATTGTTTTAGTTTGCTGAGTTAAAAAACAATTAAACTAGTTCAGTAGCTTTGAGCTTCTGCAGCAGATTGCTGCCATAAATTTAGGCTCAGGATTTCAGAGAGCCCTTCTTACTTGATAAGCGTTTATCTTGGCTTTAGTCCCAAGTGTTAGTCTTAAAAGTGATTAATGATATTTGACAAATTAATGGGTGAGTCAGAAATTATTTTCTACTGTAAGATGTGTGAGCTTTTGCTAAATGCTGTACTTAAGGGTTACGCAGGTGTGTGTACACATGTGAATGTGGGCATATACACTGTGGAGGATACAAACAAAATTGTGGGTTGGTTGGAATTTAAACAGCTCTTGTTAGACTATATTCTTTGAAATGTATACGTCTGTATAAACATCGCCCTAAAAACTTACCTTGTGAAAGATCACAGAAGCTCCATAGACACATCCAAACTCCCTGAGGGACCAAATTCCTGGGCTGAGGGCTGTGGGGACCATGATCTCCGGGAACATCTAGCTCAATTGGCATAACATAGTTTATAAAGAAAATGTTCTACGTTCTACCTTGGTGAGTAGTGTCTGGGGTCTTAAAAGCCTGTGAGCAGCCATCTGAGATACTCCACTGGTCTCACCCCTTTGGGAGCAAGGGAGAATGAAGAAAACAAGATACAAGGAAAAGATTAGTCCGAAGGAGTAATGGACCACAACTACCATGGCTTCCACCAGACTGAGTCCAGTACAACTAGATGGTGCCCAACTACGACCACTGACAGCTCTGACGGGGATCACAACAGTGAGTCCTGGACAGAGCTGGAGAAAAATGTAGAACAAAATTCTAACTCACCAGAAAAGACCAGACTTACTGGCCTGACAGAGACTGCAGAAACCCTGAGAGAATGGCCCCCGGACACCGCTTTAGCTCAGTAATGAAGTCACTCCTGAGGTTCACCCCTCAGACAAAGATTAGACAGCCCCATAAAACAAAATGAGACTAATGGGGTACAACAGCCCAAGGACAAGGACTAGAAGGCAGGAGGGGACAGGAAAGCAGGTAATAGGGAACCCAAGGTCGAGAAGGGAGAGTGTTGACATGTCGCGGGGTTGTTAACCAATGTCATAAAACAGTATGTGTTCTGTTTAATGAGAAACTATTTGTTATGTAAACGTTCATCTAAAGTACAATTAAAAAAAAAAGTTCCCTTGTGCCTCTTTGAAAAGTTGTTTGAGTATTCCAAGTCTCTGTGAAACAGGGCTATTAATAACTCTACCCCTTGGGGATAGGTAAGCATTGGTGAGAAGCAATGTGTGTGAAAGCCCCTGGCCTACTACCTGGTACATAGTGAGTGCCAGGTCACTGTTGGCCTCCTTCCTCCTTCCTTGGCTTGCTGTCTTCGCCATAGGAATACAAGGAGGCCTTTGAAAAGAATCTGTTTTTTCTATAGTAGCAAAAGATGGGTGAGGAAAAGAGAAGCAATTACACCTAAAAAGAATAGAATACTATTTTAATTACTCAGTGTTGAGGAGTGGCAGGGTAGGTAAGGAGCCCAGACCTAGAACCCAAGGCAGAAATCTGCTTGTTAGTAGGGGAACAGCTAAATAAATTGTGGCACATCTAGTCAACAGTATATTCTATAGCCAGTGATGATCTTTATGAAATTATTATGTAACATGACAAAATGCTTATGATGTAATGTTATGTCTAGGAAATAAAGGGTACAAAATTACTTATACTTTCTGACTAAAACTATATAAAAAACACGCATATGAAAAAAAGATGGAGTAAATATTTAAAAACAATAACTCTGTTAAGGATAGTATGATTTGGGTGATTTAAAATTTCCTGTAGTCTAAAGCAACACTTCCAAATTCATTCTATGAAGCCAGCATAACGCT
>NW_004444024.1:7685261-7696059 GCF_000243295.1 Trichechus manatus latirostris | reverse complement strand
CAATGTCATAAAACAACATGTGTGCTACTGTTTCATGAGAAACTATTTGTTCTGTAAGCCTTCACCTGAAGTACAATAAAATATTAAAAAAAAAAAAAAATTTCCTGTAGTCTAAACCTGCCGCTAGCCTATAGTCATCAGATACGTGTGATTTTGAGCAGTTGAAATGTGAGTAGTTTGAACTGAGATGTGCTGTGTACACTTACTAAAAAAACAATGTGAACTATCTCATTAATAATTTTTAAAATACTGATTGCCTGGTGAGTATCTTGGATATATTGGGTTAAATATATTGTTGAAAATAATAATTTAATTAATAATACAATTTATTATGATGATGATGAAGTGAAAGAGCTGAACAGAAGATCTTAAAGGGCAGCTCAAGAAGACAATGTAAAGTATTATAATGACGTGTGAAGAGCTGGAATTAGAAAACCAAAAGAGAAGAACACACTTGATATTTCTCGAACTGAAAGAACTGAAGAAGAAATTCAAGCTTTGAGTTGCAATACTGAAGGATTCTATGGGCAAAATATTGAACAACTCAGGAAGCATCAAAAGAAGATGAAAGAAATCCACAGAGTCATTATACCAAAAAGAATTGGTTGACGTTCAACCATTTCAGGAGTTAACATATGACTAAGAACCAGTGCTACTGAAGGAAGAAGTCCAAGGACCACTGAAGACACTGGCGAAAAGCAAGTCTCCAGGAATCGACAGAATACCAATTGAGACGTTTCAGTAACTGATGCAGTGCTGGAAGTGCTCACTCATCCATGCCAAGAAATTTGGAAGACAGCTACATGGCTAGCTGACTGGAAGAGATCCATATTTATGCCTATTCCAAAGAAAAGTGATTCAATAGAATGGAGAAATTATTGAACAATATCATTAGTATCACACAGAAGTAAAATTTTGCTGAAGATCATTCAAAAGCCATTGCAGCAATATATCGACAGGGCCTTGCCAGAAATTCAAGCCAGATTCAGAAGAGGATGTGGAATGAGGGATATCATTGCTGATGTCAGATGGATCTTGGCTGAAAGCAGAGAATACAAGAAAGATACTTACTTTTGTTTTATTGATTATGCAAAGGCATTCGACTCTGTAGATCATAACAAATTATGGACAACCTTGCGAAGAATGGGAATTCCAGAACACTTAATTGTGCTCATGAGGAACCTGTGCATAGACCAAGAGGCAGTCATTCGAATGGAACAAGGGGATACTGTGTTTTTTAAAGTCACGAAAGGTGTGCATCAGGATTGTATCCTTTCACTGTACTTATTCAATCTGTATGCTGAGCAAATAATCTGAGCAGCTGGACTATATGAAGAAGAATGGGTCATCGGGACTGGAGAAGACTCATTAACAACCTTTGATATGCAGATGACACACCTTGCTTGGTTAAAGTGAAGAAAACTTGTAGTACTTACTGGTAAAGATCAAAGACTACATACAGCCTTCAGAATGGATTACACTTCAACATAAAGAAAACAAAAATCCTCACAATGAAACCAATAAGCAACATCATGATAAACAGGGAAAAGATTGAAGTTGTGAAGGATTTCGTTTTACTTGGATCCACAATCAATGCTTGTGGAAGCAGCAGTCAGGAAATCAAACGACACATTGCATTGGCAAATCTGCTGCAAAAGACCTCTGTCAAGTGTTAAAAAGCAAAGATACCACTTTAAGGACTAAGGTGGGCCTAATCCCTAGCCATGGTGTTTTCAGTCGCCTCATATGCATGTGAAAGCTGGACAATGAATAAGGAAGACTAAAGAAGAATTGATGCCTTTGCATCATGGTGTTGGTGAAGAATATTGAATGTACCATGAACTTCCAGAAAAATGAACAAATCTGTCTTGGAAGAAGTACAGCCAGAATGCTCCTTAGAAGCAACAATGGCGAGACTTCGTCTCACATACTTTCAACATGTTAACAGCAGGGGCCAGTCCCTGAAGAACATCATGCTTGGTAAAGTAGAGGGTCAGTAAAAAAGAGGAAGACCCTCAACCAAACGGATTGACACAGTGGCTGCAAGAATGGGCTCAAGCATAACGATTATGAGGATGATGCAGGACCAGGCAGTGTTTCATTCTGTTGTACATGGGATTGTTATGAGTTTGAACTGACTTGGTGACACCTAACAACAAAAACATTGAAATTAATGTCACTTATTTCTTTTTACTTTTTAATGTACCTACAAGAGGATTGGAAATTACGTATGTGGTTCACATTGTATTTCTGTTGGACAGTACTAGTCTAGGCTTTGTATATTGTTACTAGATTTATGTCTGTAATTAAGAAGGACCCAGAAAATAAGTCTATAGCAGAAATTCAGAGGAGATGAGAGAGAAGGCCATGCAGATGGACAGGAGACAACAAAGATGGAAGGTAAAATCCATGGCTCTTAGTGATAATTTTGAATGTAGGGAGACCTAAGAAGGCTCCCTGACTTCTAGTTTGGGTATGTCAGTAAAGTGATGGGGCATTTAGCGAGCATGGGCAAAGAAAAAAAAGCCTCGGTCAAGGAAGAAAGGTCTAGAGGACTCAGGGTAGTTCGGTGGCACTGGAAACAAGAAATGCCCAAAGCCAGGAAGCTGGCTTGACTGGATGTTCTAGTGAGGCCTTCATGGCTCATGCAGTCTGCTTCCAAGCACTGGTCTGGGGCACAGGGCCTTTGGCCCAGGAATCAGATAGAATAGGTAGATAGAATACCATAATTGGTATGTTTATTACAAGAGGTTTATTGGCTTAAAATTTGATTGAGAAAAAGTCCTGATCATGGTAGATTTTCAAAACAAAACAAAAGTGTAAATCTCAAATTACATCTCAGTCTTTGTGACTTCTGTGTTGTTCTCTCCTGGTCTGTCTGTGTAGGCCTTGCAGGAAAAGCTGTGGAATGTGGCTGCCCCTTTGTATTTGAAGCAGAGTGATTTGGCCTCAGCAGCAGCAAAACAGGTAAAGTTATCATGACCTTCTTCTCAGGTCTCTATCCAGGAATTGTCTACTCCAAGTCAGAGCCAGAGGCCTTCACATGGCTCTATGACTCTTCTGTGGCCTCTCTAATTTCATCCTATGACAGAAGTTATCAATATGAGAAGCAGCACACATGGAGGGGACACAAACTGACTTTGGAGTCAGGGTACTTAGATTCTAGTCCCTGGTCAACTACCAATTTGCTGGGTTATCCTGAGCAAGTTACTTAACCTGCCTAGATACTCCTTCTCTAAACTGTGGGAGTTGAATTAGATAATTTCTAAGATTCTTTTGGGTTATAAAATATTATCAGTTTGTATTCTAGATATACTGAATTCTAACAGTTGCTCTCATGAATCTTTCATCTTAAAACTTACCTGAATTCGTTTTGAGGTTGTTTATATTTTTAGCCTATATCATCTCTTGGAGAGTAAAAGGTCCTTAAGTTTCTGCTCATCTGTCAGTTTGTTGTACTGTGGTCGCTTGCATGAGGTGTGATGCTGGAAGCTATGCCACTGGTATTTCAAATGCCAGAAGGGTAACACATGGTGGACAGGTTTCGGTGTAGCTTGCGGACTAAGATAGACTGGCAAGAAGGACCTGGCAATCTACTTCTGAAAAAATTGGCCAGTGAAAACCTTATGAATACCAGTGGGACATTGTCTGATATAGTGCCAGAAGATGAGCCCTGAAGTTGGAAAGCACTCAAATATGACTGGGAAAGAGCTGCCTCTTGAAGGTAGAGTCGACCTTCATGATGTAGTTAGCATAAAGCTTTTGGGACCTTCATTTGCTGATGTGGCATGACTCAAAATGAAAAGAAACAGCTGCAAACATCGTTTAGTAACTGGAATGTGGACTGTACAAACTGTGAATCTAGGAAAACTGCAAGTTGTTAGAAATGAAATGTAATCCCCGCGAGCATGGCCCCTGGACACCCTTTTAACTCAGTACTGAAGTCACTCCTGAGGTTTACCCTTCAGCCAAAGATTAGACAGGCCCATAAAACAAGCAATAATACATGTAGCTCAACCATGTATACGAGACCAAATGGGCACACCAGCATAGTCTGTCTGGATGTCTAACATATGGTTAGCAGGCCTTGGTTATTCTTGAGGATTTTTCCTGGGTATTGGATTTCCACACATAGTATATATTCATTTGTCCCACAACACAGTGAGTTTGGTTTAGGGTAGCAAGCAGTGCATTACAGTTTCATCAGTGACTAAAATTTCACATCTTCACATCTTCAATTAAGATGATTTTATTACCAGGTAAAGTCTGTGTTATTGAGTAAATAATTTATTCTCTTTTCCTAAGGCATGCTGTACTAATTCCTCCAACACTAAAAGCATAGACATTAAAAAAAAAAAAATCCCAGTTGAGAATTAAAGCATAGGGATTTAAAAAAAAAAATCTCAGCTCAGAGTTTCACTTAGAAGATTTTTTGACAGAATTCAGTGTTGTTCTCAAGAAAGACTATTATTTTATATATATGTATATACATACACACACATATATATAATACATATTTTTTATTTTATTTTTTTTACTGTTAATGACCTTTTCCTTTTAGATCATGGAAGAGACCTACAAAATGGAGTTCATGTACAGTGGTGTGGAGAATAAGCAGGTGGTGATTATACATCACATGAGGCTACAGGCCAAAGCCTTGCAACTTATAGTAACAGCACGAACTACTCGAGGGTAAGATACGGAGCTGGCCGAAAGTTGTGGCATGGTCCTGCAGAGATGCTTCCAAATACATTAGGAAATCTCACCAAGGGCAATGATGAGTGAAATTATAATTAGGAAAGATGAGCTAAGGAATATGCAATCTATTCATTTTTCAGATGTTCTAAGTTCTGTTCTTGGATCAAATTAGATCCTTGGAAGGGTGATCATGTCTCTCTCCCTTGCTAAAAATCCTCCCATGGCTTCCATTGCCTACAACACAATCAGAAGACTTTACCTGGCAACAAAGATATTCTGTGTGGTCACACTTGATAGATTGAAGAATTTAGTGCCAGGAAGCACTTTTTCTCTTCTGAAGGGACTAGTAAACTTGCCTTTTGTGTCTCAGTGTTCCATAAAACAGAATTTCATCACAGATTTGATGCAATACAGGACTTAAGTTACTGCTTGCCAGCTCACAGCCAAATTTGATGTCAGTCCAGCCCCTTTGTCAATCTCTAAGTGGTATAGAGAAACAATGTGTTTATGTAAGCACTTAAAAATACTAGGTTAGGAAGAACATTTTGAATATAATGTTTCTTCATTTGTTTTAAACCAAACCAAACCAAACCCATTGCCGTGGAGTCGATTCCAACTCATAGCAACAGGACAGAATAGAACTGCCCCATAGAGTTTCCAAGGAGCGCCTAGTAGATTCAAACTGCCAGCCTTTTGGTTAGCAGCTGTAGCACTTAACCACTACGCCACCAGGGTTTCCTTTATCTTTTTTTTTTTTTAATTGTGTTTTAAGTGAAAGTTTACAGTTCAAGTCTGTTTCTCATACAAAAATTTATACACACATTACTATGTGACCCTAGCTGCTCTCTCTGTAATGTGACAGCACACTCCTCCTTTCCACCTTGGATTTCCCGTGTCCATTCAACCAGCTTCTGTCCCTTTTTCCTTCTCATCTCTCCTCCAGACAGGAGCTGCCCATTCAGTGTCATGTATCTACCTGAACTAAGGAGCACTCTCTTCACGAGTATCATTTTATGTTCCATAGTCCAGTCTAATCTTTGTCTGAAGAGTTGGCTTCGGGAATGGTTTCAGTTCTGGGCTAACAGAATCTGCGGGCCGTGTCTTCTGGGGTCCCTCCAGTTTCAGTCAAACCATTAAGTCTGCTCTTTTTACTAGAATTTGAGTTCTGCACCCTACTTTTCTCCTGCTCCATCAGGGACTCCCTGTTGTGTTCCCTGTCAGGACAATCATTGGTGGTAGCCAGGCACCATGTAGTTCTTTTGGTCTCAAGCTGATGGAGTCTCTGGTTTATGTGGCCCTTTCTGCCTCTTGGGCTAATATTTTCCGTGTGTCTTTGGTGTTCTTCATTCTCCTTTGCTCCAGGTGGGTTGGGACCAATTGATGTATGTTAGATGGTCCCTCACCTCACTAGCTCTTAAGACCCCAGATGCCACTCACCAAAGTAGAATGCAGAACATTTTCTTAATAAACTTTGTTATGCCAGTTGACCTAGATGTCCCCTGAAACCATGGTGCCCAGACCCCCACCCCTGCTACTCTGTCCCTCGAAGTGTTTGGATGTATTCAGGAAACTTCTTAGGTTTTGGTTTAGTCCAGTTGTGCTGACTTCCCCTGTATTGTGTGTTGTCCTTCCCTTCACCTAAGATAATTCTTATCTACTATCTATAGGTTCACTATGAGTCGGAATCAACTCAACAGCAATGGGTTTGGTTTTTTGGTTTTATCTAGTTAGTGAATACCCCTTTCCTTCCCTCCCCACCCTCGTTACTATCAAAGAATATTTTCTTCTGTTTAAACCGTTTCTTGAGTTTTAATAATAGTGGTCTTATACAATATTTGTCCTTTTGTGACTAATTTCACTCAGCATAAATGCCTTCCAGATTCATCCATGTTATGAGATGTTTCGCAGATTCATCGTTGTTCTTTATTGTTGCATAGTATTCCATTGTGTGAATATACCATAATTTGTTTATTCGTTCATCCATTGATGGGCACCTAGGTTGTTTCCACCTTTCTACTATTGTGAACAGTGCTTCAGTGAACATGGGCGTGCATGTGTGTATTTGTGTGACGGCCCTTATTTCTCTAGGATATATTCCTAGGAGTGGGATTGCTGGATTGTATGTTACTTCTGTTTCTAGCTTTTTAAGGAAGCGCCAAATGGATTTCCAAAGTGGTTGTACCATTTTACATTCCGAGCAGCAGTGTGTAAATGTTCCAGTCTCTCCACAAGCTTTCCAACATTTATTATTTGGTGTTTTTTGGATTAATGCTAGCTTTGTTGGGGTAAGATGGTATCTCATTGTAGTTTTGATTTGCATTTCTCTAATGGCTAATGATCGTGAGATTTCCTCATGTACCTGGTAGCTGCCTGAATGTCTTCTTTGGTGAAGTGCCTGTTTATATCCTTTGCCCATTTCTTAATTGGGTGATTTGTCTTTTTGTCGTTGAGATGTTGCAGTATCTTGTAGATTTTAGAGATTAGACACTGATCGGATTTGTCATAACCAAACCTTTTTTCCCCGTCTGTTAGTTGTCTTTTCACTCTTTTGGTGAAGTCTTTTGGTGAACTTAAGTGTTTGATTTTTGGGAGCTCCTAGTTATCTAGTTTGTCTTCTGGTGTTTGTGCATTGTTGGTAATATTTTGTATTCTGTTTATGGCATGTATTAGGGCTCCTAGCGTTGTCCCGATTTTTTCTTCTACGATCTTTATCATTTTAGATTTTGTATTTAAGTCTTTATCCATTTTGAGTTAGTTTTTGTGCATGGTGTGAGGTATGGTCTTGTTTCAGCTTTTTGCAGATGGATATCCAGTTATGCCAGCATCATTTTTTAAAGACACTGTCTTTTCCCAGATTAATGGACTTTGGGCCTTTTTCAAATATCAGCTGCTCATAGGTGGATGAATTTACATCTGGATTCTCAATTCTGTTCCATTGGTCTGTGTATCTGTTGTTGTACCAGTACCAGGCTGTTTTGACTACTGTGGTGGTATAATAGGTTCTAAAATCAGGTAGTGTGAGGGCTCCTACTTTGTTCTTCTTCTTCAGTAATGCTTTACTTATCCAGGGCCTCTTCTCTTTCCATATGAAGTTGGTGATTTGTTTCTCCATCTCATTAAAAAATGCCACTGGAATTTGGTCGGGATTGCATTGTATCTGTAGATCACTTTGGGTAGAATTGACATTTTCACAATGTTGAGTCTTCCTATCCATGAGCAAGGTATGTTTTTCCACTTGTGTAGGTCTCTTTTGGTTTCTTGCAATAGTGTCTTGTAGTTTTCTTTGTATAGGTCTTTTACATCTCTGCTTAGATTTGTTCCTAAGTATTTCATCTTCTTGGGGGCTATTGTAAATAGTATTGATTTAATGATTTCCTCTTGGAAGTTCTCTTTGTTGGTGTAGAGGAATCCAACTGGTTTTTGTATGTTTATCTTGTATGTTGATACTTTGCTGAAATCATCTATTAGTTCGAGTAGTTTTCTTGTGGATTCTTTGGGGTTTTCTGTGTATAAGACCATATCATCTGCAAATAGAGACACTTTTACTTCTTCTTTACCAATTTGTATGCCCTTTATTTCTTTTTCTACCCTAATTGCTCTGGCTAGGACCTCCAGCACAATGTTGAATAAGAATGGTGATAAGGGGCATCCTTGTCTGGTTCCCATTCTCAAGGGGAATGCTTTCAGACTCTCTTTATTTGGGATGATGTTGGCTGTTGGTTTTGTATAAATCCCCTTAATTGTGTTGAGGAATTTCCCTTCTATTCCTATTTCGGTGAGACTTATTATCATAAATGGGTGTTGGACTTTGTCAGATGCCTTTTCTGCATCAACTGATAAGATCATGTGGTTCTTGTCTTTTGTTTTATTTATGTGATGGATTACATTGATTGTATTTCTAATGTTGAACCATCCCTGGATACCTGTTATGACTCCCACTGGGTCATCGTGAATTATTTTTTTGATCTGTTGTTGAATTCTGTTGGCTAGAAATTTGTTGAGGATTTTTGCATCTATGTTCATGAGGGATATTGGTCTGTGATTTTCTTTTTTTGTGGTGTCTTTCCCTGCTTTTTGGTATCAGGGTTATGCTGGCTTTGTAGAATGAGTTTGGGAGTATTCCATCCTTTTCTATGCTCTGAAATACCTTTAGCCATAGTGGTGTTAACTCTTCTCTGAAAGTTTGGTAGAATTCTCCAGTAAAGCCATCCAGGCCAGGGCTTTTTTTTGTTGGGAGTTTTTTAATTACCTTTTCAATCTCTTCTTTTGTTATAGGTTTATTTAGTTGTTCTACCATTGTTTGTGTTAGTTTAGGTAGATAGTGTGTTTCTGGAAATTTGTCCATTTCCTCTAGGTTTTCAAATTTGTTAAGAGTACAGTTTTTCATAGTGTTCTGTTATGATTCTTTTAATTTCAGTGGGGTCTGTTATGATATCGCCCGTCTCATTTCTTATTCAGGTTATCTACTTCCTCTCCTGTTTTTCTTTTGTCAGTTTGGCCAGTGGGTTATCGATTTTGTTGATCTTTTCAAGGAACCAGCTTTTGGTTTTGTTAACTCTTTCAGTTGTTTTTCTACTTTCTATTTCATTTAATTCTGCTGTGATCTTTATTATTTGCTTTCTTCTGGTACCCAAGGGCTTCTTTTGCTGCTCTCTATTTGTTTGAGTTGTAGGGTTAATATTTTGATTTTGGCCCTTTCTTCTTTGTGGATGTGTGCATTTTTTGATATAAAGTTACCTCTAAACACTGCTTTTGCTGTGTCCCAAAGGTTCTGGTAGGATGTGTTTTCATTCTCATTTGATTCTGTGAATTTCTTTATTCCGTTCGTAATTTCTTCTATAACCCAGTAGTTTTTGAGTAAGATGTTGTACAGTTTCCATGTGTTTGATTTTTTTTCCTTGCTTTTTCTGTTATTGATTTCCACTTTTATGGCTATATGGTCAGAAAAGATGCTTTGTAATATTTCTATGCTTTGGATTCTGTTAAGGCTTGCTTTGTGGCCTAATATGTGGTCTATTCTGGACAATGTTCCGTGTGCATTGGAAAAGAAAGTATACTTGGCTGCTGTTGGGTGGAATGTTCTGTATATGTCTGTGAGGTCAAGTTGGTTGATTGTGGCATTTAAATCTTCCTTGTCTTCATTGAGCTTCTTTCTCAATGTTCTGTCCTTCACCGAAAGTGGTGTATTGAAGTCTCCTACTTTTATTGTGGAACTATCTGTGTCTGTTTTCAATGCTGTTAGAGGTTATATATTTTGGAGCCCTGTCATTGGGTGGTTAAATATTTATTATGGTTATGTCCTCCTGGTGTATTGATTATCATATAGTGTCCTTATCCTTCATGGTGGATTTTACTTTAAAGTTTATTTTGTCAGAAATTAATATTGCCATTCCTGTTCTTTTTTGAGTGCTGTTTGATTGATATATTTTTTTTCCATCCTTTGTGTTTTAGTGTTTGTGTCTTTAAGTCTAAGGTGTGTCTCTTGTAGGCAGCATATAGATGGATCATGTTTTTTTAATCCATTCTGCCACTCTCTGTCTCTTTATTGGTGCATTTAGTACATTTACATTCAGTGTAATTATTGATAGGTATGTGTTTTGTGCTGTAATTTTCATGTCTTTTTTTTTTTTTCGGGTGGGTGTTGTTGACAGTTTCTTTGTTCCACTTAATTTTCTGTGTTGGGTCGTTTTTCTTTACGTATTTTCTTTTCATCTTTTTCATTGTTGTTGATTTTGTATTTTCTGAGTCTTTATGTTTTTCTTCTTTTTATTTTGATGTGTAGGATTGTTAGTTTTCTTTGGGGTTACCTTAATATTTACCCCTATTTTTCTAAATTTAAACCATGCTTTTATTTCTTTATATTGCCTTGACTTCCTCTCCATATGCAAGATCTATGACTACATTTTTTTGTCCCTCCTTTTTGTTTTAATGTTGTCATCTTTTACATACTGGCGTCTCTATTTCCCTATTTTGAGCATTTTAGCTTTGATTTATTTATTTATTTATTTATATTTTATTGTACTTCAGGTGAAGGCTTACAGAACAAATAGTTTCTCATGACACAGTAGTACACATGTTGTTTTATGACATTGGTTAACAA
>NW_004444024.1:7623250-7682913 GCF_000243295.1 Trichechus manatus latirostris | reverse complement strand
AATTTTACCCTTATCTTTCTAAGTTTGAAGCAGTCTACCATTACTTGGTATCGTCTTGCCTTCCTCTCCATTAGAAGGTTCTATACCTACGCCGTTTATTCCCTCTTTCATTGTTTTGATGTTGTTGTCATCCATCGATTGACTGCTCTGATTCCCTGTTGTATTTCTTTTGGTTTTGGATAGTCCTCGAGCTTGGCTGAGTTCTTTATCTCTTCATTTGATGTTTTAGGGTTTCAGAATTGTTGTATTCTCTGTTTGGCTTAGTTTTTCGGATCTTTGCTGTGGAGGGTCGGCGTGGTGCTTCTGCCTAGAGTGCCATTTTGTTGGAACTCCTTGATTTATTTTTGTGACTTCCCTATCTGGGTTGATACCTGGTTGCTCTGTCCTATGTTCTAGTCTTGGGTTGTTATCTGATGTTTTTGATTTTCTAACCAGAGGACTCCCTTTAGTATTTCTTGTAATTTTGGTTTGGTTTTTGCAAATTTCCTAAACTTCTGCTTATCTGGAAATGCCCCAGTTTCACCATCATATTTGAGAGACAGTTGCTGGATATATAATTCTTGACTGGCAGTTTTTTTCCTTCAAAGGCTTTATATTTGTCGTCCCATTGCCTTCCTGCCTGCATGGTTTCTGCTGAGTTGTCCTAGCTTAGTCTTACTGACTTTCCTTTGTAGATGAGTTTTCGTTTATCCCTAGCCACTGTTAAAATTATGTCTTTATTTTTGGTTTTGGCAAGTTTGATTATAATATGTCTTGGTGACTTTCTTTTGGGGTCTACCTTGTGTGGGGTTTAATGAGCATCTTGGATAGATATCTTCTCATTTTTCACGATATCAGGTAAGTTTTCTGCCAACAAATCTTCAACAATTCTGTCTGTATTTTCTGTTATCCCTCCCTATTCTCATACATCATACTCCAGTCACTTGTAGGTTATTCCTCTTGATAGAGGACCACATAATTCTTATGGTTTCTTCATTGTTTAAAATTCTTTTATGTGCTTTTTCCTCAAATTAGTTGGTGTTATTTGCTTTATCTTCAGTCTCACTAATTTTGACTTCCATTGCCTCATTTTTGTGCCTATGACTTTCTATTGAATTGTCTAATTCTGAAATTTTGTTGTTAATCTGCTGTATTTCTGTTTCCTATCTCTCTGTGGATTGTTGCAGCCTGTTAAATTTGTCCTTGTGGTCTTCTATAATCTTCTTAACTTCCTCTATTGCTTTGTCTGTATTTTCCTTGGCTTTTTATGCATTGTGCCTAATCTCCTTCCTGATCTCTTGGAGAGTTCTGTATATTAATCTTTTATATTCTACCTCCGGTAATTCCAAGAAGTTCTCTTCCTCCAGAAGATTTCTTGATTCTTTGTTTTCGGAGCTTGCTGAAGCCATCATGGTCTATCTCTTTATGTTATTTGATATTGACTGTTGTCTCCAAGCCATCAATAAGTTATTAAATTTATTTATGTTTTCTTACTGTGTCCTAGCTTCTTGTTTTGTTTTGTTTTGATATGCCCAAATAGGCTGCTTGAAGCTCTAACGTCCTGTCACCAGGTGGTTAGATCTGTTGCTGGGTATGTGAGCCCAGGAGTCCGTTTACTCTTCTTGTATGGATTCAGCTCAGGTGTCCAGATAGTCAGTCACCGAGTTGTGTGGTACAGGCTCTCACCTACAGTACTAGCAGGCAGGGGTGATTGGAGTAGCCACAGGTATCTGGCTGCAGTAGGGGGTCATGCGCTGAGCAAGGCAGGGGGCTGACGGCTGCCCCTGAGTGTCTGGAAAGAAAGCATGTCCCTGTCCCCTAGAGTGCATAAGGGGGTGGGTTTTGCAGCCAGACTGTGGGCACCTGGTGCTGTTGGTTGTAAGGACTGGGGGACACCACTTATTCTTGCACCCATGTCATGCATGGCTAGGTGGCGTGGGTGGAGCCATGCCAGTCCTCAGGCTTCTGATGTGGGTAGGTGAGGATCCTGCTTAATGGGCAGAGCAGTGTCAAATGTTACGAACCTATCACTCCACCATATAGCTGAAACTGTTGAAGTAAGAACTTCAGGTATATACCCTGTTGTACTGTGCTAATGAGGGCCTATGCTTTTGAAGTGGGCCCACACAGGTCTATGCAGGGGTGAAAGGCATTCAAAATCCATGGACCCCTTATGCCTGTGTGTAGGCAAAGGATCTGTGTCTGCCTTGAGTTCCCGGCTTAGGGGAGCTGGCAGATTATTTTTTCCTATTTGTTCATTTATTCCCTCTCCAAGGCAGGAGAATGGCTCAGGACTCGTGATGGGTCCTTCTTCGGCCCAGGGTTAGCAGCAGTCACTGAAGCCTGCCCAGGACTCGTACAGAACAGGGAGGGAGCAGGTGAACGGAAGAGAAGTTCTTCCCAAACGGGGTGTTTTTTGATCTGCACAGTAGGTTAAGCACACGTACTTATCTTTTGCCAATTGAGCGCCACTTTTCACTGGCTCTGGAGGCCTGAGCAGACTCTCTGGTGCTCGGCCTCACCTGACATGGAAAATGCATCCCGAATGCCACTGCTCGCTTTACTGAGCACGCCAGCTGATCCGGCCCACAGGGCGCTGGCTCCTGCTGGGTCAGGTCTGGCAACTCCTCGCTGCTTCTGAGCTGTCTCTCCCTCCCCCTGCCACTCATTCTAATTCCTCAGCTTTTCCTTTGACATTCAGGGCAGCTAGATTGTCATATGTAATTGATTCACTTGTTTTTTCGGGTCTTTGTTGTAAGAGGGACTACCAGAAGTGTCTGACTACTCTGCCATCTTTGCCCCGCTTCGGGTTTCCTTTATCTTAATTATCACCTGATAAATCAGCTTATGATTTAATCTTAGCAGTATCCAAACGTTTATTTAGCAAATGTTTAATGCCTACTTTGTGCCAATCATGGTTGTTGTAGAAAATTAAAATAGTAAAGAGTTAAATGAAGAGTTCTTGTAATCCACTCCTAAGACAGTGTCAACGTTTCATGTATATCAGTCCAGACTTTTCCCAAGTCTATATAAGCATGTGTAGATTATAAGTGTGTGTATTAACATAAATGGAATCATAGTATACTTTGTTGTTCTGCTTCCTGTTCTTTTCACTCAAGAGTATAATAGGCTCATCTTTCCATGTCATTATATAAAGATACTAATATATTTGGTCTTACTCATGCTGTATTATTTTGTATTTTTCATTTGCATGCATCCCTGCTTCCTTTTTCCTTTCCTAATTTTTGCTGGATCATTTTTTTTCTTTGCTTGTTTTTTCTTCCAGGGGTTTGAAAGTTCTGTACCCTGATTCTAACCTATACAAGTGAGAGACAGTAGTAGAGCACAGTGGTTAAGAGGGCTGTAGTGCCACAATGCTGTGGTTCAAATCTTGACCCCACCATTTGCAGACTTTGCGACCTTAGACGATTTACTGAATACTTCCGTGCCTCAGTTTGTTCCCCATAAGTTAAACTGGGATGCTAATCATACCTACTTCTGCCTCATAAGATTATTATAAGAATTATTGAATATATGTAAAGTGCATAAAATACTGACTGGCTGATTCATAGTAAACATTTGATAAATGTTAGCTAATATTAGTTAATAGTATTAATACCCTTATATTTTTTAAAAAAAATATTGAATTTGTATTTATCACTCTGCATAAAAAATTAAATAGAATCTATGATTACCTCTCTAGCTCCAAGATCAAGTTTTAATGTACTTTATTTATTTGATCATCTCATAATGTTTAAATAATTTGAAATTTTAGTTTCAGTTTATTATGTTTTTATAATATGCCTCTTATTTGAGAATTCTTTATTAACATATGCACAAAAATCTTTATAACTACATTATCAAAATTATTTAGCTGGGATTTGCCCACTACTTTTGTTTTTGTACCATAGTAGCCCTTTTAAAATTTCTTACTCTAATTCATTTCTATTTGACTGGAACACATTCTCTATTCATTGGTTTTTAGAACAAGTATGTAGGTAGTATATGCACTGAGACCTTGCTTGTCTGAAACTGTCTTTCTTTTGCTCTCATACATAAATGGAATTCTTTCAGAACTCTGTAAATATTGCTATGCTGTCTTTTATTGTATAATAAATATTGCAGTCAAGATGTCCATTGTCAGTCCTGTTGTCTTTCCTTTGTAGGTAGCTTATTTTTTCTGGCTCAAGGGTATAAAATTTTCTTTTTCTTTTTAGAATTCAGAAATTTCACCAGGATATGTCTAGGTATGTGTTTTCTTTCAATATTCTTGCTGACCTTCAGTGGGACTTTGAAGTCTGAACTCTGTTTTTAGCTCAGGACTTTTTTTTCTTCATTATTCCTTTGATTGTCACTTCTTCCATCCACTCCAGTCTCTCATACTGGAACTTTCAATATGTGAATATTGGATTTCCTGAATCTATTTTATCTTTATCTTTTCTCTCAATTTCCATTTGTTTTTCCACTCTATATTCTGAGTAAATTCCTCTTCCATGTGCTCTTTTAGTTTACCATTTCAGTATTCATCATTCATTGTTTCATCATGGTTCATTCTACTACTCATCCACTCTATTGAGTTTAATTTCATTATTTTTTTTCCAAGTGTGCACCTTTTTTAGTAGCAGTTGCTTTTGCTTTATCATGCAGTATCTTTTCAGATCTCTTCTTAAATCTCACTGAGGTTACTGATTAGAATTTTTTTAAAGTTTTCTGTGCTTTCTTGCCTTTTATCTTACTGAGGTCTGCTTGGTCTTCTTCTCAGCTCCTGATTATCCTTATAACACCTAGTAGTTTTCTGTTGTTTTTGCATACTTATAATTGAAAGTCTAGACTAAATTGGTAGTTGGTGTAGGCTTCCCCAGCAGTTGTAGGTCAATGTTTGATTTCCCTAGTGGGCTTCACTCTGTCCCTGCCCTTCTTCTGCATCACACGAAGGGAAAATGGGGGTTTTTAGTGATAGAGCCCCACTTCATATGGCATGTAAGGGAGGCTACCTACTCTGTGTGGGGTTTGGGTAGAGTTCCCAAATCTTTTGGTATTTTACTGCTTGGAAGCTGGTTCTGGGTAAACAGTCCAGAAAATGGCAGTTTGGCCAAATTGCTTTCCTTTGAGGTCCTGTTTGGTTGGTGGTCTCCCCTCCAGCCGTTCCATCACTACTGGTCTTTTGTGTATTAACCTCACTATCAAATTTCATTTCCACTTCTGCTAGTTTATCAGAGAGTTAAGAAAGTTTCAAATGCTCCCTTTTTTTTAGGAAAAGAATTCAAATGAATGTTGCTTAATCCAGAGTAGGTTTCCCTTTGCTGTTCCCATTTATTTATGCATTCAACAAGTATTTATTGAATAGCTTGCTTGTGCCAGGAAGTATTCCAGGTACTGAGCATTGACAGATGAGCAGTACAGTCTCTACTATCATGGAGCTTACATGTTAACAGAAAGACTAAACCAGGCTATTAAGAACCTTGAAACCATTTGTTTACATGTTTTTAATAAAGAACGAGTATTTTTTTTCTTAATTAGAACTTTATTCTGCCAGTGAATAATACATTAATGGAAGTAAACTCATGCAGAAATTACATAAAAGAAATAGAAAATGTACAAAGATCAAAAGGAAAATCTGTATGTGCTTAGTAAATTACAATAGTTTAGCATGTTACCTGGATTATTTAGGTATAGACTGTTCACTGAAGTTAAATATTCCAAGTATTGTGAGGCCAAAGAAGCCAAGATAGAGGAAGGAGCATACTGTGTATCTGTGGGCAAAGAAGAAACAAAACCTTTTTTCCTTCTACATGAGAATTGACCTTTGGTTAACTTTCTAGGTCTGTTTCCTGGAAACCTGATGAAGGTAGTATGTCAGCTATGTTACTAGGCAACACTGCTATGGTAAAGTGATCCCTGAACTAATCTAAATTGCATCTGGAGGAACTGTAAATGAATTATAATTACCTGATGCAGACAGACACCGTAGCTTTGGGCTTCCTCGAGTGCAGTGATTCTTGTACCTGGCATATCCCTTGTGGGGACCCTGGAAGCCATTCTATAAAGTTGTTACAAGAGATAATGGCACCTATGGGGCATGAGGCTTCTAAGCTAGGATGGTCCCCACACCTGCCTGATGTGGATCTTGTCTCTTTGCACCTGAGCTGTCATTTGTGGGATTAAAGAAGATAGCTACCAGACAGCCATGTGGATTGCTGAATGGACTGCTGCAAGGACTCCCACAGAAGAGGAGCATGACACTGCACTGCCTGCAAGCTGTGTGGCTTGTCCTGTATCCTTAGTAAATCTGGTCCCAGGTGTGGGCTGTGATAGTCTTTGATTCTGAATGTTTGTTGAGCCTAATGGGCACTGCAGTGTTTTTAATCAGGCCTTGGGATCCTGGACATACATTTTCCTCCACATCCACTAACAGTCCTTTATTTCTCTTAGAGATAATTTTTATGGTATAAATATGCTTGTTCCCCTGTTATATTGGTCATGTTTCTGGGCTTTTGGTCTTCCTGAATTCTCAATTTCTAGGTTTCATAAGCAAATTATGCATTATTATTATTTCGCATTTCTTTTCTACAGAGTTGACCCCTTATTTGGAATGTGTGAAAAATTTTTACAGGAAGTGGACTTTTTTCAGAGGTAAGCATTCCATCTTTCATCACTCTTCCGGCTTATCAAATCTTAGTTATGCAGGGACATAACACATACAGGGGAACAAGAGTGACTAGAAACTAGAATTCCTTGTTTCACCCATGCAGCCAAGTGATCATGTTGTGGCAGTGTGTCCTAACTTGGGCATTTTCTTTAATAGTGTATAAACTTCTGTAAAGGTAGAGCTTCTTACCTATATGTACAACAGAATAATAAAAACATCAGGAATCATTTGGACTCAGCACTCAGCTGGGCCATAAAAAAAGACAAGTATTCTGTGGGAAAACTCATAAACTCTCAGTTCCTTTTGGAGGAAAATCACTACTTGTCTGTTCGTCTCACCATTGTTCTTAAACTTGCGTATTTCTCCATAATCTACAAAGAATTGTTCCGTAATGCTGTACATAATGTTTACTTTATAGCAGAGATAATGTCTTCTCAGAGTTCTCTATGAAGCAAATAAATGAAAACAGATAGAGAGTAGATGAATGGAGGCTTAGTGAAGAAGTGAGGGTCAAGGTGGTAACCAGAGCTGTGGTGTGCTGGTAATGTATTGGGAAGAGGACACTGATAGGATTGTAAAGCACTTGATTAAGTCTGATATTTCATTTCTTTCACCCCTTGTTCTACTCCCGTGAACTTTACCAAACCTGAGGTTTATATGACTCTACACTTACCATTCTGTTTTCATTTGGGTAGTGATAACTAGTAAACCAGTTGCCACAAAGTTAACTCTGACTCACGGCGAACCCATATGTGTCAGAGTAGAACTGTGCTCTGTAGAGTTTTCAGTGGCTGATTTTTTGGAAGTAGATATCCAGGACTTCTTCTAAGGTGACTCTGGGTAGACCTGAACGGCCAGCGTTTTGGTTAGCTGCCAAGGGCGTTGACCATTTTGTACCACCCATAGCATCCAATAAGGCTGGGCTGCAATACCACCCTTCACCAGCAGGTGCTGCTCTCTAACAAATGGTCCACTATAGGTTGGTTCTTTAAGATACTGGTTTAGAATCTGGACTTAGTTCATGCCTTACTTTTGGTTTTAGGTTCTTTAATGTAAGAAAGTCTGTTTTTGTACAGTTAGGTGAGGATTCTTTTTTTTGGAAAGGTGGCAGCTCTGAAGTGCCAAAGTTTCTCATTTGTTGTTAATTAGAACTGCATGCATATTCTTTCTTAATTTAGCCCCTGAGTCCCTGTACAAATATCACCTCCTCAGTGAAATATTTTTTGACTGTCCCCTGTATAAGACAGAAGCACTGTGGAATCAGTCAAAGCTGAGAATAAGTTACTTGACTTCTCTGGGCCTCAGTGCAACATCAGTTGTCTCTGAATCTCAGTGTTTCTATCGCTTGAATGTAAGCTCCACGAAGACAGGCATTTTTCTTTCTTTTGCCCACTGTTATGTCCTCAGTGCCTAGAATAGTTCTTGGCACTTGGTAGGTGCTAAATATATATTTGTTTGATTAATTAATTAAATCCATAATATGAAAACAATTCTAACAGTACACAAGGTTGCTGGAAGGATTAAATAAGATAATATAAAATACTTAAGAGTATGCCTGGTACATAATGGGTATTCAGTAAATGGCGGCTCTTATGATCATGCCAGCAAGGTGTAATTATCTAGGTACATGTCTGTCTCAATCATGAACCATGAGCTCCTCCCAGTTCATCACTTTTCCTACCTCACAGCTTGGCAGACATTTGGGGCTTAGCCTTTGATGAATGAATGCATAGTCAGTTTTTTCCATTTGTTCTTCCAGGTGTTTCATTGCTGACTTGCCCCACCTACAGGATAGCTTTGTGGACAAACTTCTTGACCTTATGCCCCGACTCATGACATCCAAACCTGCAGAAGTGGTCAAAATTCTACAGACGATGCTACGGCAGAGTACCTTCCTGCACCTCCCCCTTCCAGAGCAGGTCAGGATCGATGCTGCTTCCAGCCAAATCTGTCTAGACAATCAAAGCAGCTCAACTTGATGGTCATCTTTGAACTAGTGCAGCACCTGGGCAAGGGCCCTTCCTGCGACTGGCTCCCACATGCCAGCCCATTAGATAAGGACATAGTAGGGCAAGGATCATGTTTTGTTGCCCAAGGATGACCTGACTTTAGAATCATCATATTTCTTCTTTTTTACAGATCCACAAAGCCTCAGCCACCATCATTGAGCCAGCGGGAGAGTCAGACAACCCTTTGCGATTTACATCTGGGTTGGTGGTGGCCCTGGATGTTGATGCAACCCTGGAACATGTGCAGGATCCTCAGAGCACTGTGAAGATCCAGGTCTGTAAGGTTTAGGTCCCCATGGAGCTTCTAGAGCTGACCTTGTATTGAAGCATTTAATTTTAACACCCCTATAATGTCTATCTGAGGGACAGAAACTGGAGAGGGAGAAGAGATGAACTTCTCTGGAAAAGGGCCTGGGTTTGAATCCCAGCTCACCTGTTGAGTGTGGTCTGGAGCAAGTTACTTTAAACTATGAGTCCCAGATTCTACAACTGACAAATAGGAATATAATTGACATTTTATTGAGATGATGGCCCTCAGTAAGGGTTTGTTAAATGATAGGGTCCTTCCTGTTTTCATAATGCAAGGTTAAGACTTGGTCTTTTCAGGACTGTGAGCAAACTGTAATAATCAAGTTCTTTTCAGGCTGTGTGGGCCAGCTGGTACACAAAATTTATGAATGGGAAATAGCAATCACTGGGAAATATTTTTTCCCAAGTTAGATAGATACATTATAGACATATGAGAGATGCCTAATCAATTCAGTCTGCCAGTAAGCCCCAAAAGAGTACTATCCATTCATTCATTCTTCCTTCCATCTGTCCTTTCATCCATCCATGCAGTCATGTTTACTCTATTGTACTGTGCTAAATGCTGAGGTTACCAAGGTAAATACATTACAGTTCCTGCCCTTTGGATGTTCACAGTGTCACTGAGAGACAGACAGATGAACAGGCAATTATAAAGCATTGAGAGGTGCAGTAATGAGGCATGCACAGGTAAGTTAAGAGTACGAAGGAGAGGTACTCAATTTGGAGAGTGGAATGGGGGCTGAGAAAAAGAAAAGCTTTGTGGATATGCTGGGCTGTGAATGGGGTCTGAAGGGATGAATGAGAGCAAAAGAAAAGGAGAAAAGTGGTGTTCTAGGCAGAAGGGGTGTGAGTAAATGCAGGGATGCAAGCACTGGCAACAAATACAATCGGAGGACAGAAAAATAGTCTAGAGCATTCAAGGAAGACTTCCTGGGGAGGCAAGGATGAATCAGACCCTGAAGATGGCAAATTTTTGCTATGGTCACAGTAGAGGCAATAGCCTCTAGCCTTCCCTCAGGAATTAGAAATCGTGAGACCTACAGAAAACTAATTCTGAGGTAGCTGTGAAGGTGTCCTGCAAATTTTTCTTTACATTATTGGGTTGCCACCCTAGCTGCGCTTTAAAATTACCTGGAAAGCATTAAAAACTACTGATGCACAGGTGATGCCTACACCAGTGAAATCAGAATCCTGAGAATGGGGCCCAGGGGTGTCACTATTTTTAAGAGCTCATAGGTGATTCTAATGTGCAGCCAGAATTGAGAACCACAGTTTCCCATTGTTCCTGGAGAGTTCATTGACCAACAGAGAATAAATGAGATTGCCGGCAGATTATTTAAGGGTCATTTGCTCAACTCTATCTGAAAAATCCCCTCCAGAGTACCTCAAGTACATGCATGGCCAAATTTGGATACCTGTAAGGAAGGGAATATGGGAAATTCACTGCCCCATTGTGGGATAGCTCTGTGGTTAGAAAGTGTAGTCTAGTCCAGCCACCACTCCCTGAATATGTCCTGTGTTCTCGCCACTGTTTTAGGTGCTAGGGATAAGGTAGTAAACAAGACTAAGAGATTACGTGCAGATTGCATTCTTCATTAAAATAATGTATATCCATTCTTTAAAGTAGACCCTCCAGGAACTCCATTTAATAACACTTTTGTTAGAATTCAGGTTACTGTATTAATCTGATGATAAGGGAAGGCCCATTTTTTAGTTGTTCTGAAATTCAGAATATAATTCATACTGGCCATATTCTTCCCCTGACCTAAGTTGGCCACAGGCTTTGTAAGCTCCATTCTCAGGAGTACTGAGGAAAGAAGGAAGGCTTCCAACAACCATTTCAGAGAGGAGTCAAGGCTTTTCACCAAGAGCAGTTTTGCGAAGAACTCTGGGAGATTCTGCTTCCTTTTTCATTTTCATTTCCATGCTCTTTACTGTCTCTCTCTCTTTTTAATGAAGCACCAGGGTACTTGTCTTTCAAGATAGTAGGGATCAGGAAGCTGGGACACCTGCATCTTTCTGCTCTGGCAGGAGCATAGAGCCTGGAGATTAGAGTAGGGAGTAGCAGCTTTAAAGAATAAGGGTAGAATTAAGGTGAGGCCCTAAGATCTGAGGAGGAATGAAAGAAGATTATGAGGCAGGTGGGCTGAGACATGCCTCCCAGAGTTTCAAAGTTGAAAAATTTCTGTGTGGTTCCCTGACTCTGCCCTTATCAGCATATATATATTCCATGTCTGGTTTTAGAATAAGCTTCATTTGTTCACTTGGTTCATTTGTACACTGTGCAGTATAAAAGGCCCTCTACACAGGTGTGAGTCCCCCTGGCATGCTGAGGAAAGAACTCCCTAGCAGTTTGAGATCTGGAGAACTGGCGATGATTTTAGCAGACTCTTCATTGAGCACTGTCTCTGTAGCAAGAGACAGATAAACATCTTCCTAGATGCTTGTAATCTGGTGAAGAGAATACATGGATGAAATAACTCTTACTGCATGGTGGTTGGTGATGGACACTGGGCCAAGGTATCATTCAGAGCCAGGGGAGGAGGGGAGGCATCCTGATGGCGGTGCTTGAGGTGGCTTTTCACAGTCAGAATTAGCGTTCTTACCTGTGTTTGTACTTACTGGAGACACTTTACTTTTATCACTCATTCACCATGACTCAGGGAACATTTAACAAACACTGCTTTGTCCTGGGGCAGGGGATGTAGAGATGTCTACAGTGTTGCCCTCCCCTCAAGGAACAGTCTTTTATGAAGGCTAGTGTCATCTTTGTTTTCCTCCTGTTTTTGTGTTCACAACAAATGTCACCAGCAATTTTATTCAAAGCTCAGGGCTCTTCCTCCCTCTTTTTCTCATTTCTCTCACCTCTTAGGTCTTATATCCAGATGGCCAGGCTCAGATGATCCACCCCAAGCCGGCAGACTTCCGGAATCCTGGGCCAGGACGGCATCGGCTCATCACTCAGGTGTACCTCTCCCACACTGCCTGGACAGGTAGGAGGCAGTCGGCCAGGGTAGGCAGGAAAATGTGCTCCTGGGAATCATACTCAACCTTAGGCATTTGATTTTCTGCAGTTCGAAAAGTACATGGTTGAGCCAAGTCTGCCGAGGATTGAACTTGATTTCTTAAGGAGCTTGTAAGCTCCTTAACTGGGTACATTTGGACTAATTTGCTACACTGCTTTGATTGCATGAGGAACAAGGTTCTGTAAGAAGTTATACAGGAGAATTGTGGTGGTGATTTCATGAGGGCATACATATGTTAAAACCTATCAAATTGTATCTTTAAATATGTGCAGTTTATTGAATGTTAATTATTTAACAAGAAAGTTATTTAAAAAAAGATGAACAGTGTTATGAAAGAAAATGGCAGAAAAATGGGTGATTAACAAGTATAATAAGTTCATTTTAAAAAAGAAGCTATATGGGAGATAAAACAGAGTGGAGTCTTATGGAAAGAGCCCTGGGCAAGACACCAGGAGATTATTTTCTTGTCCTGACTCTGCCATTGACTTGCTGTGTTACCTTGGACAAGTCACTGTCCCTCTCTGAGTCTGTTTCCTCACCTTGAAAATGAAAATGACAATCTCGGTCTACAGGCAGTTGTGAGGATTACTGTGTCTGGAAACAACTGTTTTGTATTTCTTACTGAAACTTTAAAATCTCTCTTTGTGTATGAACAGTTCAGTTCATTCCTCTTACTGCCCTTCCCTCCCACACAAGCTGGTTTGCACGGTCATGCAGAGTCAGATGATCTGTTCATGCCTCGCCCTCCCCACTCAGTGATGGAGTATTTAATCTAATCCTTAGACCAACTTTGTGGTGAGAATCAGTATTCTCTTCTTCATTGTACAGATGCACATATGGAGGCTCACAGAGCTGATCAGTGGTGGCACTGAGGCTGGCATGCAGGTCTCCCATCTTCCAAATCCCTTGTTTTTTCACTATGCCATGCTCCCTGCTGGCCTGGGGACACTGGAGTGAAATGTATTCTCATTCTAGTGGCATCTTCTCTCTCCTAATCCAAGAGATGGTGCTTGGTATTGGAAGGGAGCTCCTCCAGTCCCTCAGCAGCTCTTGGCCATGGGCCTCTTCTCTTGGAGGCTGGATGCTGGCATATAGAAAGCTTTGAGTCACATAGACCAGGTTTCAAATTCCCCCTCCCTTGCTGAGTGAGCTTGAGAAAGTTATTTTGTCTCTCTGTCTCATTTTCCTTATCTGTAAAATGGGAATAAGAACATATAACTCATAGGAGATACAGTCTTCTAGTCATGATGAATAGGTTGCACAATTTGTCCCAGATGATCTTTTGTCTCTTTCTCCCACCAGCCCCTCCTTCTTGCTTTCTCTCCCCTCCCCCTTCCTCCTATGGCAGTGGCTTGAATTGGCCTTCTCACCACATGCCAATAAGGGAAGGCAAAATGACCAGGTGGTGTGAAGTCCTACATCAGTTCCCTCTGCCCTTATCAGGGTTTGGCTCCTTGAAAGTGCTGTGAGAGCCAGGGCAAGAACTGTGGTGGTGGCTGGGGATTGGCAACAGCTGTCTGGGACAGAAGAGGAGAGTGTGGTGGGAAAGCTGATCCTGGTGGCTGCCCTGACTCCACCCTGAGTGGGAGATTCATCTGGAACCTGGTACTGGTTCTGGTTTCATTACAGATACACATGGCTGGTGAATGATGCTGCTGAGGCTGGCGCTCAGATCTCTCACTGAGCTCTGGGATTGGCTAGGTTGCTCTGGGATTGGCTGCCAGTGAGCCTTGCCCTCCCTGGAGGACAGCAATCCAGTTTCTGCTCTGATCCCTAGGGCAAAGTCTGGACGTGACCTGGAAGAAGTTAGGGAGGCATTGAGAAGTCCTGAGACCTCTCCCCTTGGTAATTTAGATCCATCCAGCCCTATTCCTGCTCTCTGATCTCCTCAGCCTTGGGCTCATCTTTAAGAAGGACATCCCAAGCACACAGTGCCTGGCTTTTGTACTTGTCCTTCTGAAATCCCACTCCCCCCACTTCTTCTTTATAGAAGCCACGTGGTTAATAGAAAGATTAATGGCTTCAGCTTATGAACTGGGCTGAAATTCTTGCTCTAGCATTTGAGTCACTGGTGTGAGTCTGGGCAGTCACTAGAACCTGAGTCACAGGACTTGTTTGGAGATTGTGACGTCTGTCTTTCACGGCACAGCAGGATGAGAGCTCATGTGGTTGCATGCTTGGCACAGAGCAGGTGTTCTCCTCCAGAGCCTTCCTGGGTTCCTGCCTTTGCCCCCACAGCACTTCTTACAGACTCAATTAGAGCATTTACTGCACTCCATTGCAACTGTCTGTTTATCCTCAACCAAAAGGTCAGCAACTTGAGGAGAGTCTGTTTTCTCTCCTAGGGCCTATCACATGGAGACACTAGTTCAGTATTGTAATGAAATAACAAAAGGTTTTCTGACGTGATATTAGGTCCCTAAAACGTATTCCTGTCCATTAGTGAGAAGTTTTTGGCAGAACCATTTCCTAACTGAAGGCTTCTCCTCCACTAAGAAGGCTGAGTCTGTGGTGCACGCAGCCCTAAGGCTTGAGGTTAACTGCACAGGAAGTGCACAGCTGTCTGGGCACAAAAATCAGCCGTATGCCCCTTGTGACCCTCTGTCTTGAAGTTGAAAGGGCTCTGTGGATGAAGAGTTTTTAGCTCGCTCTCTGATTATCTTAGCCCCTGTGGCTCTGAGCTGCAGGGAACCCACAGAAGCCAGAGAAGGAGGTGGCAGAGAAGCATCACATCTGAAGGCTCAGGATCAGCCTCACAGGATTCAGGCTGGAAAAGTGTTTTTGTTTGGTGAGGGTGAAGGGAGGGATGTGGACAGATGAAGAAACATTCTTGAAACCCTACTGCATCCATCTTTGATGTTGCTCTTACTTGATATTTCATCCCAGTTCTTAGCAGCTGCCTAGTCATAGAGGATTTCTTTTGTCTTTTTTCTAGAACCATGCCAGGTGGAAGTGAGGCTGCTGCTGGCCTACAACTCCAATGCACGCATTCCAAAATCCCCTTGGATTGAGGGTGGTGAGGTGTCACCACAGGTGGAAACCAGCATCGAGGGCACCATCCCCTTCAGCAAGCCTGTCAAAGTTTACATAATGCCCAAGCCTGCAAGGCGCTGAGTCACAGGCAGCCTTTACAGCCATGGCCGAGAAGGCCGTTCTTCAGAGTCAGAATGAGCCAGAAGCCTGGAGCACCTCACCTGGAAATGGCGTACAGGCATAAGGAACACGTGACCCTTACCGTCTCATCTGGTGTAAAACACAGAGTAAATTATTTTCATTAAAAAAACAAAAATCTTCAAGTCTACTTTTTTTTTTTTTTTAAACAATAAAACTGAAAAAACACGAAGTTGTTTCAGTTCCTAGTCCTTAAAGTAAATTTGTGTGGCTATCGGGTCAGCATTTATACCACATGTTTACATTCCTCAGGTGTGAGACACAAAGATTGGATTTTTCAGCCACCTCCAAAGAACTGGTTATTTGAGCCATAATCTTGTTTCTTAAAGAGATAGTCTGTTTGCCAGGGCCAACTCCAAGGCAGCTTTAACAGCTGTACTTTTTCACCATCAGGAGTTCCTGAGTGACCTTAGACATCTCTTATCTTGCTGAGAGGCTCCTTCCCTAGCACAGGCAATAGCCGGATCAAGGACTGACTGAAGAGCTGGCAAATGAATCATTTTCATCTCTGAGGAAATTCTTGTTCTTCCCTGCCGTTATCCTTAGAACCTCTATAGCTTTAAAAAATAGAGTCCATATTTTGGAAAAGAGGTCAGGATTATGGGAAAGAAGAATCCAGTGTAAGAAAAAAAAAATTTTCCCATAACATCTCTGATGACTTCAGTATTGGAGCTGCATGTGTGAGTTAGCAGCTGTGATGTAGTACAGTAAGTCCCTGGGTTATGAACGTCTGACTTATGGCCAACTCGGACTTGCCCTTTAGTATTATGTAAATTTGCCCTCACTTTGAAATGACTGAACCAACCTCTACTTGCAACAAATTCTTCATCACAATCACCTTGACTTGCTGCACATGCAGCTTTTAAATCATTGAAAAGGCTTCGAGCCTTTTCTTGCACTAAAGTAAGGCTAAATAAGAATCATATGCACTTGTTCTGATTTACCTACAAATTCGACTTGAAGACACTTAGGAACGAATTTTGTTCATAACCTGGGGACTGCCTGTAACAATAAATGTTCAAAAGATGTTAACCTGTGCAGGGCATATGCTACGTTCTTTACCTATCATTTAATCCTCACAGCCATATGAGGCCTAACCCAAACCAAAACCAAACCTGTTGCGGTTGAGTTGATTTCAACTCATAGTGACCCTATATGAGGCGTAGGTGCTGTTTTTATCACCATTTTATAGACGAAGAAATTGAGGATTAGAGGTTGAGTCACTGGTGGGAAAACTGCAGAGTAAGTAGTAAAGCCTGGATTCATTCAAATCCAAGAAGATGATTCCAAAGGACTGAGCTTTATCGGCCTCAAGGGAAGTTATATGGAAAAGACCCTTCCAATCTTCAGCTCTCTATGACTCAAGTTTCCTTACTTATAAAATAAGGGCTGTTAAATGGAATAAATTAAATTATGCTTAGGAGAATCTGAATCTGCAGCCAGTCTTTTATCACATTTGGTATTTGGAGAGCTTATAAAAATAATAGCAAGATCATGCAGTTACTCAGAGGTGGTGCCAGAATTTGAATATAGACATGTTTGAATTCTGGTTAATGTACTTACTGTGTGCCCAACAGGATTGTAAACTCTTTACATGATTTCACTCATTTAATCATCACAACCACCCTATGAAGTAGGTATTGTTATCTTCATTTTACAAATAAGGCAACTAAAGTTCAGAGAAAGTGAGTAACTTGTCCTATGTCACATGACTAGTAAATGATAGATCTGGGATTTGAACCCAGGCAGTCTGGGTCTGTTAGGCCCTAACTACTACCTAGGGACTCCCGGGAGCTTACTTTTCTAATGTGCTCTCCTGTTTTGAACATCTAAAGGATGTACCATCAGTGGACTCTCGTGTGTTAAGAAGATGCCCTGAAAAAGGTTCCTGCTCTGGAGATAAAATGAAACTTGAAGCCAGGCTGAATCAGACCACAGCCCTGACATGAACACCAAATGACGATTGTTGTATTGGAGCATCGATGAAAACATTAAAACCCATGGCTGCTGACTAGCCCTGTATGCTCTAGCTACAGAACCTTCTACAGAAAGAATATGCTGGATACTTATTAGATACAGTGCCTCTTTTATAAAAATCTTTCTAGGTCATCCCCCATTTTACAGATGGGGAAACTGATGTCTCAAGGTAGTATCTTGCTCCTAAGAGGCAAAGCCAGGACTTGATCCCAAGTCTTAAAATCCAAATTATAGTATTTTTTCTACCAAAGGTGGAAATGTATTAAGGGGCAGATTTTGCCTTTGTATAATAGAATTTTTTTTTAATAATTTATTTTTGCTGTTGAGATTATACACAGCAGAGCATACACCAATAACTTCTACATGTACAATTCAGTGACACTGATTACATTCAAGTTGTGCAACAATTCTTACCCTTCTTTTCTGAGTTGTTCCTCCTACACTAACATAAACTCATGGCCCTTTAAGTTTCCTATGTAATCTTTTGAGTTGCTGTTGTCAATCTGATCTCATATAAATAGATCTTGAAAGAGTACAATGCTCAAGGCAGATGTTTTATGTAAGAATAAATTTTTTAAAACTGTAAGAATTGAATGAGCTGCATTAGGAGATACAGAATTCTCCATGCTGGATGTGTTTCAGCAGAGATTGAACAAGCTCCTGATAAGTATACGGCTAAGGAATTCAAGCATCATGTGAGAAGGGGGTTAGACTCAACCTTTTAAGTTCTTTCTACCCTGACATGCTCAGGTTCTGTGAAATATGCGAATCTTGATTTTTCTGCATCTAGTTCCACATTTTTTTTCACTGAAATGCAAAAATCACCTTATATTAAATAGGCCTGGAAGAGAGCATAAAGATCATTCCAGTGTGGCACCTTCATTTTACAAGTGAATGCACAAACTCAGACTGAATTAGTGGCAAAGCCAGGCCTCCTGATTCTTAATCCAGGGTTTTCAATATAGGGTCTATTTTTGGGTCTTTGTAAGTGGTCTACCATGCACTCAGTAGTCAAAGCCAGAAACCTATGTGTCACATTAGACTCCTTCCTCATCCCTCATAAAATCAGTCATCAAGTCCTTTAGCTTCTATTTCCTTAAGCATTTCTTGACTGGGTCCTCTTATTATATTCACTGCTTCTATCCTGAGCCAGGCCACCATCATCTCAAAGTACATCATTGGCCTCCTAATTGATCTCCTTGCCTCAACTCCTGCTCCCTCCAGTCCATTTTTCACACAGCTGTCAAAGTAATCTTTCTAAAACCCATAAATCTGATCATGCCACTCCCCTGCTTAGACTTAGTTAAGTAGATCACTAGTGGCCCCAGGATAAAGTCTAAACTATCCTTGAAGGCTCCTCATGACTCTACAAATCTCTCTGGCCTCATACTCCCTGTCCCAAATATGCCGTTCTCCAGCTATATAGAATTACCTATAGTTCCTCAACTCACCATGCTCTCTTACCTCTAGCCTTTGGACCTGCTGAGCCCTGGAAAAACTCTGCAGATTGTCTCCTATGCTTCCTTTCCTCTCATTCTCAGTACTCGGCCTCATTCTAGAACCTATCGATGACTCCCATGGGCTTGGTGCATTGCTTCTATGTTCCCATAGCCTCCTACACATTCTTCAAGCATGGAATTATCACTGCATTGCAGGTTCACAAATGCAAACCTCTAAAGAAGGCAAAGTAAAAGAGAGAAGTGGCCTAGAGGAAGACAACAGAGACTGAAGAACCAGAGAGCACATTCACTGTCAGAAGAAGGCGAGTACTTATTTGGCTCCACTCAAATAAGCTAAGTGTGGGCATGGTGGTATCAGATCTTCCAATTCTTCCAGGAAAGCCAGAAATCTTCATTTTCATGTAAAAAAAAATACTCAATTTTTAAGTCTTGGAAACTAAAGCAAATAACATTATTCTAAGAAACAAAACATGTCTTCAGGTAGATTTGTGCCAGTTTGCAACTTCTCTTCTGTAAACGTGTGTTTACAGGTTTGTTTGATCCAACTAAGTTGTGAGTACCTGGAAAGTAAGAACTCTTGGCATGTACCAGTCAAGGAAAGTATGAGTGAGTACTGGAATCTAGAGTGAACTCAGCATCACCATGGTAAAAACCTGGTGCCTTTGAGTCGATTCCAACTCATAGCGACCCTGTAGGACAGAGTAGAACTGCCCCCATGGGGTTTCCTAGGCTGTAAATCTTTACGGAAGCAGACTGCCACATCTTTCTCCTGCAGAGCCGCTGATGGGTTCAAACTGCCAACCTTTCAGTTAGCAGCCGAGCACTTAGCCCTGGTGCCACCAGGGCTCCTTCCGCCATAGTAGTAGGCTTGTAAAAGCAAGCCCTGAGATTCAAGTTTCTGAAAAGACTTTATATTTGGCTTTGACATGACTGATCTCAGCAAACAGAATGATGGGGCAGAAAGGTACACACCTAGCACTGGGCAGACTTCTTGTCTTAGAAACCACTCAGGCTAGAAGAATTTAAGTGGGCAGATTGAATCAAATTTTTTTTATTCAATCTTCCTATAAATTCAAATTGAATGAAACGTTTAATAATTAAGACATGAGGCTAAATATAGTGGCATGGGGGAAAGCAGCTTCTCTCCAGGCTCTGAAAGTTTCCGGCACTGACCATAAGGACCAGGTTCAGAAGGAGGGGCTATTTGTTATCAGGTTCTATGCAAAATTTAATAACCTCACTGCCAGATACTTCTGTCTCTAAGAAGTTTGTATTAAGTTCTGTTAATGGGGAGACAACTCACTTAGGAACAGTGATTACACCCACACCTAATGCAACACCCACTGGAGCTGTCTCACTTTACATCTGACAGATACACACAAAAAGAAATTGATTGCATCAGCAGAGAAATAGTCTTGGTTTTACCAAATATTGCTCCTAACTATACAGGGGCCTGGCTTTCTGAGATCTAGAAAGATCCTGGCATGTGACAAATGGCTGGCTGCAGAAAAGGGCACGGAGCAGGACCTCCCCAGACTTCTATCCCAGGTATCAGGCCTGTGGGAATCTCACTCCCATGGGCCTCCTATGGAGCAAGGCAGTGTATGGTAGAAAGGGATCAAGATGGCATATGGGGTTCTGATCTGGCTCTGTCACTTACTTGTTGGGTGAACTTGGGGAAATTTTCCACTCTGATTACCTTAGCTCATCTTTTCTTGCCAGACCACATCTTAAGTTGCTGTCCAGTTTATGGATTGGCTCCTCTTAGGTCAGATGCCCAACTGGGCCAACCAGGTGGCAGGATTATGTGGAGCAAAATCAGCTTTCTGGGAATGCTGCTTCAACAGGGCAGGGGTGGAGCAATTTTATTATGACCATGATAAATATCGTATCTAATAAACATCTAGTTAAAGAGTTGTCAAGTAAACGTTTGTTTGGTGAATAATGAACATCTCATTCTTTAAGACTCAGCTTAAGTGTCATCTCCTAAATGTCATCTCCTTACTGAAGTCTTCTCTAATTTTCCTTCCATCTTAGTAGGATAAATTAGTCCTTTGTGTCACAACTGAACCTTGTAACTATTATACTATTAATGCATTATATCATTACTGTTTACTTTCCTGTCTCTCCCATATAAGTCCTTGAAGGCAGGAACTATAACTTACTTATTCATCCAGGTACCCTCAGGGCCCAGAAATAACTGGTCATAAGACCATTAGTAACAGAATCTCAGTAAATGGGCATGAAAGAGAACTACCAAGTAAATGAGTGAGAGAGAGTAGATAGTTCCTTTGGGCTCTAACATTCTGTGCATCTATAAAATACTAAGCTGCTGTATTAAGGACCATAAAATGAAACTAGCTGGCTTTACACAGCAGCCCCATTAACAGAAAAATAATGACAACAATGACTTCAATTTATTGAGTCCTTACTACATGCCACGCAGTGTGCTAAGACTTTATGTGAACTACCTCATTTAATACCTACAATGACCCAGATATTATCCCTATCTGACAGGTGAGAAAAGTGAAACTCTGAGAGATTAAATAAATGCCCAACCAGTGAGTGGCAGAGAGCCACAGTTCTAGGTGAAGGCTATTTGACACCAAAGCCCATATTCAAAACTCTTTAAAGAAGAAAAAAGAAAAAGAAGGTGATGCTGATAAATTAATATAGTTCTATCAGTCTATTCTAAGGCTTCACAAAGGCCACCTGGGTACTTAATAGAACACAGACTATCAGAGCCAGAAGGATCCTTCAAAGGGCATCTAGTCCAATTCCAGCATTTTATAGTGATGAGATCAGAGGCTCCTTCTTTTGTTATCTGACAGTTGCTCCCTCACTTCATTCGGGGCTCTGCTCATATGCCATCTACATGAAGACCTTCCCTGGCCACGTATCTGAAATAGCCCTCCATCACTCTTTGTTTTCTTATCCTCCTCTTATTTTTTTTTCATACAAGTTTCTTTGTATATTATGTACTATTTATTTGTTTTCTTGTTTATTTCCCCCACTAGAATATAAGCTTCATGAGGGCAAAACTTTGATTGCTGTTTCTCTGTAGCACAGCAGTGCCCAGCATATAAGGAATGCAATAAATATATTAGTTGAATTGATAGTTAAACATTCCAAAGCTTCGACTGCAATGTGATTTTAATGTACTAAAACTTTTCTTCAGTCTTCAAGGCAGAAAGCTTTCTTTATTTTTGCCTTTAGTTTCTCATACTTCCAGCCCAACATTTACATCATTAAACTTGGGTAAACATCTGACTCCTCTCCTGATTACCAGCCACCCCCCTCCCCGCCCCCGGAGCGGAACTTGCCCTAGTCATCTGTGTATCCCAAGAGTTTAGCACAGGACCTGGCATAAGTAGGTGTTCAAAAATGCTTGTGGGAGGCTGGTGTGGAGAGTGATAAGAGTGATAGTCGCAGGCATCATTGCTTAGTGGTTTATTCTCCTCTTAAAGCTCCATCAGCAGGTGGAATGGAAAACACCTCCCACTCTGACTCCTTGGGCAACCAAGGCATTATACTCCTTCACTGCCTGCTGTGTCTGGAGGACTCGCACATCAATGCCTTGTTTCTCGAGGTACTCCACAGTTGATGGAGGCACCTGGGAAAGAGCAGAAGAGATGAGTAAGTCAGAGGGAAGGGCCCCCCAGGCTTTCCTTTCCTGCCATGAAGCAAGTGTACTAGAAAATTGGACAGTGACAACTGTCACTCCTCAATCACCCAGCATGTCACCAGTCTAAAATTTGGCAGAGAGTCTGAGGAGTTAAGAAGCTCTCTGAGAAGCTGACAAAAGTATTATAATATCCACATATAAATCTCAAGTGAAATGGAAATGGAAAAGGCATGAATGTTGGAGTCAGACAGCCTTGGATTTAAGTCCTGACTAGTAGTCTGACTTTGGGTAAGAGAATTAAATTCTGAGCCTTTGCTTCCATGTCTGTAAATTAGGGATAATAATATCTAGCTTGCATGGTTGGTATGAGAACTAGTAAGCTAAGGTTTGTAAAATGTCTAGCATGGTGTAGATCATAAAGTAAGTAAACGTTAAACGTTGGGGTCAGGCCAACCTGAGTCCAAATTCTAACTTTGCCATGTACCAACCTAGAGACCTTAGGCCAGTTATTTAAAGTCTCTGAGCCCCAAATTCTTCACCTGTAAAATGTGGCTAATAATACATCACAGAGTTGATGTGAGGATGAAATTAACTCGTGTATGTATACTGTAGCACATGTCTCCTCAGAAATGCCTTTCTTGACCACCAATTGAAAGCAGCCTGTAATAAGTCACCATTTAATTTCCTTCACAGCATTTATCACCATCTGAAATTATTGTCTACCTTTTTATTATCCATGAGGGGCATGAGCCTTGTTTGTCTTGCTTATCTCGATGTCCACAGTGCCTAGAATAGTGTCTGACCTATAGAAGGTGCTTAATAAATATTCTGCAAATGAATTACTATGAAAGGTCATCAATAAGGGACAGCTATTATTGGATGCTATCTTCTCAACTCTGGCTTGCCCTGAATATTTTTTTCTAAGTAGTTTTTAATTAGACTCTGATTCCTCAGAAAGAACTCTGAGTGAAACATAAAAAAAAGTCCTGTATTATTTTTCTATATGCTTGAAAGATTTTATAACAACAAAAGCCTTACAGATAGAACTTACTTTAATGGGAAAAATAACTAGCTTAAACTAAAAAACATAAATAAAGGGTACATCAGTAGGGAACTGGATTTTAGGATATGTATACAACAGAAAGAATAAGGCAGATCTCTATGTACTTATGTGGAAGGCTGTCCACAATATAATAATGTAAGTGAAAAAAAAGTTACAGAATAATACATAGAGTGTAATAGTATTTATGTAAACTGGTTATAAGTGTATACATGTATATCTGTATGTGCAAGTGTACATATATTTGCAGATGCATACAAGGAGAACTGAAGCAGAGCAGTATACACAAAATGTGGAGATTGGGACGGGGAAATCTTTTACCTTTTTACTTCTACATTTCTGCACTGTTTGAATATTTTACAAGGAGCATGTTTTACTTTTGTAATTTAAAAAATTGACTGTATCTAAGAAAAGAAAAAGTACTCAAAACATGTAAAGAACCAAATATTGATAATTATAGGGTTTGAGAAATAAGCCCTCCAGGATGAGGTATTCCTGAGAACTAGCTGAAACAACACAGTCCCAGGATTAGGCAGAAAGAGGAGAGTCTTAACTCTCATGATGAACAGTAGTGTGTGCAGCCATTATTCTATCCTGGGTCATCCACGGGCTTAGCAAACTGAGTGTGAAGGATATATAGAGGTGGACTTCTAAGAAGGACATACCTGTAAGGTAAAGGTCCAAGAGATCACACCAACTGTCATCAGAACCCTGTACATACCGATACCTACCTTCAAGGCCTCACTCATGCCTCGGCCGATCACAAGAGTCTGCACACCCTTCTTGACGACTTCCTCCACATCTGCAGGCTGCACACCAGGAGAATGCTGGATGTGGAAAGAGAAAGCATACCAGGTACCTGCTCTTTTAATCTTTCTTTGTAATAGGCATTCTTGTGGGATTCACTCATTCATTCAAGAAATATTTACTGAAGTTTATTCTGTGCCAACCATTGTTCTGGGCTCTAGAAATAACAGAGAAGATACAGTGCTGCCCTTAGGGAGCTCCAAGTCTAGTGAAAAATGTAGAGAACTAAAAAGGAAATGTAATAGTTTTACAGGTGCTACAAGAAAAGTTCAGCGTATCATGAGAGCATAGATAAAGGGCATCTAATTCAGACCTGGTTGAGGGGTTGATGGGAAGGCATCCTAGAGGAGGTGGCACTTAAGCTGAGATCTAAAGGACAAACAGGAATCAACCAGGTTAAAGGAAATCAAGTGAAAAAGGCCTCCCAAGTAGAGGGAATAGCATGTACAAAGTCTCAGAGGAAAGAAAGAACCTAGTGAACTGCAGGTAATTCGGTTTGACCAGAGTGTGGAGTGACAGGTAAAGGAGTAGAAAGAGGTGAGGCAGGAGAAGAAAGGTACTTGCATGCCATGCTAAAATTAGGATTTTGGAAAAATTTCATAAGAAATCCAAAGTTTCCTTTTTTCTGAGCCCCTTTCTGACTTAAGTCTGGGAAAACTATGCTTCAAAACCTACTGTCTTGGTTATCTAATGCTGCTATAACAGAAATACCACAACTGAGTGGCTTTAACAAACAGAAATTTTCTCACAGTTTAGGAGGCTAGAAGTCTGAATTCAGGACGCTGGGTCTGGGGAAAGGTTTTCTCTCCCTGGTGGCTCTGGGGGAAGATGCTTGTCTCTTTTCAGCTTCTGTTTCCTGGTTTCTTGGAGATCTCATGTGACATGGCATCTATCTTCTCCCAACTCTGCTTGCTTGCTTGGTTGCTTGCTCAATCTGCTCTTTTTATATCTCAAAAAAGATTGATTTCAGACACATTCTACACTAATACTGCCTGATTAACATAGCAAAGAAAACTCAGTGCCGAGTGGATTATAACCCTAAGTATGTTGTTGTTGTTAGGTGTTGTCCAGTCAGTTCCGATTCACAGAGACCTCAAGTACAACAGAATGAAACACTGCCCGGTCCTGCAGTACTATACCATAAGTATAGGAGTTAGGATTTACAACACATATTTTGGGGGGACACAATTCAATCCATAAAACCTACCTATCTCTGTAAAGCCTTCCCAGATTCTCCCAGGCATAATTTAAGGTGAGGTGCTTAAAGAAGATTAACCTATCATTAAAGGATGGTGGCTTCTGAACTGCCTCCACTTTAGCAAAGGGGATATAAGAGTTCAGAGTTCGATAAATACCAGCCCAACATACTGGCTTCACCCGTTACGCAACTGCACAAGGATGAGGCTCTCGGCACTGACACAGAGAAACAAAGCGTTCCTTCCCTATTCTTTCATTCATTCAACAAGCATTTACTGAGCACTTACTCTGAGTCAGGTCCTATACTAAGCACTAGGAACGCTGGGATGAACCAACTATTGCTTGGAGGAGTTTGAGGCAGGTGAGGTTAGCGAACAGGTACAAATAGTTACAATAGAAAGAGATAAAACAGAGTTGAGGATCTCAGAAGTGGGAGTGAGAAAATATGAGTGGGAAATTGTCAGGGAAGACATATGTTTTAACTGGGTCTTAAAGTATGAGTGGGAGTATGCCGTGATACAATGGCTATAGCCATGACACATTCTAATCGTAATTAGAGATGGCAGAGGGGGAGTGCTGCTGAAATTATCAAGAAGATAACAAATGGACCAGAGAAAGAAGGATTTTTCAGTCTAGAAAAATGATGGTCTAGAGGAGACAGAATTGAAATTTATGTATTTATAAAAGGCATGGGGAGAGTAATATGAGTCATTTAATTAAATCCTGGGATAATAATATCTTACATGTTTACAGTTGCAGTTTTCGTAACACATTCATATAAATTATTCCATGTGATCTGCATAATGATGCTGTAAAGTAAGTACAAAGGCATCCAACCTCCTCGTTTTATAAAGAAACTGAAGTTCACAAAAGAGACACAAGTTCGCCAAGACTACACAATTACTAAGTGGTGGAGCTGGGATTTGAACTCAAACATGTTTGACTTCTGATTTAACACACTTTACTAGAGTATTGTAACCAGGGAGCAACTTTCTTGAAGCTTGAAAGAGCCAAACCTAATGACCACATAGGGTTGTTGTGCTTATCCCAGGTACACAATAAATGTTAATTTAAATATAAACCTGAATCTTGCCTAGACCAATCTCTCTCTCTCTCTCTCATACACACAACACACACAGCCAATAGACGAGATAGAACAGAACATTAAAATGTTTAATATTTCAAAATTATAATTTTCGATTAACCCCCAAAAAAGGCAGAAACAAAGAACATAGGTATAAATAGAAAACAAACAGCAAGGTGAAAGACTTAAACCTAACCATACTGATAATAATATTAAATTTAAATGGATTACATAGTCAAAGGCAAGGATTGTCAGACTGGATAAAAAATTAAGATCGAACTAAATGCTGTTTTCAAGATATGCACTTTAAATACACAGATAGTGGGTGAAGCGTGAAAAAAGACACAATGCAAACACTAAGCTGACAAAAGCTGGTGCGGTTATATTAATATCAGGTGAAGTAGACTTGATGACAGGACATACTACTGGAGATGCAGAGTATCATTTCATGATGATGAGTTGTTGTTAGGTGCCATCTAGTCGGTTTCAACTCATATTGACCCTATGCACAACAGAATGAAACACTGCCTGGTCCTGCACCATCCCCACAATCGTTGTTATGCTTAAGCTCATTGTTGCAGCCACTGTGTCAATCCATCTCATTGAGGGTCTTCCTCTTTTTCGCTGACTCTCTACTTTACCAAGAATGATGTCCTTCTCCAGGGACTGATCCCTCCTGATAACATGTCCAGAGTATGTGAGATGAAGTCTTGTTATCCTTGCTTCTAAGGAGCATTCTGGTTGTACTTCTTCCAAGACAGATTGGTTTGTTCTTCTGGCAGTCCATGGTATATTCAATATTCTTCACTAACACCATAATTCAAAGGCATCGATTCTTCTTCAGTCTTCCTTATTCATTGTCCAGCTTTTGCATGCATATGAGGTGATTGAAAACACCACAGTTTGCGTCAGGTGCACCTTAGTCTTCAAGGTGACATCTTTGCTTTTTAACACTTTAAGAGATCTTTTGCAGCAGATTATGTCATGATGATGAGAGGCTCAATTAATAAGAAA
Source organism: Trichechus manatus latirostris (assembly GCF_000243295.1). Lineage (NCBI taxonomy): Eukaryota > Metazoa > Chordata > Mammalia > Sirenia > Trichechidae > Trichechus > Trichechus manatus. The sequence continues at coordinate 7,655,546 of NW_004444024.1, read as the reverse complement.
AATGTGACAATCCCAAATCTGTGCACTCTGAACAACAGAGCTTCAAAGTATATGAAAAAAAAAAAAAAACAGAACTAAAGACAGAAATAGACAAACCACAACTATGGAAGTTTTAACAACCCTTTCTCAGTAATTGATAGAACAAATAGACAAAAAGTCATTAGGATACAGAATATTGAACACCATCAACCAATTTGACCAAACAGATATTTATAGGTTACTATACCCAACATATCACATGACTCTGCTATCACACACCTAAGTATTTATCCTAGAGAAATGAAAACTCATGTTCACACAAAAACCCGTATATAAGTGTTCGTAGTAGCTTTATTTGTTGTACTCCAAAACTTGAAATTACCCAAATGTCCAACAACAAGTGAATGGATAGACAGATTTGTTATAATCCAAACAATGGAATACTACTCAGCAATAAAAAGGATCAGACTACTGATACAACAACATGATGAATCTAAAATATATTATGCTAAGTGAAAAAAGCAAGTTCAAAAGATTACATACTGTATGATTTCATTAATATGACAAGTAACTATAACATGAGTATTAATTAGCAAAAATTTTAATAAGGCCTATATATTAGATAATAGTATTGTATCAATGTTAATTTCCTTAGTTTGATCCTTGTATTGTGATTATGTAAGAGAATTACCTTGTTTTTTAGGAACTACATACAGGTATTTAGGAGTAAAGCGGTATAATAGCTTCAACATACAATTCAGAAAAAAAATCTATCGATCGACTGATCGATCAAAAGGTAGGTAGATAAAGAGAATGTTAACAAAAATATAATAAAATGGAGGGTGGGGAGGGAGGGTGAGGGTTATTTATTAACTAGATAGTAGATAAGAATTATCTTAGGTGAAGGGAAGGACAGCACACACTACGGGGGAAGTCAGCACAACTGGACTAAACCAAAGCTAAGAAGTTTCCTGAATACAGTCAAACACTTTGAGAGACAGAGTAGCAGGGGTAGGGGTCTGGGGACCATGCTTTCAGGGGACACCTAGGTCAACTGGCATAACAAAGCTTATTAAGAAAATGTTCTGCATCTTACTTTGGTGAGTGGCGTCTGGAGTCCTAAAAGCTTGCAAGCGGCCACCTAAGATGCATCAATCAGTCCCACCCACCTGGAGTAAAGGAAAATGAAGAACACCAAAGACACAAGGAAAGTATTAGCCCAAGAGACAGAAAGGGCCACACAAACCAGAGACTTCATCAGCCTGAGACCAGAAGAAACAGATGGTGCCCAGCTACCACCAATGACCACCCTGACAGGGAACACAACAGAGAATCCCAGATGGAGCAGGAGAAAGGTGGGGTGCAGAACTCAAATTCTAGTAAGAAGAGCAGATTTAATGGTCTGACTGAGACTGGAGGTACCCCGGAAAGCATGGCCCCTGGATTCTCTATCAGCCCAGAACTAAAACAATTTCTGAGGCCAACTCTTCAGACAGGGATTGGACTGGACTGTGGGACATAAAGTGATACTTGTGAGGAGTGTGCCTCTTAGCTCGAATAGATACAAGAGACTAAACGGGCAGCTTCTGTCTGGAGGTAAGATGGGAAGACAGAAAGGGTTAGGAGCTGGTTGAATGGACACAGGGAATCAGGGTGGAAAGGAGGAGTGTGCTGCCACAGTATGGGGAGAGCAATTAGGGTCACATAACAATGTTTATGTATAAAATTTTGTATGGGAAAAAGTAAAAATAAATAAATAAAATGTTAATATTTGGAATCAGGGTAAACTATACATGAGAATTCTTTGTACTATTCTATATCTTATCTGTAAGTCTGAAATTATTTCAAAATAAAAAAGTTTCTAAAAAAAGTATAGTAGTATAGGTAGGTTACAGATTAGCAGGAAGACACCACATACAGTCACACATACACACTCATCTGCTCCCTGATTTATTTAGCCAAGGAAACAGAACTTGACAGAAGCCAGGTAGCTACACAAAGCAGAAGCAGATGCAGCATCTCTTCACTGGATTTCCTCATGTCTCTTGACTCCTTGTGGGTTGTGCAGCTAGCTGCTGGTGACATTCTTCACTCAGTCAGTGTTCCAGAGCTCATAACAAAGCTAAATTCTCTCTGCTATCCTTTTATAGTCAGGCTTATGTCATCAGCACCTTTCTAAGGAATTTCCACTAAGACTGTATGTGCCCATATTTAACGATATCAAAGACTGTTCTAAGTTAGAACATCTGCATGTCAAACAGTGAACCAAACTGATCAGCAGCAAGGGTACATCCTCATCTTGGGCGAGGATGTGGAGCTAGTGCCCAGGCATCTCTGAACAGTGTCTCTGCTTCTGGCTTTATCTGTTTTCCACAAAGATCAGCAGGATTTGGGGAGGTTAGATTCTTTTCCTATAAAGTTATTGAGATTCATAAATTTGTTAAAGGCAAAACAAAAAAGGGGGGATATATTTTTCACTTTATCAAAACCATTGGTTCTTAAGAATGAAGATGATTGGTTTAGTTGCCCTTTTTATTACCATGGTTTTGTGATCAATACTAGAACCACCTTGAACTGAATACATATGACTTAAAGAACCTCAATTTTTTTCTGGGGATACATCAGGGTTGGACAGCTTTACCTTCCTTAAGCAAATGCATTTATTGGAATTATTAAGCCATTGCTTCATTTAACAAGGAACAGCACTTAATGTGAGTAGCACTCCGATGCTCAGACTCTAAGCTCACATTCTAGTATAATGAAACAGGGACACTGACTGCTAGAAATCACGTGAAAGGTCAGAAGAGAGTGTAAAACCACAATCCTCCAGAGATTCACAGACTAGAGGCAGCCACAGACCATCAGAGTTGCTGGATCAATGGAACTCAAATGACGAATTTGGCTGCTGCGTGCTATACTGCAGGCTCACGGTGTCATGTACACAGCAGTGAAAGATAACTCTGCAACAGCCTGTGGATCTATGCGTTGGCGGGTGATTACTCACAGCTTTGTGCAAAGGCTTGGGATTGTTATTGAGGCGTCCTCAACCTGCTACCAGCTCCTTCTCTGCTTCTTCCAATCCCTCTGGGCAAACCACTAAGGCTCTCTTCCCTTATTGAGAGTCTGATTCTGTTCCTCTTCTTTAAGAGGCTTTGTTACACTACTTAAGGTTGTAAAAGCTTATTATTTTTCCCCCCTTGGGGGAAAGCTATTAATTGTGGAAAAATGTCCAGCTAATACCCATTATGCCAGCTAAACAACAGGGTGGCATCCTATATGGCTCAGGCATTTCCTCCTATTTTATATTAAATTTGAAGAGAAAACATTCCTAAATTATACTTTCAAGAAAGTGTTTCCTTATGCCTAAATGAAGGGAGCATAAATGGGTAGTGGCAATGCCATTATCTGGCTATTTTGCTGATAAAGGCAGAATTCTATGAGTTAAGGTTAAGGATCTCTGGATGTGTCACCTATGGACACTGCCTGAGTTCACATTCTTGTTATAACTTGTCTGAATTCTCTCTGCCTCAACCAGGGCAGAGGCCTATTTTTGTGCCACAGGCCCCTCTGGGAGTCTGATGAAGTCTATGGTTCCTTCTTAGAATAATGTTTTTAAATGAATAAATAAATAAAATACATAGAATTACAAAGGAAACCAATTTTATAGAAATAGAGTGATCAAATATTAAAACAAATGTGTGATCTAGTAATATATGTGCATCTTTGTTAGTTTAGGAGACTGAAAATCTTTTCTAAAAGCCTACTAGCAGGGACAGATTACCCAATAAGTGAGGTAAGCACATGCTTAGGGCATCAACAAAACAGGGGCACCAGTTGTTCAAAGCAAAGACCCATAGATGCCAAGCAGACAGGACACAGGAAAAGTGAGCACTGCAGTGGAAGGGAACTGGCAGGGCACTAAATAAAATGGATACCAGCTGCAGTGCATGAGAATGTGCCAGCCGAAAATAAAGTTCATGCAAGGTCATGAAGGTGCCCGTGCACGGTTGTTTTTAAGCTATGAGGTCTCTACAACTTCAACACCTTCATTGGCATCTGTGTCCTATGGTCCCCTCCCATGTAACTGAAACTCCTTATCTTGGTGGTCTCTTGGAAGTATACTATTTCCTTCTAATAAACAAGAGTTGCGGGTAAGCTGTCAAGTCTAACTCTTGCTACATTCACCCAATACACAATTAGATCCAACATGAGCGGTTATGGGGCAAGGACAGATTATATGAATAGATAACAGGTCTCTGATCCATTTTGAGAGAACCATCTTGTACATCCAAGTCTGCTGATGGAGCAGCTCCAGCCAGGAGGGCCAGCAATGCTCTTTGCCATGATACACAAGGGTATGCTCTTGCGTACGTCCTGGCAAACAACCAATGGGAACTCCAGTCCTCTGGTGACCCTAAGCACATGCTTACCTTGCTTATTGGGTAATCCATCCCTGTCCTCGAATCGTACACTCAGATTCCAAATACCTTAGAAAATATTGCTGAAGAGCAGACGTGAAAAGGAGATACCAAAAAAGAAGCTGAAAGCATCGCCAACAAAATGCAAACACTAAAGTACGTATTTATGTTGGTTATGTACAATAATACAGTGTTTTCATCAGATGAGTCAAGTTCTCCAAGATTCAGAAGTAAATTTAAAGACATGAACAGATCTCTACCAGTCATTAACAGAGTATTTACATAATTTAAGAGAAGATTTTGAGAATTTTGAAAACACAACAAAACAAATACTGCCAAATACTGATTACAAAGCAGTCCACTGTTGCAGAAGCGTTAGAAAGAAACAAGTGACTATTTAAAAAAAAAAAAATACACGTGAGGAATGTGCTTCTTAGTTCAATCAGATATATAAGACCAAATGGGCAGCTCCTGTCCAAAAGCAGGATGAGAAGGCAGGAAGGGACAGGAACTGGCCAAATGGACACAGGGAACCTGGGGTGGCAAGGGGGAGTGTGCTGTCACATTGTGGGGATTATAACTAATGTCACAAAATGATATGTGTATAAATTTTTGAATGAGAAATTAACTTGAGCTATAAACTTTCATCTAAAGCACAATAAAAAATAAATAAATAAGTAAAAAGAAAGAAACAAGTAAACGGAAGAAGTGCACCAGAAGTATTGAGCGCCAAAGATCAATTTCATGTAACCCCATAATACACCATCACTGACACATTTGAATCTTACATGAAAAGAAGGGCCAAAGTGTATGAAGTTCTTTCAAATAGATTTTCCTTCTTAAACAATGTGGATATACCTCTTGAAGAATGTTAAGAAGGCATCCAAGAAATAAGTGCAGTCTTATCCTGATGACTTAAACACAAACCTTTAAAGGAGAAGTGCCACAATTTCATTCTTACGTGAGAACTGAGTTTACAGATTCAGGAAAGACAAATAATACTCATGTAGGCATGTATGATTCAATAATAGAAGATAAAATACAATGCATATTTCCCAAAGTTGAAACTGCTTTATGCATATTCCTAACTTTAATGATCACAAACTGCAAAGAGAACACTTATTTTCCTCCTTAAGGGGATTCAAAAACCCTCAGCATACAACAATGATTCAAGAAAGACTCAATTCATTATCCTTAATATGTATGGAAGTAGATATTGTTCTGCAGCTTAATTGTGATGAAATCATTGAAGGATTTGTAAGAGCAAAGAATAGAAATGTTTTTAATTATAACGTGTTAGAGATGAAAAATCTATCTAAAAATAAAATGTAGTGATTTGCTGTAATATTTGTTTCCTGATCAATATAAATTTTCTTTTATGACATCTTTTCACTCATATATTCATTCATAATTACAGGATTTATTATGAAACAAGCATCAAAACTGAAGTTGTTTTTAGGTGCCGTTAAGCCGGTTCTGACACATAGCGACCCTATGTACGACAGAACAAGACACTGTCCAGTCCTGCGCCATCTTCACAATCGTTTTTATGCTTGAGCCCATTGTTGTAGCCACTGTACCAATACATCTCGTTGAGGGTCTTCCTCTTTTTTGCTGACCCTGTACTTTACTAAGCATGATGTCCTTCTCCAGGGACTGATCCCTCCTGATAACATGTCCAAAGTATGTGAGACGAAGTCTGGCCATCCTTGCTTCTAAGGAGTATTCTGGTTGTATTTCTTCCAAGACAGATTTGTTTATTCTTTTGGCAGTCCATGGTATATTCAATATTCTTCACCAACACCACAATTCAAAGGCGTCAATTCTTCTTTGGTTTTCTTTATTCATTGTCCAGCTTTCACATGTATATGAGGTGACTGAAAACACCATGGCTTGGGTCAGGTGTCCTTTAGTCCTCAAAGTGACATCTTTGCTTTTTAACACTTTAAAGAGGTCTTTTGCAGCAGATTTGTCCAATGCAATATGTCTTTTGATTTCTTGACTGCTGCTTCCATGGGTGTTGATTGTGGATCCAAGTGAAATGAAATCCTTGACAGCTTCAATTTTTTCTCTGTTCATCATGATGTTGCTTATTGATCCAGTTGTGGCAATTTTTGTTTTCTTTATGTTGAGGTGTAATCCATACTGAAGGCTGTGGTCTTTGATCATCAGTAAGTGCTTCAAGTCCTCTTCACTTTCAGCAAGCAAGATTGTATCATCTACTAATGTAGGTTGTTAATGAGTCTTCCTCCAATCCTGATACCCTGTTCTTCTTCATAGAGTCCAGCTTCTTGGATTATTTGTTCAGCATGCAGATTGAATAGGTATGATGAAAGGATACAACCCTGACATACACCTTTCCTGACTTTAAACTATGCAGTATCCCCTTGTGCTGTTCGAATGACTGCCTCTTGATCTATGTACAGTTCCTCACGAGCACAATTAAGTGTTCTGGAATTCCCATTCTTTGCAACGCTATCCATAATTTGTTATGATCCACACAGTCAAATGCCTTTGCATAGTCAATAAAATACCATCTTTCTGGTATTCTCTGTTTTCAGCCAGGATCCACATGACATCAGCAATGATAACCCTCATTCCACATCCTCTTCTGAATCAGGCTTGAGTTTCTGGCAGTTCCCTGTCGATACACTGCTGCAGTCGCTTTTGAATCATCTTCAGCAAAGTTTTACTTGCGTGTGATATTAATGATATTGTTAGATAATTTCCGCATTTGGTTGGATCACCTTTCTTGGGAATAGGCATAAATATGGATCTCTTCTAGTCAGTTGGCAGGTAGCTGTCTTCCAAATTTCTTGGCAAGTAGGAGTTGTTTTAAAGCAAAATTAGTGAAAGTCAATTTTTTTTGTTGCGGGAGATCAACAGAATTTTACACTGATTGTTGAAACAACTAAGTTCACTGACTCATTCTCCTTGCTGTAGAATATGTGGAATATTCTTTCTGTAGAAAATGTATATAGTAAAAATCTTAGTACCTCTCATCCACTAAAAATTTTATAATCCCGTTCATCTTATTCTGCTAAAATGGCATACACCACTTTTGCATTCAATCGCTACTATTATAGTCACATTTAAAAAGAAGTTACATCATTGATAGCTAAGACACACACACACACACACACACACACACACACATATATATATATAGATAACTCACATATCCTGTTCAAATGCACGAGTAAGCAGAGGAGGGGGCACCAGAGATTATCACTGTTTAGGGCCCTCACATGCCTTAATCTTGTCCTGCCCCCTAGCAGACTTATCCTCACATCTCATAGTGCCAGACCGTTAGTTGTCCTTTCAAAATTCCATTCAGCCCCTTTTCTGGGGCACATGGCTGTTCCAGCTAGAGATTCCATTTTCATTGCTCCCTTGCAGCTAGGTGTGGCCATGTGACTGTGTTATCATCAATATAAAATTCAGTGGAACGTGAGCAGAAGAAATGATGCCCAATCTAGATTTGGGCCTTAAAACATTGGATGTGAGCTTTTCTTTTCTTTCTCACTCCTTACAAGTTAGAACTCTGGCATGCTTACAAGCAGCTTCTACCTTTCTACAGGAAATGTAGGAGATGGTGGAGCAACACGAAGGAAAAAAACTGGATCCCTAGATGACCCTATAGTACTACTCTGACACACATAGGGTCACCATGAGTTGGAATCAACTCGACAGCAACTGGTTTGGAGATGACCCTGTGTGGCATGAAGCCCCCTTCCCCCAGCTTAGACTGGCCACGCTAATATATGAGACAGACAAATGTATTTCTATCTTTTTTAAGGCAATGAGTTTCATGTTTTCTAGTACAGCAGCTTTCCTAAGTGAAACCATGACTGGTTAGACAAATCATTTGGGGTGGACTGGATGTTAAGTGTTAACCACACTAGACTACTACAGTGGACTATGTCTGATATGCAGAATATATACAAGGGAGTCATATGATATGGGCAATTATCTTATGGGAATTCAACTATATATTTTCAGACAAAGAGAAAAAAAAAGAACTATTTAAATAGTGAGGGTTATTCAGCCGTTCTGCTCAAAGAGCACAGGCCGTGGATTGAGCATGAAATAGCAGGCATGTAGCTGCTATTCCTTCCATTTCAGTTTCATAGTTGCTGTTTACAATGTGAACCTTTTGTCTCACTGAATGTGTTTCTAGAGTTTAAAATTACAATATGTATTTTTTCACATAACATGGACGCTAACTGCAAGGCAACTATTTTATCTGGTCCTCAATGAAAGATAACCATATGTTCTAACATGAGGGAATCTTCTTAAAGGATTTACTATGAATGATTATTATTTTAAGGGCTAACGTTAAAATAAATCCCCGAATAAGACTCAAGTCCACCATATTAGCCTTAATAAATCAGAATGGTAGGATCTAAGGCTTGGAGAAACCTTAACTATCAATCTAGCCCCAACCACCTGCACCATATTATTAGAATCTCCTGTATAAATAAATGTTTGCAGATACTGGTGACCAATTGAGGAAATCTTCCCATGATTCTACTCTAGCATTTTTCCACACTTGTATGTCTATGCATATGTTCTTCCTGCCAGTAAACTGGTTTCTCTTAGTTTACCTGGGAAACAACCCCTTTAAGAATCATGTCAAAGATCACACTTTCTGTAAAGGCTCCCCTAACTCACCCAATCTTAGGTACCCCTTTCTCTCTGCTCCCATTGTACTTCTTTCATTCACCTACTATAGCACTTACTACAATTGTCTCTTTGCCTGATTCCCCCAGAGAGCTCCTTGAAGGCAGAGACTATGGCTGATTTATTTATGTATCACCAAACTTTAAGAAAATGCCTGGCCCCCTGTAAGCAGTGCCTATATGTTTTTAAATGTTGAATGATAATTGTACATATCAAATCCATTTTTGGATGCTAAAATGTCTGAGTTTCAATAAAGTATTCTGAAATGCTCTAAGAAATACCCAAAGTGGTTTCTTTAATTCTTGGGAGTTTCCACATTCTATTTTGTTTTCAACTTTGACTTGAATAACAAAGAAAACAATATCATGTTTATTTTTACTAATAAATTTAATCATTTCCACATTTCAAAATCGACCTTCTCATAAATTGTCGGTGTATCAGTCAGGCTTCTCTAGAGAAACAGAACAAATAGAGCGTGTGTGAATTAAAAGACTTATTTTTAAAAATTGGCTCTCTTGATTGTAGGAGTTGGTAAATTCGAAATTTGTGGGGTAGGCCACAGGTTGGAAACTCACATAGGAGTTGATGTTGCAGTCTTGAGGAGAAATGTCTTCTTTTTCAGGAAATCTCAGTTTTTAGTCTTAAGGCCTTCAACTGATTGGATTAGGCCCAGCCACATTTACTTAAAGTCAACTGGTTGTAGATGTTAACTACATCTACAAAATACCTTTACAGGAACATCAAGGTTGGGGAGTTTTCACACTTCTTTGGTTCTCTTTGCGTGGCTGCTAATTGACTTGGCTTTCTTTTAATTCTAGTATATATATACATATATATATATATACACAGATACATATAGATATATATATACCCTTTCAGCCTAACAAAAAGAATACATAAGTGACCATGAATGACCAATGTATGTTCCACATAGAAAACTCTCCTCTAAAAGGAAAATTAGTGTCTTAAGATAGAAGTAAGCGAGGACAGTATGACATAGTAGAAAAGGTATGGGCCTAATTTAGAGTCAGAAAGTCTCAGGTTCAAATTCTGATTCCAAAAATTATTAGTTTTATGACCCTGGAAAAGCTATATTTGACTAGGCACATGTTAGTTGTTTAATGACTGGTAGTGATTTGCACCTGGTGGCATAACGGTTAAGTGCTCAGTAGGTTGGTGGTTCAAAACCACGCAGTGGCTCCGCAAAAGACCTGGTGATCTGCTCCTGTAAAGATTACAGCTTAGAAAACCCTAAGGGGCAGTTCTATTCTGTCACATGGGGTTGCTAAGAGTCAAAAATCAACTCACTGGCACCTAACAACAACAGTGATTTGGGAGGAGGTGGTAATAATTATTCAAGGACACTGCCTGGAGACAAATTTTCTTGCCATTTCCATTCTGTAATTACTATAAAATCCACACACACACACTTTTTAAAAACTAATAAATAATGAATCACATTAACCTACCTCAGAGGGAATGTCACAAAGGCAAAAAAAATTGTTTAAATACATTTTAATGAAAAATTCAATTCAACATTTTTTAAAAGAGACAAATTCCTTTCCCCAGAGCCAACAGAGAGAGAGAAGGCTTTCCCCTAGAGGCGGCATGCTGAATTCAGACTTCTAGTCTCCTAAAATGTGAGAAAATAAATTTCTGTTCATTAAAGCCACCCACTTGTGGTATTTCTGTTACAGCAGCACTAAGAAATTAAGACAGAATTTGGTACCGAAAAGTGGGGGTGCTGCTCTAAAAAATGCCTAAAATGTGGAACTGGTTTTATAATTGGCTAATGGGTAGAATCTGAAGACACTTTGATGTACTTCATAGTAAGGTCCTAGATTGCCTTGAAGAGACTGTTGGTAGAATTATGGACATTAAGGCCGATTCTGATGCGGGCTGTGGAAGAATTGAGAGCTGTGATGAGAGCGTCTATTATCATGAACAAAATGTTGCTAGAAACGTGGACCTTAAATGTGCTTCTGGTGAGACATTAAAAGGAAATGATGAACATGTGATCGGACATTGAAGGGAAGGTGATGCTTTTTACTTGTCCGAATTATGTTCAAATGTTTGATGGAAAGTAGAACTTGTGAGTGATAAACTTGGATATTTGGCTGAGGAGATTTCATGGTTTCTCCTTGCTGCTTACATTAGAATGTGGGAGGGAAGAGATGGAATGAACTGTGCAAAATGAAACTAGAATTTAAAGATCTGGAAAATTCTGTTGTACAAACTAAGGACACATGTCTTAGAACTCTCACCAAGGACATGGTGATTCAATCTTTTGCTAAAGAGATTAAGCTTGTAACTGATATATCTGTTCAACCACTGAAGCAAAAATCCCATCAGTTTAGACTGAAAGGGACAGAGACAGTACAAAACGAAGGAAAGCTGTCTGCCTCCTGGAATTCTATAGGCAGGAATTGGGCTAATGGAGTGACTTATTTAGGAACAAGACAAGAATGTCTTGTTCTTTCCACTTCTATTCAACATTGTGCTGGAGGTTCTAGTCAAGGCAATTATGCAAGAACAAATAATAAAAGGCATCCAAATTGGAATGTGAAAAGTGAAACAATCTATATTTGTAGATGAAATTATCTTGAATATAGAAAATCCTATGGAATACACACACACACACACACACACACACACACACACACACACACACAAATGATTAAAGCCAATAAGCAAATTCACCAAGTTTTCAGGATACAAGATCAATATACGAAAATCAATTTTACCTCATACTAGCAATGAACAATCTGAAAATGAAATTAAGGACACATTTCACCTATAATAGCACCAAAAAGAATAAAATGCTTAGGAATAAATTTAACAAAAAAGTGCAAGACTAGTACATTGAAAAGTATAAAACATCATGGAAAGAAATTGAAGAAAATCTAAAGAAAAGACATCTCATGTTTATGGAGTGGAAGACTGAATATTGTTGAGATGGCAATACTACCCAAATTGAGTTATAGGTTCAGCATATTCTCTATCAAAATCCTACTTGGCTTTTTTGCATAAATTGACAAGGTGATCCTAAAATTCATATGAAAATGCAAGGGACTGAGAATACAGAAAACAATCTTGAAAGTGAAGAACAAAGTTGGAGAACACACATTTTCCAATTTTGAAACTTATTACAAAGCCACAGTAACCAAGGCAATGTGGGACTGGCATAAAAACAGACATACAGACCAATGGAATACAACTGACAGTTCAGGAATAAACCCATCTATTTATGATTAATTCTATTAGAAGACAACAAGTGTAGAGAAATTGGACCTTTGTTCACTGCTGGTGGAAATGTAAAAAGGTACATCTGCTTTGGAAAATATTTCCTCAAAAAGTTAAATTTAGAGTTTTCATTTGGACCCGCAATTATACTCTTAGGTATATACCCAAAAGAAATGAAAACGTGTCCACACAAAAACTTGTATGTGAATATTCACAGCAGTATTATTCGTAACAGCCAAAAGATGGGAAACACCCAAAAATCCATCTACTCATGAATGGATAAACAAAATGTGGTATATCCATTCAATGGAATATTATTCAGCTATAAAAAGGAATGAAGTATTGAAACATGTTATAACACGGACAAACCCTGAAAACAATATGCTAAGTGAAATAAGGCAGACACAAAAGGTCACATATTGTGTGATTCCATTTAGTATATGAAATGGTCAGAATAGGCAAATCTTCACAATAGGTAACAGAAAGTAGATTAGTGGTAGCCAGGGGCTAGGAAAATGGGAGGGAGGGGAAGGAGGATGGGCAGTTTTTTGCATATGTTTATGAATACACTAAAAATCACTGATTTGCATTTTAAAAGAGTGAGTTTTAGGGTATGTGAATTATAGCTCAAAAAAAAAAAAGAGAGAAATAGTTATTTCTTTTCACTTGGTTCCTTAATGTCTTAAGAAGTTGGAAGCTATTTGAACAGCTTTGTGCAGTGCCAACCAAACACAACAATCTTACCTCAGTTCCTGTTTCTCTCCAATCCCAAGCCCGACTGCCCCCTGGCCACACTTTGCAGTCCTTATAGGTTTTAGTAGAGCCTTCTACTTTCATTTGTCCCCAGAAGAGGGAAACAATTTCAGGGGAAGACATATGGAGCTTAATTGAAATCTGAAATTAAAAGAAAAATATACTACATTAGTTATGAAGTAAAGTTTATACACCTACAAAAGTACAAGCAGCATCCCACTTTGGTGAGTGGCATCTGGGGTCTTAAAAGCTAGCCAGCGGCCATCTAAGATGCATCAATTGGTCGCAACCTACCTGAAGCAAGGGAGAATGAACAACACCAAAGACACAAGAAAAATATTAGCCCAAGAGACAGAAAGGGCCACGTAAACCAGAGACTTCATCAGCCTGAGATCAGAAGAACTAGGTGATGCCTGGCTACCACCAATGACCGCCCTGATAGACAACACAACAGAGAGTCCCTGATGGAGCAGGAGAACAGTGGGGTGCAGAACTCAAACTCTAGTAAAAAGACCAGACTTAATGGTTTCACTGATACTGGAGGGACCCTGGAAGACATGGCCCCCAGACTCTCTGTTAGCCCAAAACTAAAACCATTCCCGAGGCCATCTCTTCAAAGATTAGACTGGACTATGGGACATAAAATGAGACTTGTGAAGAGAATGCTTCTTAGCTCAAGTAGATACATGAGACTAAATGGGTAGCTCCTGTCCAGAGGTGAGATGAGAAGGCAAAAACGGACAGGAGCTGGCTGAATGGACACGGTAAATCTGGGGTGGAAAAGGAGGGGTATGCTGTCACAGTATAAGGAGAGCAATTAGGGTCACATAACAATGTATGTATAAATTTTTGTATGAGAGATTAACTTGAAGCATAAACTTTCACTTAAAGCACAACAACAACAAAAAAGAATATGAAAAAAGTAAACAAGCAAAAAAAAAAAAGTACAAGCAGCTCTGGTTCTCTATGATTTATGAAGTATCTTTCTCATTCATGTGATTGGCACCTCCTCCCTATAGAGGTCTAAACAGTAAAATGTTATCCTTGGGATCCTGAATCACCCATGAAAACCAGATACTACAAGTACTTCTCAGACGAAATCCTTAGGATATTTTCTGAGAGATAAAATTAAAAGGTGGAGATTTACTTCAGCATGATGGAGTGAGGGGGTCAACACATTCTCTCCCCCCAAAACAAGTATAAACAAGTATAAAGCTGGACAAAACTGTCAAGAAGCAACCAGTACAGTACTCTAGAAATCAATTAAAGGCATATTACAAACTGAGAAGCATTTATTCATGAAAACCAATTCATAAAAACCAACAATAAATCTCAAGATTCTGGCAAAGCAGCTCAAAAGAGATGTAACTCATTGAGGAAGAAAACGAACAATCTAGAATTGCCTGGATTGAACAGGCAAATAGGAGGTAGACTAATCACTTATAATTACCTACTATATAAGCTGCTTGGCTATTGGCAATAACAGGTAATTAAGCCCCAAAGTTTTTAGAATATACAAAAAGAACTGCCTATCATGTCGACATGTTTCATTGCCAATTGTGTCACTGACTGAAAGATAAACATCTGTCATAGGAGTTATATACAAAGACGTCAGTTTCATTTTCCCATCCAGTCATCTCTGCCTGTAGTAATTCTTTCTGTTCTTGAAGTCCTAGTTTTAATAGCCTCCTCATGAAGTCTTTCCTGTGTCACTGCTTAGACTGTATCTGCGCATCCTCTGTGCTCCAATACCTCCTGGTTTATTATTATTATTTTTTAATTGTGCTTTAAATCAAAGTTTACAGTTCAAGTTAGTTTCTCATACAAATTTATACGCACACTGTTGTGACCCTAGTTGCCCTCCCTATACTGTGACAGCACACTCCTCCTTTCCATCCCTGATTTCCCATGTCCATTCAACCAGCTCCTGTCCGTTTTTGCCTTCTCATCTCGCCTCCAGACAGGAGCTGCCCATTTTAGTCTCCTGTATCTACCTGAGCTAAGAAGCACTCTCTTCACGAGGATTGTTTTATGGCTTATAGTCCAGTCTAATCTTTGTCTGAAGCGTTGGCTTTGGGAATGGTTATAGTTCTGGGCTAACAGACAGTCTGGGGGCCATGTCTTCCAGGGTCCCTCCAGTCTCAGTCAGACCATTAAGTCTGGTCTTTTTACTAGAATTTGAGTTCTGCACCCCACTTTTCTCCTGCTCCGTCAGGGACTCTCTGTTGTACTCCCTGTCAGGGTGGTCGCTGGTGGTAGCTGGGCCTGGTTTATTCCTTAATAGGGTAATTACCACACTAAACTATAGTTATTGTGTGTGTGCATCTACTGTATTTTACACAAATAATGTGCACCTTCTACGTTTGTTTGCCAACTGTGCCCTCCCCCTGTGAGGTATTTTCATAAGTTCCACTATGTCAATTTTTTTTACATGTTGCTGTAAGAAAAAAGCATAGCATGCTTATACCTTGTGTGTGTGTTGTTTGTGTAAAAATACGGTATCTATTTAAAATCTTCCCATTACAGTGTAAGCTCCTTGAAGCAGGAACTATTTTTTCTATCCTTAGTATTTGTCATAGGGCTTTGTTCCAAGTATTGGATGAATAAATAGTTTTTAAAATAAAAGGATGAGAACAGATACCATTTATTGAGTATCCACCCCATACCACAAACTTTATATGCATTATCTCTAGTTCTCTCAAGAAACTTATAAAGTCAGCATTAGTATTACCATTTTAAAGTAAAAAAACTCAGGTTAAGATAGGTTGAGTAATTTGATGAGGTTGATAAAACTTGGTTATGCTGGGTTCTGGAGTTTAAACCTGAAACCATATAACTCTTTCTAGTATACTATACAGACGTCCTGTGCTTTTTGAAAGTTCACTTTACAGTACTTCGCTTTTATGAAAGTAATCTGAAAGAAATGTGAAGATTTTTACTTTTATGAAAAAAGGCGAAAAGTGGAAATAGCGTTCAGCGTTTGTTTTGCATGCATTGAGTCATTAAAAGAGGCAGCACGCACCGAGCAGCGAGAGTGGCGTAGCCAAGTTCCTTCCCCAGGAACTACACTCAGCATCTCAGTATCAAGCCATCATTGCTTTGAGCTGTGTCTGTGAGCATCTGTGCTTTATCTCCTTTCGTGCATCCATTACCAAGATGTGTCCTAAGATATCAGAAAAGCCTAAGAGAGCTCATAAGGGTGTTATACTTAGCATAAAACTAGACGTAGGTTATTTTTTGGGTCTAGGAATGCTCAAAAGTTATTTCCCATATAAATTAATGGTAATTGCTTCTTCGCTTTATGCCAATTTGGCTTAGGAAAGGTTTCATAGGAACACTCTGCTTTCAGATAGCAAGGGAAACCTGTATTGCTTCTTTACAGATCATAGCAGTAAAAGTTTTGGATGAAATAAATCAGGGCAAGAGTAAGAATGAGTACTGTATTTTGATGCAAATAACCTGTGCCTTCTGTGTTTGCCTGCAGCAACCCCTGCCTAGCCCCTAGGTATTTTCTTAAGCGCGCTATGCTAATTTTTTACAGTAACCCCTAGAAGAGGATTGGCATGGCAGCGCTTGCGAGGGTGCCTCGTTGGGGAGGGCGCAGCTGGCAAACAGACTTAGAAGTCGCGTGTTATTTCTATAAAATATGGTAGATGAAAAATGAGACTCTACTAACAAGTCACAAAAATATCACTACAAATTTCTGTTTAGTAAAAATGCCTCTAAAACTGGACTCCCAAATGTTGTTCCGAATATATCACTTTAAAAAATGTTTTTGCAAGAAATTCAGAGAAAAAAAATCTGTAATGTGTAAGGATCCTATTTTCTTACTTTATTAATATTTCATGGAAATTAAAAATATAATCTTACATGATTGCCATGGTTATACAGTCATCACTTAACATTCTAACATAGTCCTTATGAGATTATCCATTACAAGTATGTACAAAATAACTCAACGGTTAGAATTTTTGTCCAGTTGTACAATGTCAGAAAGCATATATTTATTCACTACTTTAAAAAATTTTGAGCTTATACAATATGTAGGCATCCTGCCAGATATTGTGGGGAATACAAAGATGAAAGAGGCACAAATTCCTATCTTAAAAAATTACAACATAGTAAATATAGTACTTAGTAGAGATGAAAAAATACATATAAAACTGATCCTAAAATTCATATGGAAATTCAAGGGACCCAGAATAACCAAAACAATCTTGAAAAAGAAGAATAAAGTTGGAGAACTCACACTTCCTGATTTCAATTCTTACTACAAAACTACAGTAATAAAGACAGTGTGGCATAGGCATAAGAATAGGCATACCAATCAATGGAATAGAACTGAGAGTCCAAAAATAAACCCACACATGTATGGTTAATTAATTTTTTTATAAGGGTACCAAAACAATTGAATGGGGGAAAGAATAGTCTTTCCAATAAATGGTGCTCAGACAAGTAGATATCCACATGCAAAAGAATGGTATATCCTGGTGAATTTTTCATGTGCACTTGAGAAGAATGCGTATTCTGCTGTTGTTGGGTAGTGTTCCATAGATGTCTGTTAGGTCTAGTTTATAGTGTTGTTCAAGTGTATATTTTGGTTGGTCTTCTGCCTAGCTCTTCTACCCGTCATTGAAAGTGAGGTATTGAAGTCTCCACGTATTATTATTGAATTGTATATTTCTCTCTTCTTTCAGTTTTGCATCATGTATATTGGTGTTGTTAGGTGTAGATGTTTACTCGTTTTTAATAATAGTTTATCATGTTTTCAGTGAAAATTTACACAGCAAATTAGGTTCCCATTTGACAATTTCTACAGAACTTGTTCAGTGTCTTAGGCTAGGTTCTCTAGAGGAGCAAAACCAGTGAAGCATATATATAAATATATATATAGAGAGATTTATTTCAAAGAAATGGTTCACCCAATTGTGGAGGTTGGCAAGTCCCAAATCCATGGGTCAGGCAACAGGCTGGAGGCTTCTCCTGCCTCCCATGGTTTCAGGGGCTGATGAACCCAAAATCTGCAGGTCAGGCAGCAGGCTGCTGGCTCATGTCCCAAGTACCGGAGGTCAGAGGATGACGAGATGGATGCAGAATCAAGAGAGAGAGCAAATTTTGACAGAACATCCATATATATTGGATGCAGGCCACACTCCCAAGGAAACTCACTTTCCAACTGATTGGCTGCTCACATCAGATCTCAAAATGGAGAATGATTATATAATATCTGCCCAATCACTGAGAATCATGGCCTAGCCAAGTTGACACATAACATTAACCATCACATTCAGACACATTAGTTACATTTTTCACAATGTGTCAACATTCTCTTCGTTGCATTCTGGTTGTTCTTTTTCCAGTACTCTAGTTCCCCTGCTCCCTTAGCTTCTCATCTTTGCTTTAGAGTAATTGTTGACCTTTTAGGAGCCCTGGTGGCACAGTGGTTAAGTGGTCAGCTGCTAACGCAAAGGTCAGCAGTTCAAACTCATCAGCTGCTCTGCAACAGAAAGATGTGGACAGCCTCAGAAACCCTATGGGTAGTTCTACTCTGTCCTATAGAGTTGCTATGAGTTGGAATTGACTCAATGGCACCGAGGTTATTGGGTTGAGCTTTTGGTCTCATAAAGACGGCTTTTTAATGGAGCACCATAGTCAGGGATATTATTGTTAGGTCTGTTGAGTTTGTTCTGACTCATAGCAAACCCCATGTACAACAGAATGAAACACCACTCAATCCTGCACCATCTTTACAATTGTTGCCATGTTTGAGCCCATTGCTACAGCCACTGTGTCAATCCATCTTGTTGAGGGTCTTCCTCTTTTTCACTGACCCTCTACTTTACCAAGCATCATGTCCTTCTCCAGGGACTCGTCCATCTGACAACATGTCCAAACTATGTGAAATGAAGTCTCGCCATCCTCGCTTCTAAGGAGCATTCTGGCTGCCCATTGCTATCCATAAGGTTTTCACTGGCCAATTATTTCAGAAGTAGATTGCTAGGTCCTTCTTCCTAGTCTGCCTTAGTTTGGAAGATTCACTGAAAACTTGTCCACCATGGGTGACCCTGGTGACCCTGCTGGTATTTGAAATACTGGTGGCATAGCTTCCAGCATCACAGTGACGGCAAGCCACCACAGTATGACAAACTGACAGACGAGTGGTGGACTTACAGATAGTATCATTTATTTTGTGTACCAATCTGTTATTTTGCTAAAAGGTGACCTCGGGATAGTTTCGGTTCAAAGTTCAAAGAGTATTTCAGGGCAGTAGTTTTAGAGTCCTCTAGTCTCAACTAGTTCAGTAAGTCTGGACTTTTTAAGGATTCGAGTTCTGTTCTGGGTTTTTCTCCCATTCTGTTGTGGCCCTGATCAGAACAGTTGGTAATGGTAGCCAGCCACCAGCTAGTTCTTCTGGTCTTTGGGTAGATGAGGCTGTGGCTCGTGTAGGCTGATAGGTCTGTAAGCTAGTTTCCTCTCTGAAACTTTAGTTTCCTTCTAGGTGTGTATATGTTTTGTTATATCTTCTTTATTTTTTTTTTATATCTTCTTGATGGATTGACTCCGTGTGGTTTTCATAAATCAATTGCACCTCTAGCTTTAGAAATGAAGTACCCAATATTCTTAAGGCATTGAGCATATTCTATCCTCACATTCTACACTGGTCACAGTATTTGGTTCAGGGTTGAACATGTGAGATGAGCTGGACCAATCAGAGTCAATTTTATGAAGTTTTGGGAGAAATTCTGAAACTACTGCTGCTATGATGGCAATCAGTCTGAAAATTAGGCCCACACAGAGGAAGGCAAAACAGAGAGAAAGGTCAAGAAACAGTTTTAGTCCTGGTCAAATCATACTTTAAGTGTGAACTGTCACTGGTCTTTTCAATTGTGAGGCAATAAATTCCCTTTATTATTTATGCTTGTTTATCTTTTGCTTGCAGCCTAAAGTATTCTGACACAATAATCAACCTCACTTTAATGACTCACCAGATACCTGGAAGTGTCATCACATAGTATTAAAGAAATGCTTTTGCTGACACAGTTCTCTTTGCCACTTGGAAAACTGATGGGCCTGGCATGTCATAACATTTCACTGAGTGAAGTGATGCAAAATCTGCTGTATTTATACTAAGAGTTTATCCAGGAGTGTGGAGGTAAAATATAAATTTTACCCAGCAATATCTGTTGCCTTTGTCATAATCGTCTGATAAAGATCCGATTTTTTCATTCATTAAGGTACTCATTTGTTCATTTGCCTCCACATGTAATGCTAGGGCAATATGTTTCAAATGCTTTATCTAAATAAACCATAGTAACAGATACATTTTCTCACACATACATGTTTCTGATACATCTATCTGAAAGAATATTTTCATGAAATATACTTGTCATAAAATAATATCCTTACTATATATAATGTATTCTGATATTTTGTTTTGTTTTCATTCTACTTCGTTTTTAACATAATTGTGTTCTTGATTCACCAAATTGATTTTAAAACCCTCTAACCAAACCAGTTGCCATTCGGTCGATTACTAATTATGATGAAGCCATGTACTCCATACAGTTTCCAAAGGCTGATTTTTCAGAAGTAATCACCAGGCCTTTCTTCTGAGATGCCTCTGGGTGGACATGAACTGCCAACCTTCTGGTTAGCCACTGAGTGTGTTAAACATTTGCACCACCCAGGGACTCCTTAAAACCCACTAAGGAGTCAGTTTAAAAAAACGTTGCTATATGCTATGGCGATAGTCAAAATATTTAAATTTTTAAAATATTTTAAAATACTTAACAACAATGGAATCATACAGTACCTACTCATTTGTGTCTGCCTTCTCTCACCTCATGTTTTTGCAGTTCACAGTGTGGCTGTGTGTATCAGTAGTGTGCATCAGTACAAGCAGCAATCTATTGTAGGAACAGATAGCTATCCATTTTTCTGCTGATGAACATTTGGATTGTTTTCCATTTTTTGGAATTTTGAATAAACTAGCCATTAATTCTGACTGAACAGATTAAGTCTTTTTTTTCCTAAAAGGATGTGAAATTTGATCTTAAGAAATTTCTTATTAATAAACAAAGTTAGACTGAGTATAGATAATTTAATGGCTGTTTGAAGGCCTCTTCATTGCAGTGGCAATAAATTAATAACAGGTTTTAGAAAAAGCTTCTCTTTTTCTATGTTTATATTCTAGTCTGATGTACATAATTCAGTTACTTTACTACATAAATTGGGATTAGACTCTTGTAACCTACAACCTCTTATCCAAGAAAGGCAAATAGAGAAGGTGGTACCAATCATGAGTGTGTTGTTTCTTTTCAAGAAGAGACTTAGTGAAGGCATGACTCAGTGAACAAGTGTAGTAAAACACCTCTTATCTTCTGGGTGGATATAAATTTCTGATGCCAAACGACTTTGTTCCCATGCCAATCTGGATCAGAAAAGGCAGAAACTCTAACCTTATTTATCAGTCCCCCTTTGAATAACAGTGTGAGCATTGAGAAAAGAAAACTATAGTATAAAGCTTTTTTTTCTTCTTTAGAATGTTATTTTACAACCTCATGAGAGAGTGGGAGCTGGGGTACTAGAAAGGCTGAAAGTTAAGAGAGAGGAAGGAAGGGTGGGTAAGGTTTCACATAATGACATAATTAAATCTTCTTTTTGGTTTCAACGTTCTCTCCACAGAGATTACTTCACAGAGATATTATTTTATTTACTATTGGGCACCTGGCTTTTATTTAAGGCCGATTAAGTAATGACGACTCGATGGCAACTGGTTTTTGGTCTGATCTGCAACTGATCACGGGGATTGATGCAGTGTTTAGTTTCATTGTGCACAGCACTGCCATGAGTTGGTGGCTGACTTGCTGGCAGCTAACAAGAACAAGAAGTAATGATTATGTGAAAGTTTTTTTCTGCTTTTTTTTGGGGGGTTATCTTTCTGCAAAACTGTTGTTACAGATATGCTCTAGGTCAGAATTTTCTTAAACCAGGGTCTTCGGATCCCCGGGGTCTAGAGACACATACTACGCAGTCTAAGAGTTCTACCAAAACGGTTTCATTTAGTTTTGCATTTCATTTCAAAGATAGCTTATAAATAATATTTTATCACTCATTAAATTTAAAACTTCTCTTTTGCAATAATAATTCACAACCATAAGACATTTTCCCAAAGTAAGACTTTAATTTCTTATATAAGTATTTCTTAAACTGGAATTTTCAAAAGTATTTGCCAAGTTTCAAATGAACCGTGTGTGTGTTTTTCTCTTTAAAAGCGATTCAGGAATATTACTCAGCCATAAAGAGAAATGAAGTCCTGATACATACTACAACATAGATGAACCTTGAAAACATTATGCTGACTGAAGTAAGTCAACAACAAAAGAACAAATATTGTATGATCTCACTCATATGAAATATCTAGAATAGGCAAATGTATAGATATCAAAGTTTATTAGCGGTTACCAGGGATGGGAGGAAAGGGAAAAGGGGGAGTCAACGTTTAGGAAGCACTGCATTTCTGTTTAAGGTGATGGAAAATTTGGCAACAGATGATGGTGATGGTTGTATAACGTGATTAACATAATTGATGTAACTAAATTGTACACGTGAAAAATGTTAAATTGGCACATGTATTTTATATATATATATATATATTTTACTTGACAACAAATCTTTAAAGGAAATTTTAAGTCATGCAAACAGAATGATAGCTGTTACTTACTATATTTTTACAACAATAAAAAAAGTGATTCGTATATTATTCAAGAATCACTGTTATAGGCAATAAACTCCTCCAGGAGGACCTTTTTTTCTTTTAACAAATGAGTATTCTTTCTTTATATAATGAGAATGATATAGACCACTGGGGTGCTTCAGTGGTAGAATTCTCTCCCTCCATGTAGGAGACCCAGGTTCGAGTCCTGGCTAATGCACCTCATGCACAGCCACCACTTGTCTGTCATTGGAGACCTGTGTGTTGCTATGATGCTGAACAGGTTTCAGGACAGCTTCCAGGCTCAGACAGACTAGGAAGGAAGGCCTGGAGATCTACTTTCAAAAATAAGCCAATGAAAACCCTATGAATCACGATAATCTGATCTGCAATCAATCATGGAGACAGTGCAGTATTTCATTCTGTTGTGCATGGGGACAACATGAGTCAAGGGCCGACTCCATGGTAGCTAACAACAACGTACAGTTTTTTATCTTCCTTTAATCATAAACTGTCCTAAACCATCACTGTCGAGTTGATTCCGATTCATAGTGATCCTATAGGACAGAGTAGAACTGCCCCATAGGGTTTCCAAGGCTGTAAATCTTTATGGAACCAGAGTGCCACATCTTTCTCCAGCCCAGTGGTTGACGGGTTTGAACTGCCAACTTT
Organism: Trichechus manatus latirostris; assembly: GCF_000243295.1. Taxonomy (NCBI): domain Eukaryota; kingdom Metazoa; phylum Chordata; class Mammalia; order Sirenia; family Trichechidae; genus Trichechus; species Trichechus manatus. The sequence continues at coordinate 7,632,083 of NW_004444024.1, read as the reverse complement.
TCAGTTAGCAGCTGAGCGCTTAATCACTGTGCTAAAAACAGCTCCCTGTCCTAAACATAGTTTGTATTGTACTTTGCTTCAAAATCTTTTTAGGAAGTAGGTACTATGTAAGTTTTAAAAGCACTCTGAAGATTTTGCCTCAAGAAAGTAAACTGGGCTAAATAAATATAGCTGAATTAAGTCAAAATTCTATTAACTTCTTTCTTCAATACTAGCAAATAACACTTTTTAAGTACTTACAATACACCAAGGCATTGTGCTAATAACTATATTGTGAATTATCTAGTAAAATTCTGTGATGTATTATCATTATCTCCACTTTATAAAAATTTTAAGAAGTACAGAATCTTTCTCAACGTCATGAAGAGGTCCTGTCAAGACTCAGTTCTGGCTGAATTCAAATCTCAGGTTCGTGCATATTGCTTCCCAAGCTGTACATTCTATTTTGCATTATTGTTGATTGTTGGTTTTTCTCTGGGATTCTTTGTGGGAGAATGTTCACCTCTGTCCGCCAACAAAGTGGAACCTTGTCCTCTAACAAACTTTTGATCTTCCACTAAGTTTCCCATCGTGTTCGACTTGTCAGTGGAAGGTTACTCACCTTCAGACTCTAGTCTCTCAGCAAAGCCCCTTCCCCTAACATCCTGGTCCCTTAGCAGAACCTAGTCCCCTGAGACTCTGATCTCCCAGCAAGGCACCAGCGCCTCAGACCCTAGTAACCCAGGCAGAGCTCCTTACACTCAGACCCTGATTCCCCAGAGGAACCCCGTTCCCTCAGACCCTGGTGACACCGACAGGGTTCCGATCCTTCAGACCCTACCTTGTCCCGGTACGAACCCGTTCCCTCAGACCCTGGTCCCCTGGTGAGTTCCTGTCCTCAGACCCTCCTTTTTCCAACAAAGCTGCGAGTCTTGTACCCCAGCAATACCCCTCAGCAAACTTTTGCAGAAATCTTTCCTTACAAAGGTCTCATCCCATCGCCTAAGGGAAAGGCCCTTCTACCTTTCTCCTTCCCAACCTTCTTCCCAAGTCATGCCTTTTTTCCCTACTCTGCTTTTCTAATTCACTCTTCTCAATTTCCCCCACCATCTTGTGGCCCAGTTTCAGTTCCCGGGATTCCCTCAAAACTCACCGAAGTCTCCTCCGAGTTGCTTGTCCAAACGGTTCCGTGCTTTATCTTTGACCTTGCTGCCTTTAGCCCACTCGGCTAGCCGCTCCCCTCCCTTCTCACACGCCCCGCCCCGAAAAAGCGCTTCGGCCAGTCAGTGCCAGAAGCCACGCCCCCTTCAAGCCTATTGGCCATCTTTCATGAAAAGTCCCGCCTCTTCAGCTTCCAGTCAGCCTCCCCGCCCGGCTTCCCTTGTTTTCATTCCCCCTGTCACACGAGGCTGTGGCGAACCCGAAGTGGGAGGGGTGAAGTAGAGGGAGGGAAGGGGGCGGAAAGTGAAAGGCACAGAGTGCCTCTCTTTCCACTGTCTGACTCGGTTCTCGACTGCTCCGGGACACCGTTGTATTCTGGGATCGCGGCGCCGTCTCTGAGACGCTCGGATCCACAGGGGAGACCACTCGATAGCGCCTCCTGTCGTCTGTAAGGCTGCCCTGCCATTCTCTGACACCCCAACTCTCCCCCATCACCCCCCCTTCGCCTCCTCCTCCATCCTCCAGTTCAAAATGGCGGCGGCGGCGGCAGCGGCGGCGGCGATGGCTCCTCCAGGCTGCCCAGGTTCGTGCCCCAACTTTGCCGTAGTCTGCTCCTTCTTGGAGCGCTATGGGCCGCTGCTCGACCTGCCTGAATTGCCGTTCCCGGAGCTGGAGCGGGTACTGCAGGCGCCGCCGCCAGACGTCGGCAACGGAGAAGGTAAGCGAGGGGCCCGAACGCCCGGCGGGAAGCGGCCCTGGCGGGCTCCTTCTCTCGGCTCTTTACGGATGCCCCGGGCCTTCGCAGCCCCGTCCTGGGGGAAGCTCCCCGCTCCACCGTTCTCCTCCGCCCTGCCCTCTGGGTCCTGGGCTGAGGGGAGGCGGGGCGGGGGCCCCTAGGGTCACCCGGCCGGGCGAGGAGCGAAGGTGGGGGTGTCGCAGCTAGGTGTGGGCTGGCGGTGTGCAGGGGTCATGGTACTCGTCGGCCGCCCCTGGGACCGCTCCACCACGTCCGGGGCCGGTCCCCCACCCCTTCTCCCTCTCGGTGGCGGGGGAAGGGGAGCGCAGGTTCCGGCCAGCTTTGCGCTTTTCTCCTCCCTCCCTTGCTCTCTCCCCTCCTCCCACCATCCTCACCACCATCTCAGGGGAGGCCGGGCCCATCTTCTTGGGGCGTCCCCTTCAATCCTCCACCTAGGTGGGCGGGGGCAGCGGACACTGCAACTCTCCCTCCCTCTGGTGGGAGCTCCCCCGAGAGAGTCAGCTCTCTACCTTCTTCCTTTCCCCTCGAGGGCTGGTTTAACCCCCAAAGCTCCTTCCTCTGAGTTGTGAGGTCGGCTCCTCCCCTATGGGAGGGGGTCCTCCTCCTTTCTCGCGGTGGAGGGTGAAGTCAGTTCAGCTTCTCCACCTAGGAGGATAGAGGGTTAATTCCTCCTCCCCCAAAGCTTTCCTTTTCTCCCTCCCCACCTCCCCCCAAATAATGGAAAAGCATCTCCTCACTTTCTCCACTCCCTTCCCCCGTCGTCTTGGCAGCTGGGCTTAGGGGAAGAAGAAGTCGCCCTCCCATTTGCAGGGTGGGGTGGGGTGGGGTGGTTTGTATGTAGGCTGGAGGAGGGGCTTAGACGTAGGGGGAAACAGTTGAAGAAGGTGCTTGTTGCTCATGTTTCTCTCTGGTGCCGCTGGTCTATTATTGGTGTTCGCAAGTGGTGCTCCTTCCACATAAGGCCACCGCGCGGGTGCAGTGCGCATGCTCTGCCCGGCCCCATTGAAACTTCCTGCTGCTGCTGCTGGTGGTGGTTCTTTCGCTGGAGCATCTCAGCGCTGTGCCTACTGCCTCCAGCTTTCACACTGAGCACATACACTCACTGTCTCTTTATTCCCGATCCATGCCTCTCCTTTTCTGGCATATTTCTTCTCTCAAAGAAGGGTTTTTATTTTTGTTGTATTCAGCATTGCCTTTATCTGGGAACGGCCATTGGCTGGAGAAGAAACGTTTTCCAAATAGGCCTTTTTTTCTTTTTTGTCGGTGTTAGGTGGCCAAAGTGGACTGCGTATTGGACGATACAGATAGCTGTTTATTTTCCAGGAAAGCATGGTTGCTTTTCTGTTCTCCATGGAAATGAAGACATTTCCATTAACAGTATATTTACATTGCTAGGAAGGGCCCAAGAGTGACATTCTTCCAAATGTTGCCTGTAGAGAATATGAAGTTATGACTACCAAAGTCTCTGTATAGTAGTTACAAGACAAGCCCATATCTCTTCTTACCTTCCCTAATCTCTTGTACCCTTAACAAATCCTGGCATATGAAAGGCTAATTTTTAAAATAGTATCAAATAAGAGGGTGATTAATTACATTTTATAAAGACTTCCTGCAGAATTTTTTACAAAAGCTTCCTAATGTAGTCATTTCATTAATGAATTGTATTCACGGTCTGTTTTTAAGGAAGTATTCATTATGAAGTGGAATGCCTTAGTAAGTTGCTTTTAGAATACCTTGGAAAATGATAGTAATGTATACCAGAGAGAGAAATGTGGGAATTCGGAAGAAAAGGATTGCTGGTAAATTGTTTTTGGAATTTATTTGAACCAAGTTCAAAGTCAGGCGTAGGCTTTCTGGATGGCATTGTCTTTTGGGTGGTATTCAGTATTGCTTGCCACTCCATTCCTTTTAGTATTTTGGGCACTATTAGATATTATTACCAGAAGAAAAAAAGTTAGGGTCAGTTTAATACTTATTGTTACCTTTCTGTTTAGAGTTGAATGGTGGGTCACCAGTTAAGTAAAAAAAAAGGGAATTAACCTGGGCTTAGAGGAATCATTCAGCTCAGGTACTCCATTGCTTTTCATATATTTGCAAAGGAGACTGATAATGTTCCTGTCATAAGGTGAGGAGTCCTGATGGTGCAGTGGTTAAAGCAATTGACTGCTAACTGAAAGGTTGGCGGTTCAAAACCACCAGTGGATCCTTAGGAGGAAGGTGTGGCAGTCTGCTTCTGTAGAGATTTACAGCCTTGGAAACCCTATGGGGTCACTATGAGTCGGAATCAACTCTGTGGGCAGTGGGTTTGGTTTTTGGGTTTGGTCTTAAGGTGATCTAAGAATAATTATTAATGTTGCATGGTTCAAGATGCTTGGCAAATGAAAAGTCTCTGCAGGTGAAATGCTATTACTGTGCAGGAAAAAAAATTTAATGATGGTCAACCTACTTGTAATAACTGATCAAACAATTCTGGTCCAGCTAACAAGATCTGAACGAGTCGTATTGGGAAGGAGTTGTGATACACCAGAAAGAGTTAGAAGCCATGTATTTTAGTGTTGAATAGTATGATGTGTATGTTGTAGGGCAAATCATTTAATCTCTACGGACCTCCGTTTCATCCGTAAATAGTGATAATACCTGAGGATCAGATAAAATGTTTTAAAAATTCTTTTATAAGCCAAACATTTACAAGTATTCTTATATTAAAAATTTTATTAAAGATGCTTGTCAGATAAAAAGGTACATGAGTCCATTTGGAATTAAAATGTTGGAATTAAAGTGTTAACTTTTTAGCATGTTGTGAAAATAGGGCTTTGAGTACAGTATAATATTGAGCTATTATGCTGTTAGAGAAAAATCTGTTACAGCCAAGTGAGTTTAGCTGTATATAAATTATTTTTTAAAGGCAGTTCTTAGGGCCATCTAAAAATATCTAGTTTATAAAACTTTTGGTTTTTCTTGGTATGATTAACCCTTAGAAGATGCCTTTTAAATTATATTCTTCTGCGTTGTCAGATTAATGCTTTTTACCTAGTCATTTATTGTGACAGGTGTGTCAACATTGTTACATCTTTGGAGGAAAGTATAGTTACCTATATTACCCTTCTTTAAGCACTTTATGATCTTTCTCCTGAAGATTTGTTTATAAATTTTAATTGATATTGTGGCCTCAGCTTAGACTGCCTCTCCCGGCCTCACAGCCAATTATAAACTTAGGTTTTATGAACTACTTATTTTGTCTTAATGCCATAATAATAGCTACCACTTATTGAGCGTATAGGGTCGCTGTGAGTCGGAATCGACTCAATGGCAACAGGTTTTGTTTTTTTTTTTTGTATTAAACATTTACTATGTGTGAGCACTGTATCATTGTTTCTCACAACTATTTTCTGAGGTTGGTATTATTATGCTTATTTGGCAGGCATAGAAGCTGAGTCAGTTGCTCAAGGGTCACATAGTGATAGAATCTGATTTCCAACCCAGGTCTGTCCGAGTTCAAAGCCACTAAATTTATGTAATACCTTGCCATAGTGCCATGGTTCCCAAACTGTGCACCAAGGTGTCCCTGGGCATTGCAGCGAACTCACAATGCCCCTCTAGGGTATTTTAAATTTTCAAGGTAGATACAGCGATACTTGGCATCTGTTGGTTGCGACTGAACTGCTAGCTTGAGATAGATAATGGTTTCAATATTAGATTATCCTGCATTTGTGGGATTGCCAACACCCTAGGTGCCGAAGGCTCTTTCAATGACATCATATCTTTGTGAAGTTGAGTTTTTGGGGAGTTATTGAGATAAAATGCAAGTACTGCATGAAAATCAGTGTAAAACAGGAAATGAGGATGGCAGTGTCCAATCTGATTCCAAGGTTTGAGAAGTTGTGTAGTGCCCAATACAAAAAAAAAAAAAAATTGCCGTCGAGTTGATTCCGACTCATACTGACCCTGTAGGACAGTTTAGAACTGCCTCATAGGGTTTCCAGGGAGCTGCTGGTGGATTTGAACTGCCGACCTTTTGGTTAGCATCCAAGCTCTTAACCCTTTACGCCACAGGGCTCCTTCCAATCGTCTTTAGCCCTCCAAATTCTATCCTCTGTATGGACTTCTTTAGTTTTCCCCCAGACTCGGGGTGGATAATCATGTGGTGTAGATAAAAATGAAAATAGACATTGGATTTGTGTGATTGTCAGCATCCTAGGCTCCCAAGCATCTTTCCTTTCCTACAGAGAACATGCCTCCTTTTCAAGAGTAAAATATACTTTTCCATTCTTTAAAGATGGCCTTGGTGTGGGTATTGATTGAGAAGTCACATAGATCTAAGAACAGTCTGTTAAAGTATACATATTTTGAGATTAGGAAGTGTGGGTCCCCCTACTTTGTTATTTTTCAAGATTGCTTTGGCTATTCGGGGTCCTTTGCCGTTCCATATAAATTTGAGGATTGGCTTTTCCATTTCTGCAAAAAAGGCTGTTGGCATTTTGATGGCTATTACGTTGAATCTGTACATTGCTTTGGGGAATATTGACATCTTAACAATATTAAGTTTTCTAATCCATGAACATGGACTGTTTTTCCATTTATTTAAGTTTTCTTTAATTTCTTTCCATAACGATTTATAGTTTCCTGTGTACGAATCTTTCACTTCTTTGGTTATATTTATTCCCAGGTATTTTGCTCTTTTAGATGCTATTATAAATGGAATTGTTTTTTTAATTTCCTTTTCAGATTGCTCATTGCTGATGTATAGAATAATCCAACCGATTTTTGCATGTTGCTCTTGTGTCCTGTCACTTTGTTGAATTCGTTTTTTAGCTCTAGTAGCTTTTTTGCAGATCTGTGGGGTTTTCTGTATATAGGATCATGTCATATGTGAAAGGGGGTAATTTTCCTTCCCACTTTGGATACTTTTATTTCTTTTTCTTGCCTAATTGCTCTGGCTATGACTTCCAGTATAGTATTGAATAGCAGTGGTGAGAGAGCTGGCACCCTTGTCTTGCTGCTAATCTTAAGGAAAAAGTGCTCAGTCTTTGTCCATTGAGTATGATGTTAGCTGTGAGTTTTTTATAAATGCCCTTTATCATATTGAGGAATTTTCCTTCAATTCCTAGTTTGTTAAGTATTTTTATCATGAAGGGATGTTGGATTTTGTCAAATGCTTCTCTCCATGGATTGAGATGATCATGTGGTTCTTTTCCTTTGTTCTGTTAGTTCGGTATATTACATTGATTTTCTAATGTTGAACTACCCTTGCATTCCTGGGGTAAATCCCACTTTATCATGGTGTATAATCCTTTTAATATGCTTTTGGATTTGGTTTGTTAGCATTTTGTTGAGGATTTTTGCATCTGTATTCATAAGGGATATTGTTCTGTCGTTTGTGTTTTTTTTTTTTATTGTGACATCTTTGTCTGGCTTTGGTATCAAAGTGATGCTAGCCTCATAGAGTGGGTTAGAAAGCAGACTATTAAAGTATGTATGGAGAATGTGTTGGGATTCTCATAATCTATGCTGTGGTTGGCTGAGTTATTTCTATAGTGTAAGTAAGTTCAGCCATTAGTTTTTTGTTTTGTTTCATTTTTTGGATTTAATCTTAATGATTTAAAGCTTATCACTTGCAGTTAAAATGTCATCTGTATCCTTTCATATTTAACTGGAGTTGTGTCTGTAAAGAAATAGTTCTCCCCTACTAATAATGCTCATTAAATTGTGTGACACTACTCTTCTAGGTGGATTTGGTAAAGTGGAAAGGTGACTTTACTATTCCTGGAGCCACCATTTATTGCTCTAAACAAAAGATTTTATCAGAAGGATGTGGCAGGAGTTGTATGGGTCTACAGTCGTAGACCACTGGCGGTGGGTGGCATTGCTAGAGCCACAGCCTGATTGGTTGGAAATTTTCAGTTTTGGCTCTTCCACCTAATAAATACCTTAAAGAAACATTCTATAGGGTATTTATTAGAGGGAAAGTGAGAAAAGTATCTTTTCTCCATTATTTTTAGTATGTCATAAAGTTGAGGTAACCAAAAGTTTATGAAGGTTTGGAAGGAGGTTGCTGGCATTGTCTTAGGACAGGAGGTAATAGTGACGGGGGACTCCTCTGGCAAAAATGTGCCTATTAATGCAAACTGGCTTACTTTTCTAGTCTCTGAATTACTAAGACTTTTGCCTTGAAATTTAGATATATTGTTAAATTCTCAACCAGACCTCATCATTAAGAAATGTAAGCCTTTATTAGCTACTTCATTCACTTAATATGTGTTTTGGAGTATCTGCTATTTGCTAGGCATAATAAACATTGTGGAGATTGTTACAAAGTAAAAACGATATTAAACATGTGCCCCCCCCTTTTTTAAAATTCTATTGTTGTACTTTAAGTGAAAGTTTATAATTCAAGTTAGTCTGTCATACAAACATTTATACGTACATTGTTATGTGACCCTAATTGCTCTCTCTATACTGTGACAGCACGCTCCCCTCTTCCCCGCCCCCTGGATTTCCCATGTCCATTCAACCAGCTCCTGATCCTCTCTGCCTTCTTATCTCACCTCCGGACAGGAGCTCCCCATTTAGTCTCATGTATCTGCTTGAGCTAAGAAGCACACTCTTCACGAGTATCATTTTATGTCCCATAGTCCAGTCTAATCTTTGACTGAAGAGTTGGCCTCGGGAATTGTCTTAGTTCTGGGTCAACAGAGAGTTCAGGGGCCATGCTTTCTGGGGTTCCTCCAGTCTCAGTCAGACCATTAAGTCTGGTCTTTTTACTAGAATTTGAGTTCTGCATCCCACTTTTCTCCAGCTCCGTCTTGACTCTCTGTTGTGTTCCCTGTCAGGGCGGTCATTGGTGGTAGCCAGACACCATCTAGTTCTTCTGGTCTCAGGCTGATGGAGTCTCTGGTTTATGTGGCGCTTGTTGTCTCTTGGGCTAATACTTTCCTT
>NW_004444024.1:7610004-7623150 GCF_000243295.1 Trichechus manatus latirostris | reverse complement strand
GGCGCTTGTTGTCTCTTGGGCTAATACTTTCCTTACGTCTTTGGTATTCTTTATTCTCCTTTACTCCAGGTGGGTTGGGACCAGTTGATGCATCTTAGATGGCCGCTTGCTAGCTTTTAAGACCCCAGACACCACTCACCAAAGTGGGATGCAGAACATTTTCTTAATAAACTTTGTTATGCCAGTTGACCTAGATGTTCCCTAAGAGCATGGTCCCCAGACCTCCGCCCCTGCTACTCTGTCCATCGAAGTGTTGGGTTATATTTAGGAAACTTCTTAGCTTTGGTTTAGTCCAGTTGTGCTGACTTCCCCTGTAGTGTGTGCTGTCCTTCCCTTTGCTTAAGATAATTCTTGTCTACTGTCTAGTTAGTGACTAACCCTCTCCCTCTCTCCCCACCCTCGTAACCATCAAAGAATGTTTTCTTCTGTGTTTAAACCTTTTCTTGAGTTCTTAGAATAGTGGTCTTATACAATATTTGTCCTTTTGTGACTGACTGAATTCACTGAGCATAATGCCTTCCAGATTCCTTCATGTTATACGATGTTTCATGGCTTCATCGTTATTTATTGTTGCATAGTATTCCATTGTGTGAATATACCATAATTTGTTTATCCATTCGTGCATTGATGGGCACCTAGGTTGTTTCTATCTTTTTGCCATAGTGAACAGTGCTGCAGTGAACATAGGTGTGCATATATCTATTTGTGTGACAGCTCTTATTTCTCTAGGATATATTCCAAGGAGCGGCATTGCTGGATCATATGGTACTTCTATTTCTAGCTTTTTAAGGAAGTGCCAAATTGATTTCCAAAGCAGTTGTGCCATTTTACATTCCCACCAACAGTGTATGTGTTCCAGTCTCTCCACAGCTTCTCCAGCATTTATTATTTTGTGTTTTTTGGATTAATGTTAGCCTTGTTGGGGTGAGATGTTATCTCATTGTAGTGTTGATTTGCATTTCTCTAATGGCTAAAGATCGTGAGCATTTCTTCATGTGTCTCTTTGCCACCTGAATGTCTTCTTTGGCGAAGTGCTCGTTCATATCCTTTGCCCATTTTTAAACTGGGTTATTTGTCTTTTTGTTGTTGAGGTTTTGCAGTACCTTGTAGATTTTAGAGATTAGACACTGATCGGATTTGTCGTAGCCAAAAATTTTTTCGCAGTCTGTAGGTTGTCCTTTGACTCTTTTGGTGAAGTCTTTTGATGAGCATAAGTGTTTGATTTTTAGGAGCTCCCAGTCATCTAGTTTCTCTTTTGGTGTTTGTGCATTGTTACTTATGGTTAGTATTCTGTTTATGCCAAAACATGGGCCTTTTTAAGGATCTTATAGTCCAGCAAGAAATAGCTAAATTGCGCTTGAGTTACAGTTTTCAACTCAAAGACTGGCTTCTTCTGGGATTTTATCAAGTGGAATAAAAAAACAAACAAACAAAACCATTTCCGTTGAGTTGATTCTGACTCATAACAACACTGTAGGACAGAATAGAACTGCCCATAGGTTTTCCATGGAGCAGCTGGTGGATTCAAATTGCTGACCTTTTGGTTAGCAGCCGAGCTCTTAACCAGTGTGCCACCAAGGCTCCATCAAGTGGAATAGTAGTCTCTAAATTATAGGCTAAAATTATCCTTATGACAATTTTCGTGACCACATACAATGTGGAAAAGTCAGGGTATCTCAGATCCAAATTACATTTTAACCTGAATCATGTATTCAAGGAAGATTTGTATGTGTGTTGCAGGATTTAAGGAAATTTCTTTGGCTTTCTACCTGATGGGTATATTTTTAATATATTATTTTGTTTTATTTTTTTCTGGTTTTATTCCAGGGTAGACTCCATCACAAAAGGTGTCAGGGTCTTTTTTCTTTTTATGTAAGAATTTTTACATTATCAAATATTGCTTGAGAAAGTAATGTGGGGCTAAATTTTATTTTTAAAAAAACTGATTTGTTCTTTCAGCAAACGTTAATTGATTACCTACTATGTGCCAGACACTTTTATACTTGAAGCATACATTAAAAGCAAAATAGGTAAGATCCTTGCCCTTATATGGAGCTTACAGTTTAGCAGCAAAGACAGATAATGAAGCAATAAGTTTTAAAAAAAATTATATGGGCAGTTGTAATGTATACTTCGTAATGACGTATATTGCAGGAGGCTTTGACCTATAATTTGTTAAGCTTTGTATTTACCTTATGTGTAAGTTAGAATTATATTAGCTAAGTTTTAAACGTTTTTGCTCACTCTTGTAAATTGGGTACAAACAGTACCTTCGGAAAAATTGATGCCCAAACTACACGAATCAAAAAAAAGAAAATAAAAAATGTTGGCAAGGCTGTGGGGAGCTTGGAACTCTTATGCACTGCTAGTGGGAATGTAAAAGGGTAAAACCGTTTTTGGAAAACGATATGGCTATTCTTTAGAAAGGTGGAAATAGAAATACCATATGATCCAGCAGCCTACTCCTAGTAATACATCCTAGAGAATAAGAGCCATCACACCATCACACAAATAGACATATGCACACCCATGTTCATTGCAGCATTATTCACAATAGCAAAAAGATGGAAACAACCTAAGTGCCCATCAGCAGATGAATGGATAAACAAACTGTGGTGCATACACACAATGGAATACTACGCAACAATACAGAACAATGATGAATCTGCGAAACATCTCACAACATGGATGAATCTGGAGGGCATTATGCTGAGTGTAATAAGTCAGTCACAAAAGGAAAAATACTGTATGAGACCACTATTATAAAAACTCTTGGTAAGGTTTACACACTAAACGAATAATTTCTTTCATAAAGATCAGCACAAAGCTGTTTCCTATGAGGTGGAGGTTAAAGATGTCCCAAATGTCTTAACTTTTCCAAGCTCTTGTACTACTCCATCATCTCTAACATCAGCTACTCCCTCTCATCTCAGTACTCTCCCTCCTGTCTTTGCGTTCCCTAATTCCCTGCAACATCTCGCAGAACTCATAAACCATATAAAGGAAATGGCTCACGTGGTTGTGGAGGCTGGCAAGTCCCAAATTTGTGGATCAGGCATAGACTTCTTCCTGGCCCTCAGTCTTTGCCCAAAGGTACTCAGCTTTCTTGTTCCCTGGTCTGGGAAGCCTACTGTGCCATCTCCTGTGGGTTTCTGCTGCCGGTCTGTCCTTCTTTTGTGGTGGTGGTCTCTCTTCTTTGCTCTGGAATTGGCTCTCTTTTAACGCAAAACTGACCAATCCCCTTGATAGGCTACAATTACCCTATCACACAATCACCTGGGTGGGAATTACAAGACCATGGCTAAAAGGGCCACAACACCAAAGTAATGAATCCACCACACACACAGGAAGAAACCATCTTTGATGGTTACTAGGGAGGGGAGGGGTAGGGAGGGAAAAACACTAACTAGACAATAGATAAGTGGTAACTTTGGTGAAGGGTAAGATGGTACACAGTTCTGGGGAAGTCAGCACAACTTGACCAAGGCAAGATCATGGAAGCTTGTAGACACATGCAGACTCCCTGAGGGACCGAATTCCTGGGCTAAGGGCTGGGGACCATGGTCTTGGGGGACATCTATCTCAATTGGCATAATGTACTTTAAAAAGAAAATGTTCTACATCTTACTTTGGTGAGTAGCGTCTGGGGTCTTAAAAGCTTGTGAGCAGCCATCTAAGATAAGACAGTGCACTGATCCCACCCAGTCTGGAGCAAGGGAGAATGAAGAAAACCAAAAACATATGGGAAAGATTTGTCCAAAGGACTAATGGACTACAAGTACCACAGCCTCTAACACAACTAGGTGGTGCCCTGCTACCACCACCAACTGCTCTGAGAGGGATCACAATAGAGGGTCCCAGACAGAACTGGAGAAAAATGTAGAACAAAATTCTAACTGACAAAAAAAGACTAGACTTTCTGGTCTGACAAAGGCTGGATAAACCCTGAGAGTATGGCCCCTGGACACCCTTTTAACTCAGTACTGAAGTCACTCCTGAGGTTCACCCTTCAGCAAAAGATTAGACAGGCCCATAAAACACTACGAGACTAAATGGGTACACCAGTTTGGGCAGGGACGAGAAGGCAGGAGGGGACAGGAAAGCTGGTAACGGGGAACCCAAGGTTGAGATGGTGAGAGTGTTGACATGTCATGGGGTTGACAACCAATATCACAAAACAATATGTGTATTAATTATTTAATGATAAATTAATTTGCTCTGTAAACCTTCATCTAAAGTACAATAAAAAAGAGAAAAAACAAAAAAATTGATGTGCAAACTAGAGAACAGCAGACATACTCCCTTTTCTCTTCCTTCTTCCCTCCATTATCCGTGGTGGAGCAGTGGTTAAGAGCTACAGCTGCTAACCAAAAGGTCAGCAGTTCAAATCCACCAGCCGCTCCTCGGAAACCCTATGGGTCAGTTCTGCTCTGCTCTATAGGGTCGCTATGAGTCGGGAATAACTCTACAGCACATAACAACAATAATAATATCTCCTAATCCTAATGGTGTACACCACCTTTAGCCACGTGAAAGGGTAGTTTCTTTCATTTTAAACTCTCCTTCACTTGAGAGTGCTTGCTCACTCCAGAGTGTTCTGTATGGGGTTTTTACCGGTTTGTTTGGTTAGGGAGGTGGGAGGCACGGAAATTCAGAAAACATATTAGTTTCTGGTAATATATTCTATTCTGGTAGCTTCAAATATTATCAATTGAATATGTAATTATTTCATTTAGTCCTAAGAAGAATTTCTTAAGTGAATTCCTACTTTGTAGAAACTTACTATTTTTATCCTGAGTTTAGGGATGTAAGACTACCAGTTGATTATGATATTAATTTTCCATTTTCTGGGTGTCATGGATTACAGATGGCAGACTTGATCTCAGTATATTTTCCATTTATCACTTAACACAGATCTAAGACTACCTTTTTTTTTTTTTTTTTTTACTGTGCTTTAAGTGAAAGTTTGCAATTCAAGCTAGTTTCTCACACAAAAAGCCATACATACACTGTTAAGTGACCCTAGTTGCTCTCTTTATACTGTGACAGCACACTCCCCCCTTCCACCCTGGATTTCCCATGTCCTTTCATCCAGCTCCTGACCCTCTCTGCCTTTCCATCCTGCCTCCGGACAGGAGCTGCCCATTTAGTCTCATGTATCTACTGGAGCTAAGAAGCACACTCCTCTTGAGGATCACTCCATGTCCCATAGTCCGGTCTAATCTCTGTCTGAAGAGCTGGCATTGAGAATGGTTCCAGTTTTGGGCTAACAGAGTCTGGGGGCCAAGTCTTCCGGGGTCCCTCCAGTCTCAGTTAAACCATCAAGTCTGGTCTCTTTGCTAGAATTTGAGTTCTGCACCCTACTTTTCTCCTGCTCCATCAGGGACTTTCTGTTGTGTTTCCTATCAAGGTGGTCACTGGTGGTAGCCGGGCACCATCTAGTTCTTCTCGTCTCGGGCTGATGTCTCTGGTTTATGTGTCCCTTTCTGTCTCTTGGGCTAATATTTTTCTTGTGTCTTTGGTGGTGTTCATTTCTCTTTGCTTCAAGTAGGTTGCGACCAATTGATGCATCTTAGATGGCCGCTTGCTAGCTTTTAAGATCCCAGATGCCACTCATCAAAGTGGGGAGCAGAACATTTTCTTAATAAACTTTGTTATACCAGTTGACCTAGATGTCCCCTGAAACCATGGTTCCCAGACCTCCGCCCCTGCTACTCTGTCCCTTGAAGTGTTTGGTTGTATTTAGGAAACTTTTTAGCTTTTGGTTTAGTCCAGTTGTGCTGACTTCCCCTGTGGTGCATATTGTCCTTTCCTTCACCTAAGATAATTCTTGTCTGTTATCTATTTAACGAATACCCCTCTCTGTCCCTCTCCACCCTTGTAACCATTGAAGAATGTTTTCTTCTGTGTTTAAACCTTTCTTGAGTTCTTATAATAGTGATTATACTACCTTTTGCTTTCAAATTTTGCTCAGAATTAAGTTTTAACATTCATTTAAAAATAAGTAAATTTGGTTCCTCCCAAAATAAGTTGTATAAGGAATTGTGATATCAAATTATTTCGTAATTTGTGCCATATATTAATGAAAGGTCAAAATTTCTGAAGAAACTGGAAATTTGGTGCAGTGCTTGTTATCTCACTAGTTTAGAGGCTGGGCAAATTAATAAAAACTAAAAGTTATATTTAGGTGTCCCTGGGTGGTGCAAACAGTCAATGTGCATGGCTGCTAACCAAGAGATTGGAGTTTCCAGTTCACCCAGAGGCACTTCAGAAGAAAGGCCTAGCAACCTACTTCCAGAAAATCAGCCATTGAAAACCCTGTGGAGCACAGTTCCTCTCTGACACACATGGGGTGGCCAGGAGTAGGAATCAACTGGATGGAAACTGGTTAAAAGTTATGCTTAGGAGCCATTTTTGCCCAATATCAGGGTGATTTTTAAAAATTTTTAGGTAAGACTTTTGATGTACTGACATGGGCTTTGAGAGCACACTGAGCAGAAATCTGCCTCAAACTGATGTTAAGAAAGAAAAGTATGAGAGGAGAACTTGACAGGTGCCTTCCAGCAGACTGAGACCAGGCTCCAACTCCACATAATGGAAAAAATTTTGTTTGAGTAGCAAAATTAAGTATACAGGTGGACATATGACTCATATAAGCAAAAGTTTCTCAAGAAAGCGTTCATAGTGAAGGTTGAGTCTGTATGTTTATTATTCCTTGAAGCCTTTCTTTCCTGTATTTGTACATTTTCTGCATGGTAGCTTTATAGCTCTTCATTTTTTCTTTGCTTTTCCCTATATTTTTCACATTTTATTTGCTATAATAAATCTATATTTCTTTGGTAATCACCAAAAAGTTATTTAAAAAATACTCTTCTAAAGAGGCTTTATACAAGGAAAATTGTGCTTTTATTTACTCTTAGTCCTGAGTTCTCTCACAGTAATATTACCATCATCCATGCAAGTCACCTGTATCGGAAATTTAGGAGCCATCTGAGACTTTAATGTTTGACATATTTTTTACTTTGTTACCAAGTCTTATTGAGTCTGTTTTCTTTATCCCCTTTCGTAATTACCCTCACTTTTCTATGTCATTGCTACTCTCTAATTCATGCTGAACTGCTTGCGGATCTCTGAAGGGATGAAAGAGTGTTTCACATTTTTATGCTTTTTCTCATCCTCCTCCTTCTGATTTGAGTATCTCCTGCTTATCTTCCCTTGCCTGTACGCTGTACTCCTATCCTCCTATCCATCATTAATCTGCTGTTCAAGTACCAAGTACCACATGCTCTGTGAAATCTTTCCTGTTCCCTCTCTGTCTCTCAAGTTAAATTGAGCACTTCTTCCTCCTTACCTTCTACTACCCTGTGCAGATTTTATATCACAGTACTCATAACGCTTTCCAGATAGCTTAGTGTACCATTCTGTAAGCTCTTCAAGGTCGCTGGATGGCACAAACGGTTTGTGCTAGGCTACCAATCGAAGGGTTAACAGTTTGAACCCACCCAGTGGGTCTGAGGAAGAAGGGCCTAGAGACCTGCTTCCATAAAGATTAAAGCCAGGAAAGCCCTGTGGAGCTCAGTTCTACTCTGTAACACATGGGTCGCTATGGATCAGAATCGACTTGATGGCCACGGATTTCTTTCTTCTTTTTTTTTCCTTCCAAATGACAGTTCATTTTAATTAAATACAAACAAGGAAAAAAGGCATAACGGCCCACTCAAGTATTTTGCATAGAGGTACAAATATCATTGTAAACAATTAATAGGTGGACAAGAGAGAAGAGGATGTTTTCTGTGAACAATCTCCCAGATAAAAACAAAATTCACATTGTCCTGGATCCTAGACACACACGTACACACAGTGGGTGGTGTGGGAGGGTGGGCCAAGGGGTTACTTTGGAGGTGGTCGGCTTGGATTCCGCAAAACTTCTCCTTAGCTGGCTTCCATGGGAACAGGGGCACCTTTCCAGTCGGTGCTCTGCCGGCTTTCTTGGGTGCCCAGCAGAGCTGTTATATATACATGGACCCAATCACTGACTTTAGAATTGCTCTCCAATTTAAAAATGCAAATCGTGCACACCCTCTGTCAAAAACAAATGCAGACATAGGTAAGGAGACTTTATTCGAAAGAATTATTGCAAGAGAGGAAAAGGAGCTACTGCAATGGGGGAAAGGGACGATTGAAAAATAGGGAGAATGCTCTAACCATAAATCTGTAAGTGTCTCATAGTTTGGGCAGAAAAGAAGTTTTATATTGTTGCTTTTCTTTCATGTTGTTGTTGGGTGTCATTGAGTTGGTTTTTGACTCATAGAGACCCCAAATGACAGAGTAGATCTATCCCATAGGGTTTGTTAGGCTTAAATCTTTAATGGAGCAGATTGCCAGGTCTTTCTCCTGTCGCGGGTTTCATTTTTTAGTTAAGTTCTGCAGTGGCAGGGATTCTTGCTTATCATTTTATCTCCAGTGACTGGTAGCTAATATCGTTGTTAGGTGCCATCGAGTTGATTCTGACTCATAGTAACCCCGTGTACAACAGAACAAAACATTGCCTGGTCCTGCGCCATCCTCACAATCGTTGCTATGTTTGAGCCCTCATGGTTGAAGCCACTGTGTCAGTCCATCTCGTCGAGGGTCCTCTTTTTCAGTAACCCTCTACGTTATCAAGCATGATGTCTTTCTCCAGAAACTGTTCCCGGTTAATAACATGTCCAAAGTATGTGAGACGACTCGCCATCCTTGCTTCTGAGGAGCATTCTGGAACAAGACAGATTTGTTCGTTCTTCCGGCAGTCCGTGGTATATTCAGTACTCTGCACCAACACCATAGTTCAAATGCATCAATTCTTCTTCAGTCTTCTTTATTCATTGTCCAATGTCTTAGTTATCTAGTGCCACCATAACAGAAATATCACAAGTGGATGGCTTTAACAAACAAATTTATTCTCTCACAGTCTAGGAGGCTAGAAGTCCGAATTCAGGGTGCCAGCTCCAGAGAAAGGCTTTCTTTCTCTTTGAGCTGTGGAGGAAGGTCCTTGTCATCAATCTTCCCCTGGCCTAGGAGCTTCTCAGTGCAAGGACCCTGGGTCCAAAGGACAGGCTGTGCTCCTGGCACTATTTTCTTGGTGGTATGAGGTCCCCGTTTCTCTGCTCACTTCTCTTTTATCTCAAAAGAGATTGACTCAAGATACAACCTAATTTTGTAGATTGAGTCCTGCCTCTAATCCTGCCTTGTTAACATCCGCAGAGTAGGATTTACAACACATAGTAAAATCACATCAGGTGACAAAATGGTGGACAATCAGACAATACTGGGAATCACGGCCTAGTCAAGTTGACATACATTTTGGGGGAGGACACGATTCAATCCATAACATCCACCTTTTGGATGCATGTGGGGCAATTGAAAAAACCATGGCTTGAGTCAGGTGCACCTTAGTCTTAAAGGTGACATCTTTGCTTTTCAATATTTTAAAGAGGTCTTTTGCAGCAGATCTGCCCAGTGCAATACGTCATTTGATATCTTGACTGCTGCTTCCATGGGCATTGATTGTGGACCCAAGTAAAATGAAATCTTTCACAACTTCAGTATTTTCTCCATTTATCACGATGTTGTTTATTGGTCCAGTTATGATTTTTGTTTTCTTTATATTAAGGTGTATGGGTTCAGCTGCTAACCAAAAGGTCAGCAGTTCGAATCTACCAGCCGCTCCTTAGAAACCCTGTGGGGCAGTTCTACTGTGTTCTGTAGGGTTGCTATGAGTTGAAATCGACTCAGTGACAATGGGTTTTTTTTTTTAAATTGATGTACTTCAGCAACTATTTTTGAATGATCTTCAGCAAAATTTTACTTGTGTCTAATATTAATGATATTGTTTGATAATTTCTGCATTCAGTTGGATCACTTTGTTTGAAATGGGCACAAATATGGATCTCTTACAGTTGGTTGGCCAGGTAGCTGTGTTCCAGATATCTTGGCATACACGAGTAAGTGCCTCCAGCATTGCATCCATTTGTTGAAACATCTCAATTGGTATTCCATCAATTCCTGAAGCTTTGTTTCCACCAGTGTCTTCAGTGCCACTTGGACTTCTTCCTTCAATACCATTGGTTCTTGACCATATGCTGTCTCCTGAAATGGTTGAACGTTGACCAATTCTTTTTGGTGCAGTAACTCTGTGTATTCCTTCTATCTTCTTTTTTTTCCCTTTTTTATTGTTGTACTTTAAGTGAAAGTTTACAATTCAAGTTAGTCTCTCATACAAAAATTTATACATACCTTGTTACGTGACCTTAGCTGCTCTCCCTCTACTGTGACAGCACACTCCTCCTTTCCACCCCTGATTTCCCATGTCCATTCAACCAGCTCCTGACCCTCTCTGCCTTCTCATCTCACCTCTGGACAAGAGCTGCCCATTTAGTCTCATGTATCTACTTGAGCTAAGAAGGATACTCATCACAAGTATCTTTTTACCCTTCCATCTTCTTTTGATGCTTCTTGTGTTGTTCAATATTTTGCCCATAGAATGCTTCAGTATTACAGCTTGAGGCTTGAATTTTTCCTTCAGTTCTTTCAGCTTGAGAAATGCCAAGTGTGTTCTTCCCTTTTGGTTTTCTAACTCCAGGTCTTTGCACATTTCATTATAATACTTTACTTTGTCTTCTCGAGTTGCCCTTTGAAATCTTCTGTCAGCCCTTTTACTTCATCATTGTCTTTGCTTTAGCTGCTCTATGTTCAAGAGCAAGTTTCAGAGTCTCTTGTGACATCCATTTTGGTCTTTTCTTTCTTTCTTGTCTTTTTAATGATAGTACTGATTTTTTAATGACTCTATTAGGTAATAGAAAGTGCTTAATAAATGTTTATGAAATTAATAGTTAATTATGAAATAATTATGTTTATGAAATTAATAGTTTTTTTCAATTTATTAAAGACCATGTTCTGTTTAAAAACTTATTTTTTGAGTTAAACGTTATGTAAAGCAAACTTGTAAATTAACATTTGCCTACCACATGAGAATGGTATTCTTTTCATTGACAGTTGGAAGTAATTGATGTGTTTGCTAGTACTACTGTTTGAATTAAACAGATTTTGTGTCCTGTTTCTTTAAATGCAATATTTTATTCAAAGTAAATACATGTAATAGGAAGTTAAAGCCTAGTCTGTGATAGTTTAATACAGTTGTTGGCTGGGTGAACTACAGACCATGGTCCAAATCTGGATGCCACCTGTTTTTGTAAATAAAGTTTTATTGGTACATAGCTGGCTCCTTTGTTTACATATTGTCTATGGTTACTTTCACACTACAGCATCAGAGTTGAGTAATTGCGACAGAGAACATATGACCTGCAAAGCCTAAAGTAAATACTATAGCCCTTTACAGAAAGAAAAAAAAATCTCCAACCTTTATTCTAGTATCTGGAGAGAGATTTATCAGATGATTATCTGTGTGTTTGAGAACTTACAGAATACATACTAAGTGCCTAGAGTGTCCTGTGAATGAAACCATTAGTAAAACAGTAGTTTCCTCAACATTTATCTTATTTTACCTGCAACTATGCAAAAATACTTGTGCATAAAAAATATTAGTTGTCTAGATTTTCTCTACTCTTGAATAAGTATACTCTGTTACCACTTTTATCAAAGTCGTAAAATTCTCAGAAAAATGGTTACTGAGAACTGTTGTTTTTTTTTTTTTTTTAATAATCTTTGTTATAATTGCTGCACAATGAAATAAATATCCTGCTGCACTTTTACTATTCTTCTTCCTTCGTAAGTTAGGTGAATCTGAATGCTTTTTTGTGAATGGGACAGTGACATTAAGTTGGATTAGTTGCTTTAACTTAAGGATAGCCGTGGGTTCCTCTGCCTAATTGTCATAAGGCAAGGTTGGGATGGGGGCCAAGTGACATACATAGTAATTGGTAGTCAAAGGTAAGATTTGTTGTAACCAGGGCTTAGAACTCCTTCCTTCAGGTTTGAACCCTGCTGAGAATTTGCATTTTTAACAAGTTCCCAGGTGATGCTAATGCTGCTGGGTTAGGGACCAATTCTGAGAACCACCAGTAGAGCTATGGTTCTCAAAATTGATCATATGTAAGAATCACTTGGGGATCTTGTTAAACTATAGATTCTGATTTAGTATATTTCGGGGTAGAAAGGAAAATTGTCAGCAGGGGTTCGAATCGGTTCTAATCGGCTCTGTAACAATTGCTCTTCATACTAGCTTCACAAACTCATCCAAGTGGACGAATTTAAGATCTGATTTGCAAGTAGAGTCCCTCAGATCTTAACGAGAATGAGGTTGGGTGAATGGTGATGCCATGTACTTAGGTGGAAAGGATATATTTATTGGACGTAGAACTTAAAAGATTTACTGAGGTTACTTGGAGGACAGACGGTTGGGAGGGACCATACTAGAGAACAGCTTACTAGGTATCTCAGGGAGTTTATTTTGACATTCCCTCTTATTCATTTTGTCCTGAGCAACCATGTGATTGGCTCTGCAAATAAATACAAT
The DNA here is from genome assembly GCF_000243295.1 of Trichechus manatus latirostris. Lineage (NCBI taxonomy): Eukaryota > Metazoa > Chordata > Mammalia > Sirenia > Trichechidae > Trichechus > Trichechus manatus. The sequence goes on along the minus strand of NW_004444024.1, from coordinate 7,610,636 downwards.
TGCTATTTCCTTAATGTTTAAATGTTGAGCCTTTTTAGGAAAAACTTAGATAAAATGGTTTATTCCGAATAGTAACTTGCTTTTGGTGTTTGGAGTTTTGGGAGATAGTAAGATTGTAGCACATTGAAAAACTTTGGTCAGAAGTATAATGGAGCTTAATTTATAGTTCCATTAAAGCTTTCCTCAGCTCTTCTTTATTACCAATGAAGGACCCATCTATAGTACAGCCAGCTTGGGCTGGCATCTGAATTCAGATATTCCATTACATTCCTCATTTTAGGAATTTTATGTTCTATAAATACTGACTGTGATAAACTGATTTGTCGTTCATGTCATTCTTTTGCCTCCATGGCCTTTTGATTTTTTAGCCTAGCTTCTCTCTTACCCTTATTTGGTTTGATTTGCCATGAAAACTACATCTGTTTTTTCTTTTTTTTTTGATTGTACTTCGGGTGAAGGCTTACAGAACAAATAGTTTCTCATGAAACAGTACTACACATGTTGTTTTATGACATTGGTTAACAACCCCAAAACATGTCAACCCTCTAACTTCTCAACCTTTTTTTTTTTTTGTGAAAATACACATAGCCAAAGATACACCATTTCAAAAATTTCTACATGCACATTTCAGT
>NW_004444024.1:7600830-7602178 GCF_000243295.1 Trichechus manatus latirostris | reverse complement strand
AGATGGTGGATCCACACTGCGTTAGCTGGTAGGGGACCTCTGTGTGAATCTCTCCTCGCTCTCCGTTCTCTGTCAGTTTTTTCACTCCATTTGGTGCTTGGCTGAGTTCTTTATCTCTTCATTTGATGTTTTAGGGTTTCAGGGTTGTTGTATTCTCTATTCAACTTAGTTTTTCGGATCTTTGCTGTGGAGGGACAGCGTGGTGCTTCTGCCTAGAGCGCCATTTTGCCGGAACTCCGTGTTTTTCTTTTTTGTATCCCCATATTTTGGGCTTCCCTCTTCAGACTTAACTATCTTTTTCATTCCCCATCTTTTATAGAATTAAAACTGAAATACAAAAATGCAAAAATAAGGGAGTTTGGAGTGTTCGTGCCTTTACATTCATTTATTCACTTCTGAACCTTCAAGATTTAAAAAAAAAAAAAAAGTTTATTGTGCTTTAAGAGAAAGTTTACAGTTCCAGTAGGTTTCTCATACAAGAACTTATATACATATTGCTCTGTGACCCTAGCTGCTCTCCCTATGTGACAGCACACTCCTCCTTTCCATCTTGGATTTCCCGTGTCCGTTCAGCCAGCTTGCGTCTTTTTGCCTTTTTACCTCACCTCAGGACAGGAGCTGCCTGTTTAGTCTCATGTATCTACTTGAGGTAAGAAGCACACTCTTCATGAGTATCATTTTATGTCCCATAGTTCAGTCTAATCTTTCTGAAGAGTTAGCTTTGTAAATGGTTTCAGTTCTGGGCGAACAGAAAATCCGGGGGCCCTGTCTTCCAGGGTCACTCCAGTCTCAGGCAGACCATTAAGTCTGGTCTTTTTAGTAGAATTTGAGTTCTGTACCCCACTTTTCTCCTACTCTGTCATGGACTCTCTGTTGTGTTCCCTATCGGGGTGGTCATTGGTGGTAGCCGGGCACCATCTAGTTCTCATCTCAGGCTGATGGTGTCTCTGGTTTATGTGGCCCTCTTGGGCTAATATTTAACATGTGTCTTTGGTGTTGTTCATTCTCCTTTGCTCCAGATGGGTTGGGACGAATTGATGTATCTTAGATGGCTGCTTGCTAGCTTTTAAGATCCCAGGCACCGTTCACCAAAGTGGGTTGCAGAACATTTTCTTAATAAACTTTGTTACGCCAGTTGACTTATGTCCCCTGAAACCATTGTGCCCAGACTCCTGCCCCGGCTACTCTGTCCCTTGAAGTGTTTGGTTGTATTCAGGAAACTTCTTAGCTTTTGGTTTAGTCCAGTTGTGCTGACTTCCCCTGTAGTGTGTATTGTCCTTCCCTTCACCTAAGATAATTCTTATCTAGTATCTAGTTAGTGAATACCCCGTCCCTCCCTCGCCACCCT
>NW_004444024.1:7581821-7600472 GCF_000243295.1 Trichechus manatus latirostris | reverse complement strand
CAAGGAGCAGGATTGCTGGATTGTATGGTACATCTGTTTCTAGGTTTTTAAGGAGGCGCCAATTGATTTCCAAAGTGGCTATACCATTTTACATTCCTACTAACAGTGTGTAAGTGCTCCAGTCTCTCCACAACCTCTCCAACATTTATTATTTTGTGTCCTTTGGATTAATGCTAGCCTTGTTGGGGTGAGATGGTATCTCATTGTAGTTGATTTACATTTTTCTAATGGCTAATGATCGTGAGCATTTCCTCATGTATCTGGTAGCCACCTAAATGTATCTTCTTTGGTGAAGTGCTTGTTCATATCCTTTGCCCATTTTTTAATTGGGTTATTTTTCTTTTTATGGTTGAGGTTTTGTAGTATCTTCTAGATTTTAGAGATTAGAGGCCGACCGGATTTGTTGTAGCCAAAATTTTTTTCCCAGTCTGTTGGTTGTCTTTTTACTCTTTTGGTGAGGTCTTCTGATGAGCGTGTTTGATTTTTAGGAGCTGTCAGTTATCTAGTATGTCTTCTGATGTTTGTGCATTGTTAGTAATGTTTTGTATTCTGTTTATGTCATGTATTAGGGCTTCTAACGTTGTCCCTATTTTTTCTTCCACAGTCTTTATCGTTTTAGATTTTATATTTAGGTCTTTGATCCATTTTGAGTTAGTTTTTGTGCATGGTATAAGGTAAGGGTCTTGTTTCATTTTTTTGCAGGTGGATATTCAGTTATGCCAGTACCATTTGTTAAAGAGACTTCCTTTTCCTCAATTAATGGACTTTGGGCCTTTGTCAGATATCAGCTGCTGAAAGGTGGATGAATTTATGTCTGGATGCTGAGTTCCGTTCCATTGGTCTATGTATCTGTTGGTTTACCGGTCCCAGGCTGTTTTGACTACCATGGCAGTATAATAGGTTCTAAAATCAGTAGTGTGAGGCGTCCCACTTTGTTCTTCTTCTTCAGTAATGCTTTACTTATCCAGGCCTCTTCTCTTTCCATATTAAGTTGATGATATGTTTTTCCATCTCATTAAAGAATCCCATTGGAATTTCGATCGAGGTTGCATTGTATCTGTAGACCTCTTTGGGTAGAATTGACATTTTCACAATGTTGAGTCTTCCCATCCATGACCAAGGTATGTTTTTCCACTTATGTAGGTCTCTTGGTTTCTTGAAGTAGTGTCTTGTAGTTTTTTTTGTATAGGTCTTCTACATCTCTGATTAGATTTATTCCTCAGTGTTTTATCTTTTGGGGGGTATTGAGTCTGTATTCAAATGGTGATTTCCTCTTCAAAGTTCTCTTTGTTGGTGTAGAGGAATCCAGCTGATTTTTGTATGTTTATCTTGTATCCTGATACTGTGCTGAAATCTTCTATTACTTTTTGTGGTTTTCTTGTGGATTCTTTGGGGCTTTCTGTGTATAAGATCATATCTTCTGCAAATAGAGGTACTTTTACTTCTTCCTTACCAATTTGGATGCCTTTTATTTCTTTTTCTAGCCTAATTGCTTTGGCTAGGTCCTCCAGCACAATGCTGAATAAGAGTGGTGATAAAGGGTATCCTTGTCTGATTTGCGTCCTCAAGGGGAGTGCTTTCAAACTCTCTCCTTTTAGGATGATACTGGCTGTTAGTTTTGTTTAAATGCCCTTAATTATTTTGAGGAATTTCCCTTCTATTCCTATTTTGTTGAGAGTGTTTATCATGAATGGGTGTTGGACTTTGTCAAATGCCTTTTCTGCTTCAATTGATAAGATCATGTGGTTTTTGTCTTTTGTTTTATTTATGTGATGGATTACACTGATTGTTTTTCTAATGTTAAATCATCCCTGGATACCTGGTATGAATCCCACTTGGTCATGGTGAATTATGTTTTTGATATGTTGTTGAGGTCTATTGGCTAGAGTTTTGTTGAGGATTTTTGAGTCAATGTTCATGAGGGATATTGGTCTGTAATTTTCTGTTTTTGTGGTATCTTTACCTGGTTTTGGTATCAGGGTTACACTGGCTTCATAGAATGAGTTCAGGAGTATTCCATCCTTTTCTATTCTCTGAAATATTTTTAACAGTAGTGGTGTTAACTCTTGTCTGAAAATTAGGTGGCATTCTCCAGTGAAACTGTCTGGGCCCGGGCTTTTTTTTGTTGGGAGTTTTTTTAATTACTTTTCAATCTCTTCTTTTGTGAATAGGTTTACTAGGTTGTTGTCTTAGTCATCTAGTGCTGGTTTAACAAAGAGAAATTTATTTCTTCCATTAAAACAGGCCAGAAGTCCAAATCCAGGGTGTCAGCTCCAGGGGAAGGCTTTTTCTCTCTGTTGGCCTTCTCGTCAATGTTACCTCAGACTAGGGACCCTACAGTGTTCTCCGCACAGGAACCCTATATCCAAAGGACATGCTCTGCTCCTGGGACTGCTTTCTTGGTGATGTGAGGTCCCCTTTTGTCTCTGCTCGCTTCTCCCTTTTGTATTTCAAGAGATTGCCTCAGAATACAATCTGCTCTTGTAGACTGAGTCTTGCCTTACCAGCACAACTGCCGCCCATCCTCCCTCATTAACATCATAGAGGCAGGATTTACAACATACAGGAAAATCACACAATACCGGGAATCGTGGCCCAGCCAATTTGATACACACATTTTTTGGGGGGACATAATTCAATCCAAGACGGTTGTTCTACCTGTGTTTGTGTTAGGTTAGGTAGGTAGTGTGTTTCTAGAAATTTGTCCATATCTTCTAGGTTTTCAAATTTGTTAGAGTACAGTTTTTCATAGTAATCTGTTATGATTCTTTTAATGTCAGTCGAGTCTGTTGTGATGTTGCCCATTTCATTTCTTATTCGGGTTATGTGCTTCCTTTCCTGTTTTTCTTTTGTCAGTTTGGCCATTGGTTTATTGATTTTTTTTTATTTTTTCAAAGAACCAGCTTTTGATCTTGTTAATTCTTTCAGTTGTTTTTCTGTTTTCTATTTCATTTATTTCTGCTCTAGTTTTTATTATTTGCTTTCTTCTGGTGCCCGAGGGCTTCTTTTGCTGCTCTCTTTCTATTTGTTCAAGTTGTAGGGTTAAATGTTTTGATTATGGCCCTTTCTTCCTTTTGGAAGTGTGTATTTATTGCTATAAATTGACCTCTGAGCACTGCTTTTGCTGTGTCCCAAAGGTTGTGGTAGGATGTGTTTTCATTCTCATTTGATTCTGTGAAAATTTTTATTCTGTCCTTAATTTCTTCTCTAACCCAGTAGTTTTTGAGTGAGGTTTGGTTCAGTTTCCATGTGTTTGACTTTTTTTGTTGCTTTTTCTGTTATTGATTTCCATTTCTGGCTTTATGGTCAGAAAAGATGCTTTGTAATATTTCGATGTTTTGGATTCTGTTATGGCTTGCTTTATGGCCTAATATGTGGTGTATTCTGGAGAATGTTCCATGTGCTTTGGAAAAGAAAGCATACTTCACGGCTGTTAGGTGGAGTGTTCGGTATTATGTCTGGAGATCCAGTTGGTTGATTGTAGCACTTAGATCTTCCGTGTTTTTATTTAGCTTCTTTCTGGATGTGCTATCCTTCACCAAAAATGCTGTGTTGAAGTCTTCTACTATTTTTGTGGAGCTGTCTATTTCTCTTTTCAGTGCTGTTAGAGTTTTTGTATTTGGAGCCCTGTCGTTGGGTGGTTAAATATTTATTATGGTTATATCCTGCTGGTGTTTTGACCCTTTAATCATTATATAGTGTCCTTCCTTATCTTTGGTGGGAGATTTTATTTTAAAGTTTATTTTGTCAGAGATGAATATTACCAATCCTGCTCTTTTTTGAGTGTTATTTGCTTCATATATTTTTTTCCATCCTTTGCGTTTTAGTTCGTGTTTTTAAGTCTAAGGTGTGTCTCTTGTAGGCAGCATATAGATGGATTGTGTGTTTTTATCCATCCTGCCACTCTCTATCTCTTTATTGGTGCATTTAGTCCATTTAAATTCTGCGTAATTATTGATAGGTATAAGTTTAGTGCTGTCATTTTGATGTCTTTTTTTATGTGTTGTTGACAGTTTCTTTGTTCCACTCATTTTTGTGTGCTGAGTCATTTTGCTTTACATATTTTGTTTTCATCTTTTTCATTGTTGTTGATTTTGTATTTGCTCAGTCTTTATGGTTTTTTTTTTAATTTTTTTTATTTTGATCTGTAGAATTGTTAGATTCCTTTGTGGTTACCTTAATATTTACACCTGTTTTTGTAAGTTTAAACCACTCTTTTATTTCATTATATTGTGTAGACTTCCTTTCCATGTGAAAGATCTGTGACTACATTTTTTATTCTCTCCTTTTTGTTTTAATGTTGTCATCTTTTACATATTGACATCTCTGTTTCCTTATTTTCAGTGTTTCAGCCTGGATTTATTTTTGTGACTTCGTATCTGGTTGCTTTGTCCTGTGTTCTAGTCTTGGGTTCTTATGTGATGTTATTGATTTTCTAACCAGAGAACTCCCTTTAGTATTTCTTGTAATTTTGGTTTGGTTTTTGCAAATTTCCTAAACTTCTGCTTATCTGGAAATGCCTGAATTTCACTGTCATATTTGAGGGACAGTTTTGCTTGATATGTAATTCTTGTCTGGCAGTTTTTTCCTTCAGAGGCTTTATGTGTGTGTCATCGCACTGCCTTCTTGCCTGCCTGGTTTCTGCTGAGTATTCCGAGCTTAGTCTTATTGACTCTCCTTTGTAGATTACTTTTCGTTTATCCCTAGCCACTCTTAAAATCCTGTCTTTATCTTTTGTTTTGGCAAGTTTGATTATACTATGTTTTGGTGACTTTCTTTTGGGATTTTCCTTGTGTAGGGTTCGATGAGCATTTTGGATAGATATCTTGTCATCTTCCACGATATCAGAGAAGTTTTCTGCCAACTAATCTTCAGCAATTTTCTCTGTATTTTCTGTTATCCTCCCCATTCTCGTGCTCCAATCACTTGTAGGTTATTCGTTTTCATAGAGTCCCACACTTAGGATTTTTTCTTTTTTTAAGTTCTTTTATCTGATTTTTTCTCAAGTAAGTTGGCGTTAAGTGCTTTATCTTCAGTCTCACTATTTCTGACTTCCATTGCGTCAGTTCTGCCCCTATGACTTATCTATTGAGTTGTCTAATTCTGAAATTTTATTGTTAATCTTCTAGATTTTTGTTTTCTGTCCCTCTATGAATTGTTGCAGACTGTTAAATTTGTCATTGTGCTCTTTTGTAATCTTCTTAAGTTCCTCTGTTGGTTTGTCTGTGTGTTCTTTGGCTTTTTCTGCATTTTGCCCGATGTCCTTCCTGATATCATTAAGAGTTCTGTATGTTAATCTTTTGTATTCTACCTCCAGTAATTACAAGAAATTTTCTTTCTCTGGAAAATTTCTAGATTCTTCATTTTGGGAGCTTACTGAAGCCATCATGGATTGCCTCTTTATGTGATTTGATATTGACTGTTGTCTCCGAGCTATGAATAAATTATTATATTTATTTTATATTTGTTTTATGTGTCCTAGTTTTTTGTTTTGTTTTGTTTTGATAAGCCCAAATAGGGTGCTTGTGTGAGCTAGTTTGATTATTGGCACCTTTGACGTTCTACCGTCCTGTCACCAGGTGGTTAGATCTGTTACTTGGTATGTGAGGCCAGGAATCTGTTCACTTTTCTTGTATGGATTCAGCTTAGGTATCCAGATAGTCAGTCACCAATTGTGTGTTGCAGGCTCTCACCTACAGTCCTAGGCAGGCAGGGGTGACTGGAGTAGGCACAGGTATCTGGCTGGCTGCAGTAGGGGGTCATGCACTGAGCAAGGCAGGGGGCTGATGGCTGCCCCTGAGTGTCTGGGAGGAAAGCATGTCCCTGTTCCCTAGAGTGTGTAGGTCGGTGGGTTTTGCAGCTGGACTATCAGCACCCAATGCTGTTGGCTGTGAGGACTGGGAGTCACCACTTATTCTTGGGCCTGTGTCGCAGGTAGCTTGGTGGTATGGGTGGAGCCACCAGTCCTGAGACCCCTGATGTGGGTAGGTGAGGACCCTGCTTAATGGGTAGAGCGGTATCAAATATCAAAAATTTGCCACTCCACCATGTAGCTGATACAGTGAAGTTAGGCTTCAGGTATGTACCCTGTTGTACTGTGCTAATGGGGCCTTCACTGTTGAAATGAGCCCACACAGATCTATGCAGGAGTGAAAAGCAGTCAAAGTCCATGGACCCCTTATGCCTGCGCCTAGACAAAGGCACTGTGTCTGCCCTTAGTTCTCAGCTTAGGGGAGCGGGCAGATTATTTTTTCCTGTTTATTAATTTATTCCCTCTTCAAAGCCAGGAGAGTGGCTCAGGGTGCCTGACTGGTCCTACTTCCAGCCCAGAGGAAGTAGCCATTGCTAAGCTGGTCCAGGACAGGTCCAGAGCCAGGAGGGAGCAGATAAATGGGAGAGAGTTTCTTCCCCAATGGGTTGTTTTTTGATCCACGTGGTAGGTTAAATACATGTACTTACCTTTTGCCGATTGAGCGCCACTTTTCACTGGCCATGGAAGCTTGAGTAGAGTCTCTGCCACTTGGTCTCTCCTGATGTGGAAAATGCATCCCAAGTGCCACTGCCTGCCTCACTGTGCACGCCAGCCAATCTGGCCTGCAGGACACCGGCAACTCCTCGCTGCTTCTGAACCGTCTCTCCTTCCCTCTGCCACACAGTCCGATTCTTTAAGTTTTTGATGTTCAGGGCTCCTACATTGTCGTATATAATCGATTCACTTGTTTTTTCGGGTCTTCGTTGTAAGAGGGACTACCGGAAGCATCTGACTACTCTGCCATCTTGGCCCCCACCTTCAAGATTTTTACGTGTTTTCTCTTTCCTGGGAAAGCAGAGGGATCATGTCATCTATACTGTGTTTCCCAGGGTGACTTCCCTGGGAATTTCATTAACTTTATCAAAGTATAATGTACATGTAATAAAACACATTTTAAATGTATAGTTTGTTGAATTTTTACAAATGAATACACGTTTATAATAACCACCACTATCAAACTATGGAACTTGTCCATTATCCCAAAGTGTTCCCTTGTGTCCCTTTCCGGTCATTTTCCCTCATCCGCAGTAGCCCCAGGCAAACACTGATCTGCTTTCTATCACTAGGTTTCACTGTATCTTTCCTAGGTTTTATATAAATGGAATCAAGTAGTATGTAGTCTTCCCTGTACCTTATTTTTTGTTTAGTGTAATTGTTTCACAGTTCATTTATGGTATGTTGTTGTGTGTGTAAAATTCATTCATTTTTATTGTTGACTAGTATTCTCTTGTATGGCCATATCACATTTTATTTTTCTATTCACTTGTTGATGGAGCAGTTGTACTTGTTATAATAATCGTGCGGTTTAATTAACTATCTCTTAAATAATAAAAGCTGTTGTGACGATTTTTGTTCAAGTCTTTGTGCATATGCTTTCCTTTCTCTGGTAAAAACCTAGGAGTAGAATGACTGGGTCATATAGGAAGTGCAAATTTACCTTTATCAGAAACCCCCAGACTGTTTCCCATGTTGATTTTGCCATCTTACATTCACACCAGAGTGTATAAGAATCCAGTTGCTCATTCATGGTATTGTCAACACCTGATAATGTCTTGTTAATTTTAGCTATTCTAATAAGTATAAAATGATACCTCATAGTTGCGTTAATTTGCATTTCCCTGATAACTAATGATGTTGAACATCTTTTCATGTTCTTATTGGTCACTCACATATCTTTTTTGGTGAAGTGTCCAAGTTTTTTATGTTTCTTTGCTTCTTTCCCTTCCTTGTCTTGTCTTCTTCTTTCCTTTAATTGAGTTGTTTGTTTTCTTATTATTGAGCTGTGAAAGTTCTACCCTGTAAATTCTTTGGTCAGGATAAAACTTCCTTTCCTCTAGTATCTTACCTTTTAAAACTATAGCTTGCATTATTCCCACATTTAAAATAACAGCATTTCAGATTAAATACTTCAACACTTAGCTGTGACTTAACATTTTTAGCTTTGATATGTTTCTGATTAGTTTATGTGCAAATGGATTAGAAATCCTGTTAACCAGTTCTACTTAAATCCAATTGGTAGATTAAGATTTTTTTATTCCTCTGAAAATAAAGTGATTCTTTAATAAACTCCTATTTTCACCAGGTGGATTGTGTTTACCTAGTCAATTGTTTGTTCCCACACTTGCGTCAGTTGTAGTTATTATAATCATGTGACTTAATTACTCATTTTATGAACTGTTAAAATGAATGTGAAAACAGATTTCTATCTATGAAAACTAAGTTTTAATAGTTTGGAAAGATTTGATTCAAGACAAGCCACTTACCTCCATAAATAATCATTTTTTCCTCATAAATAGTAGAGGCAATATAGTTTGAATTCTTTAAATGTTCAAAACTTAGTTTTCCTTTATTCTCGATTGGATAAATTGAATAGGGGACGTTGAAGATGTTGCTTCAGTGTCTTCTAGTTGCTGGTGAGACATCTAATTGTTAGTGTAATTCTTGTTCCTTTTGTTTTAAGAAGGACAGCCTCATTAAGAAACATTTACATACCATAAATTCTCCTTTATTTATAATAGAATATTTTTATTGAAATATAATCCACATACCATAGAATCTTTTTCAGTGGTTTTTAGTATATTCACAAAGTTGTTCTACCATCTCCACTAATTCCAGAACTTTTGTTATCACCCCAAAAAGAAACACCATACTCATTAGTAGTTACTCCCCACACGTCCTTTCCCCCAGTCTCTGGTAACCACTAATTTATTTTCTCTATCAGTTTGCCCATTCTGCACATTTCATGGAAACCCTGGTGGCGTAGTGGTTAAGTGCTATGGTTGCTAACCAGAAGGTTGGCAGTTCAAATCCACCAGGCGCTCCTTGGAAGCTCTAAAGAGCAGTTCTACTTTGTCCTATAGGGTTGCTATGAGTCGAAATCGACTCGACTGGCAATGGGTTCCATTTGGGTTTTTTTTTGTACATTTCATATAAATGGGCTCATGCCCATTTGTGTCTTATGTGGCCTTTTGTGTCTGGCTTCTTTCACTTAACATACAGTGTTTCCAAGTTTTATTTCAAGGCTGATCCATGTTGTAGCATGTATCAGTATGTCATATGTTTTTATGGCTGAATAGTACTCACATTTTTGTTTATCCATTCATTAGTTGATGGATATTTGGGTTCTTTACACTTTTTTGACTACTGTGAATACAGGCAGTCCCCAGGTTATGAACGAGATCAGTTCCTGTGTCTTTAAGTCGAATTTGTAGGTAAGTTGAAACAGGTGTATACAGTTCTTATTTAGTCTTACTTTAATGCAAGGAAAGAGTCCTGGTTGTGCAGTGGTTAAAGCGCTCAAGTGTAACCGAGAGGTCAGCAGTTTGAAACCACCAGCAGCTCTTCGGGAGAAAGATGTGGCAGTCTGCTTCCATAAAGGTTTGCAGCCTTGGAAACCCTACGATGTCGCTGTGAGTTGGAATCAACTCCACGGCGGTATGTTAGTGCAAGAAAAGGCTTGAAGCCTTTTCAATGATTTAAAAGCTGCGGGTGTAACAAGTGAAGGTGATTGTGATAAAGAATTTGTTGCGAGTGGGGATTGGTTCAGTCCTTTCAAAGTGAGGGCAAATTTATATAAAATTAAAGGGCTAGGTGAGTTTTCTGTAAGTTGGACGTTCTTAACCCAGGGACTGCCTGTAATGCTGCTATGAATATTTATATACAAGCTTTTGTGTGAACATATGTTTCCAATTCTCGTAGATATATACATAGGAATGGAATTGCTGGGTCATATGGTAACTCTATGTTTAACATTTTGAAGAACTGCCAGACTGTTTTACAAAGTGGCTGCACCATTTTACATGCCCGTCAGCAATGTACAAGGATTCCAGTTTCTCCACATACTCATCAACGCTTTATTGTTTGATAGCTGTCCTAGTGGGTGTGAAGTGATAGATCCTTGTGATTTAGGTTTGCTTTTCCCTAAAACCTAATGGCATAGCATTTTTTCATGTGCTTAATGGCCATTTGTACGTGTTCTTTGGAGAAATGTCTAGTCAGATTCTTTGCCCATTAAATTTTGTTTTCTTTTGATTGCTGAGCTGTAAGAGTTCTTCGTGTATTCTGGATACAAGGCCCTTTTAGATATGTGATTTGCAAATCTTTTCTCCCATTTTGCAGGTTGCTTTTCACTTTTTTGATAGTGCCCTTTGAGGTACACAAGTTTAAAATTTGATGCAGTCTATTTTTTTCTTGTGCTTTTGTTGTCCTATTGAAAGAACCACTGCCTAACCCAAGGTCATGAAGTTTTACTTCATTGTTTTCTTCTAAGTGTTTTAGGTTTTATATTTAAGTTATGTTCTGTTTTGAGTTAATTTTTGTATATGTGTAAGTTATGGGTCCTTCCACGCATCTGTCAGTTTGTTGTACCGTGGTGGCTTGTGTGTTGCTGTGATGCTGGAAGGTATGCTACTGGTATTTAAAATACCAGCATTCAGCCATTTCAGGAGGTAGCATATGATCAAGAACCGGTGGTCCTGAAGGAAGAAGTCCAAGCTGCACTGAAGGCATTGGTGAAAAACAAGGCTTCCGGAATTGATGGACTACCAATCGAGATGTTTCAGCAAATGGTTGTGTCACTGGAGGTGCTTGCTCGTCTAGGCCAAGAAATTTATAAGACAACTACCTGACCAACTGACTGGAAAAGATCCATATTTATGCCCATTCCAAGTAAAGGTGATCCAACAGAATGTGGGAATTATTAAGAAGATCATTAATATCATACGCAAGTTAAAATTTTGCTAAACATCATTCAAAAACGGTTGCAGCAGTATATCGACAGGGAATTGCCAGAAACTCAAGCCGGATTCAGAAGAGGATGTGGAAAGAGGAATATCATTGCTGATGTCAGATGGATCTTGGCTGAAAGCAGAGAATATCAGAAAGATGTTTACCTGTGTTTTATTGACTATGTAAAGGCATTTGTCTGTGTGGGTCATAGCAAATTATGAATAACCTTGCAAAGAAAGGGAATTCCAGAATACTTAATTGTGCTCACAGGAAACCTGTACATAGACCAAGAGGCAGTCCTTCGAACAGAACGAGGGGCTGTGTGGTTTAAAATCAGGAAAGGTTGTTTGTCAGGGGTGTATACTTTCACCATACTTATTCAATCTGTATGCTGAGCAAGTAATCCAAGAATTTGGACTATGTGAAGAAGAACGTGGCATCAGGATTAGAGGAAGACTCATTAATAACGTGCAATATGCAGGTGACACAACCTTGCTTGTGAAAGTGAAGAGGAGTTGAAGCACTTACTGATGAAGATCAAAGACTAGAGCCTTCAGTATGGATTATACCTCAACATAAAGAAAACAGATCCTCACAACTGGACCAATAATTAACATCATGATAAATAGAGAAAAGATTGACGTTGTCAAGGATTTCATTTTACTTGGATCCACAATCAACGCCCATGGAAGCAGTAGTCAGAAAAACGACATATTGCATCGGGAAAATCTGCTGCAAAAGACCTCTTTAAAGTGTTGAAAAGCAGAGATTTATCTTTGAGGACTAAGATGCGCCTGATCCAAGGTATGATATTTTCAGTCGCCTTGTATGCATGCGAAAGCTGGACAATGAATAAGGAAGATTTAAGAAGAATTGATGCCTTTGAATTATGGTGTTGACGAAGAGTATTGAATATACCATGGACTGCCAGGAGAACAAACAAGTGTGTTTTGGAAGAAGTACAGCCAGAGTGCTCCATGGAAGCAAGAATGATGAGACTTTTTGTTGCATACTTTGGACACATTATCAGGAGACACCAGTCCCTGGAGAAGGACATCATGCTTGGGAAAGTAGAAGATCAGTGAAAAAGAGGAAGACCGTCGACTAGATGGATTGACACAATGGCTGCAACAATGGGCTTAAACATAGCAGCCATTCTGAAGGTGGCAACCTCATCTGTTGTACATAAGGTCACTATGAGTTAGAACCGACTTGATGGCACATAACAACAATAACAAAGTAAGAAATCATCTTCATTCTTTTGCATGTGAATATCCAGTTGTCCCAGCACCATTTGTTGAGAAGACTCCTCTTCTTTCTGCATTGAATGGTCTTGGTACTCTTTGTCAAAAATCATTTGACTGCATATATGTAGGGGCTTTTATTTTATTTTATTACATCGACCTATATTTCTGTCCTTTTGCCATTGTCTTGATTCCTGTAGCTTTGTACTAATTTTTGAAATTAGGAAGTCACTTCTTCAGTGTTCATTTTTTTTGCTTCTAGATTTTTTTTATTTTGGTTTTGAGAATATATACAGCAAAACATGCACCAATTCAGCAGTACAGTTTAATGACATCGATTACGTTCTTCAAGTTGTGCAACCATTCTCACCCTCCTTTTCTCAGTTCATCCTCCCTTATTAACATAAAGTCACTGCCTCCTAAGATTTTATCTAACCTTTTGAGTTGCCGTTGTCAATTTGATCCCGTATAGATAGTTCTTAAAAGAGCATAATGCTGAAGGCAAACCTTTTTATTAGTTAAGCTAAACTGTTATTTGGTTTTAAGATGACATCAGGGGATATTTTTAGTTTAAACCAAAACCAGACCAAACCCGTTGTTGTCGAGTTGATTCTGACTCATAACAACCCTATAGGACAGAATAGTACTGCCCCATGGAGGTTCCAGGGAGTGCCTGGTGGATGCTAACTGCCGACCTTTTGCCAGCAGCTGTAGCACTTAACCACTACGCCACCAGGGTTAGGTTTAAAGATTATCTCAGGGTAATAGTTTCAGGGGTTCATCCACCCTCCATGGCTCCAGAAATTCTAGAGTCCATGAGAACTTGAAATTGTGTTCAGCAGTTATCCTCTTTTGATCAGGATTCTTCTGTAGAATCTTTGATCAAAATGTTCAGTAATGGTAGCTGGCCACCATCCAGTTCTGGTCTCATGGCAAAGGAGGCAATTGTTCATGGAGACAATTAACCATACATTCCATATCCTCCTCCTATTTCTGAGTCTTCTTCTTCCTCTGTTGCGCCAGGTGAATAGAGACCAGTTGTGCCTTGGATAGCTGCTTACAAGCTTTTAAGACCCCAGACACTATGCAACAAATTAGAAGGTAGAACGGAACTACTGTCTTAGTCACCTTGTGCTGCTCCAACAGAAATACCACAAGTGGATGGCTTTAACAAAGAGAAATTTATTTCTTCACAGTAAAGTAGGCTAAAAGTCCAAATTCAGGGTGTCAGCTTCAGGGGGAGGCTTTCTCTACCATCAGTCAGCCTTCTCATCAATGTTCCCCCGGATTAGGAGCTTCTTTGCACAGGGACCCCGGTCCAAAGGACATGCTCTGCTCCCGGCACTGCTTTCTTGATGGTGTGAGGTCCCCCATTCTCTGCTTGCCTCCCTTTCCTTTTATCTCTTGTAAGGTAAAAGGTGGTGCAGGCCACACGCTAGGGAAACTCCCTTTACATTGGCTCAGGGATATAACCTGGGTAAGGGTGGTGTTACAATTCCGCCCTAATCCTCTTTAACATAAAATTACAATCACAAAATGGAGGCCATCCACAGAATTTTGGGAATCATGGCCCAGCCAAATTGATACACACATTTTTGGGGGGACATAATTCAAACCATGACAAGTACTAGTTATAAGAAGTCCTGGTGGCACAGTGTTCAAGCGCTCAACTGCTAACCAAAAGATTGGCAGTTCGAATCCACCAGCTGCTCCATGGGAGAAAAGATGCGGCAGTCTACTTCCATAAGGAGTACAGCCTTGGAAACTGTATGGAGCCGTTCTACTCTGTCACATGGGGTCGCTGTGAGTGGAAATTGAGTCCATGGCACCCAATAGCAGCAACAACAGACTGGTTAACTGCTGGCATGTCCTGTGAAATCATGACCCTAAACCTCCAAACCAAGGAACCAAATCCCAAGATGTGTTTGGTTGTACATAAGCAGCCTTAGCAGCTACTCTTTCTTGTTTGTTTTGTCATTGTTGTAAATATAACAGAACTTTTTTTGCCAGTTGAACTTTTTACAGGTGTACAACTTATTGACAGCAATTACAATAATTGGCTGTACAACCCTACCCTTACTCAGTGTGATTTTTCCATCACTGTTAACCCCTCTTCCCCCTCCTTCCTGTCCTTGGTAACCTCCCATAAACTTTTTCTCTGTACATTTGTGTTTTCTTGTCTTTTTATGAAAGTGCAGTCATACAGTATTTGTCCTTTTGTGATTGGCTGTTTTACTCAGCATAATGTCTTCAAGCTCCGCTCATACTGTAGTATATATCAAGACTTCACTTCTACTGGCTGAGTAGTATCCCATTATATGTATGTAGCATGTTTTGTTTATCCATTCATCTGCTGATAGGCATTTAGGTTGTTTCCACGTTTTGGCTGTTGTGAATAGGGCTACAGTGAACATTGGTGTACAAGTCTCAGCTTTCAATTCTTTTGGGTATATACCTAGGAGTGGAATTGCTGGGTCATATGGTAGTTCTAGTTTTAGTTTTTTGAGGAACTGCCACATTGTTTTCCACAACGGCTGTACCATTTTGCATTCTCACCAGCAATGGATAAAGGTTCCAATTTCCCCACAGCCGCGCCAACATTTGTTATTTTCTGTTTTTTTTTTTTTTTTTTTATCTTAGCCATCCTATTGGGAGTGAAATGGTATCTCATTGTGTTTTGATTTGCATTTCTCTCATGGCTAATGATGTTGAGTGTTCATATGTTTGGTGGCAATTGGAATGTTCTCTTTGGTGATGTCTGCAGGTGCTTTGCCCATTTTATGATTGGGTTATTTGTCTTTTTGTGGTTAAGTTGTTGAAGTTTTATCTATTTTTTGGTAATTAAATTCCAGTGGGTTATAGGGTTTCCGAAGATATTCTCCCAGTTGGTAGCTTGTCTTTTCACTTTTTTGGTAAAATCTTTTGATGAACAAAAGTTTTAAATTTTTATGAGGTCCCATTTGTTCATTTTGTCTTTTGCTGTTTGTGCTTTTGTTATTATATTAGACAATCCATTGTTGAAAGCTAGGCCTGACAGCCTTGCCCTTGATTGTTCTTCTAAGAATTTTAGGGTTTTAGTTTGCACATGTAGGTCCTTAATACATTTTGAATTTGTTTTTGTGTGTGGTGCAAGACATGGATCCTGTTTCAGTTTTCTGCCTGTGGAAATCCAATTTTCCCAGCACCATTTATTGAAGAGACTTTTCTTTCCCCATTGAATGGACTTCACACCTTTGTCGAAAATCATAGACATGTGCGTTTATTTCTGGACTCTCAATTCTTTTCTTTTGGTCTATGTGTCTGTTGTCATACCAGTACCAGACTATTTTGATTATTGTAGCTCTATGAGTCAGAATTAACTTGACGGCAGCAGGTTTTGTTTGTTTGGTAGTAGAAGAGCATACTTTTTGTGCTTTTTTAAATTTAGCAAGGATTGCTTATGGCCTGTCCTGACTAGTGTTTCATGTGCACTTGAGAAGAATATGTATTCTGCTGTGGTTAAGTGGAATGTTCTACAGATGTCTGTTCTAGTTGGGTTATAGTGTTGTTCAGGTTTTCTGTTTCCTTGTTTATCTTCTGTTTACTTGTTTTATCCATTATAAAGATTTTGCAGTCTTCAAGTATTCTTGTTGGAATGTCTATTTTCCTCTTCAGTTCTGTCAATTTTGGTTTTATGTAATTTGGGGCTGTATTGTAAGGTACATATGTGTTTATATTTGTTATGTCTACGTGATAGATTGACCCTTTTATCATGATAAAATGTTCTTCTTTGTCTCTAGTAACAATTTTGTTATAAAGCTTGTTTTGTCTGATATTAGTATAGCCACTCCAGTTCTCTTTTATTTACTGTTTATGTTACATGGCATATCTTTTTTATCCTTTTAACCCTTTATGTCTTTGAGTCTAAAGTCTGTCTCTTGTAGACAGCATGTATTTCAGCCACGTTTGTATGTTCATGTTAGTATGAATCTAGTTATACAAACAATTGTAACTAAAAGTATAACTGATGTAATAGGTGAGAAATACCAAGGTGCTTTGGGAATGTAAAGGAGCAAGTGCCCTTACTTTTCTTAGCTAAAATTATAGCATCATTGCAGTCATTGTGGAAACAGATTTTTTTAAAATTGTGCTTTAGGTGAAAGTTTACAGCTCATGTTCATTTCTCACACAAAAATACACATACTGTTATGTGACACTAGTTGCAATCCCTATTATGTGGCAGAACACTCCCCGTTTCCACCCCAGGTTTCCCATGTCCATCCAACTAGCTCTTGTCCCTTTCTGCCTTCTCATTCTGCCTCCAGACGGGAGCTGCACGTTTAGCCTGGCGTATATGGTTGAACTAAGAAGCACAGTCTTCAAGAGTATTATTTTATGTTTTATAGTCCATTTTAATCTTTGTCTAAAGAGTTGGTTTTGGGAATGATTTTAGTTCTTGGTTAACAGAGCATCTGGGCACCGTGTCTTTAAGGATTCCTCCAGTCTCAGTGAAACCATTAAGTCTGGTCTTTTTACATGAATTTGAGTTCTGCACCCCACTTTTCTCCTGCTCCATCAGGGACTTTTCTGTTGTGTTCCCTGTCAGGGCGGTCATTGGTTGTAGCCGAGCGCCATCTAGTTCTTCTGGTCTCAAGCTGATGGGAGTCTCTGGTTTACGTGGCCCTTTTTCTCTTGTGCTAATATTTTCCTTGTATCTTTGGTGTTCTTCATTCTCCTTTGCTCCAGGTGGGTTGGGACCAATTGATGCATCTTAGATGGCCGCTTGCAAGCTTTTAAGACCCCAGACGCCACTCACCAAAGTGGGATGCAGAACATTTTCTTAATAAACTTTGTTATGCCGATTGATCTAGATGTTGCCTGAAACTGTGGTCCCCAGACCCCAGCCCCTGCTAGTTGGGAACAGAAATTTGAATGGTTCAATATGTTATGGAAGGTTTTCCAGACAGGGAATAGGAGGGAAAAAGGCGAAGAACTTTGGAGTGATAATGGCGTGCATAGGAAATTAGAAGTTAACTATAGGCAGTAAGTTCCTGATGAGATTTGTGATTGAGGAGCTTAAGACCTTGTGAGAAAATTGGGAGAGGCAAGAGTTACAAATACCTTAGATAGAAGTTCTTTTCTTAAAAAAAAAAATATATATATATATATATAGAGAGAGAGAGAGAGAGAGAGAGAGACCAATATATTACTTTTATTTAATGTGCCATCTATAAGGTCCATAAGGAATTCTTGTCTTATTCACTGTCTATTTCTAGCATAATACTTAGCCATGCCGTAGCTTCTTAAATTTCAATTGAGAGAATAAATGTCACATACGTCAGATTAGTTACAATGGGTATTTTGATGTGTTCTCAGTTTGGGTTTTTACCCCTTGTTTGCTAGATATTTTTCAAGGTTTAACTCTTCTTTACTTCTCAGATATTGCTTGTAAAGATTTCATACTTTACTGAAGCTCCCTCCACCTCTTTTTTTTTCATTCAGTTTTTTTTTTTTTTTTTTAAATCAGGTGTTTCCTTCTGCGTCCTCCCATTCTTTGTTTTATAATAGTAAGTTAGAAGCCTGATACGATTAAAAACTTTGGATCATCTCTTAACCCTTTCGGATTATATGGTTTTACCATGCCCTCAGTAGACACCAAAACGTGTTGTTAATCCCTGTCTTTCCAGCTTTCTTCCTTCTTACAGGAATCGTCAGAGTATAGTTTTAAAAAGTCCAAGTTTTTCTTTTATTCTTCTCTAGACTTCTTGAGAAAAGTCATTATTGTTTCTCTGATGTCTTTTTATTTATTTTCTAAAATTTCTCTGTAGTGTTTTATATGATCTCTAGCAGAAGTGACCAGAAATTTTCATTTCTGAAAGTAAAAATTTTTTGGTTATTATAAAGGCAGTGGGCAGCTTGAAGGTAGAGAAATCAGCTAGAAGTTGTTACAGTAGTGTTTTTGAGATGTGAATTGGGGCACTGGGTAGTGGGGAATGAGAGGAAAGACTAGAGCTGAGAAATAGATTTTGCAGGTAGAATATTAAGGATTTAATAAGCAGATTGATGGGAAGGGTCTTCTAGTAGGAGGAGTCTAGTTTGATTCCCAGGTTTCTGGCTTGGAGAGTAGGTAGTTAATAAAAACAAAACAAACCAATCTGTTGCTGTCAAGTTGATTCCCACTCATAGTGACCCTATAGGACAGAGAAGAACTGCCCTGTAGGGTTTCCAGTGAGCAGCTGGTGGATTTTGAACTGCTAGCCTTTTGGTTAGCAGCTGAGCTCTTAACCACTGTGCCACCAGGGCTGCAGATAGTTAATAGTGCCCTTTATTAAGGGACAGAATAGCCAAAAAGGCTCAGGGTGTATAGGGTAAATGTGTGCTTACATAATAAAAAAGGGGAAAAAACCTAGAATTCTAAAAACTGTTGTATCTGAGTAGTATTTGTGAAGAATTAGCCATCTTACTTCATAATTTATTAAGTGCTTGCTCTGAGTAAACAGAGTATGGAAATTTATCTTATTTTGCAGCTCGTTTTGTTTTTGTGAATTATTTCTGTTGCTGTACTGGTATTTAATATTTTATTACATTTTTTTTTTAATATTTTATTGTACTTCAGGTGAAGGCTTACAGAACAGATAGTTTGTCATGTAACAGTAACACACATGCTGT
>NW_004444024.1:7554436-7573068 GCF_000243295.1 Trichechus manatus latirostris | reverse complement strand
TTCTAGGGTTTCAGGATTGTTGATTCTCTGTTTGGCTTAGTTTTTCGGATCTTTGTTGTGGAGGGACGGCGTGGTGTTTCTGCCTAGAGCGCCATCTTGCCGGAAGTCTTCTTATTACATTTTTAAAGACAGTTTTTTACAGTGTTTTATTTATGTACTTTTGTTGATTAAAATTGGCTTCAGTAAGCTATCTTGGCACTGGTGCCCGAATTATGTTCTCTTACAGATAAAGATATTCAGATATAAACTGAGATATTCAGTCATTGTCATTTGCAACAAACATTTATTGTAATTTTAGAGATTGCTATGTTCTATAGATTTGATATTCCTTAGACATGTGGCATCAGAATTGGTGGAAGACTCATTAACAATCTGTGATATGCAGATGACACAACCTTGCTTGCTGAAAGCGAAGAGGACTTGAAGCACTTACTGATGAAGATCAAAGGCTACAGCCTTCAGTATGGATTGCACCTCAACATAAAGAAAACAGAAATCCTCACAACAGGACCAATAAACACCATCATGATAAATGGAGAAAAGATTGATGTTGCCAAGGATTTCATTTTACTTGGATCCACAATCAACGCCCATGGAAGCAGCAGTCAGGAAATTAAGTGACATATTGCGTTGGGAAAATCTGCTGCAAAAGACCTCCTTAAGGTGTTGAAAAGCAAAAATTTAACTTTGAGGACTAAGGTGCACCTCACCCAAGCCATGATATTTTCTTTTTTTATTGTGCTTTAAATGAAAGTTTACAGTTCAGGTTAGTTTCTCATATAAAACTTCATACATACACTGCTGTGTGACCCTGGTTGCACTCTCCATACTGTGACAGCACACTCGTCCTTTCCGCCCTGAATTTCCCGTGTCCATTCAACCACCTCCTGTCCCGTTCTCATCTCACCTCTGAACAGGAGCTGCCCATTTAGACTCATGTATCTACTTGAGCTAAGACGTACACTCTTCACTTTGTTTATAGTCCAGTCTAATCTTTGTCTGAAGAGTTGGCTTCAGGAATAAGCCGTGATGTTTTCAGTCACCTCATATGCACACGAAAGCTGGGCAGTGAATAAGGAAGATCAAAGAAGAATTAATACCTTTGAATTGACTATACAATGGACTGTCAGAAGAATGAACAAGTCTGTCTTGGAAGAAATACAGCCAGAGTGCTCCTTGGATGCAAGGATGACGACGACTTCATCTCAGGTACTTTAAACATGGTATCAGGAGGCACTGATCCCTGGAGAAGGACATCATGCTTGGTAAAGTAGAGGGTCATCAAAAAAGAAGAAGATCTTCAAGGAGATGGATTGACACAGTGGCTGCAACAATGGGCTCAAGCATAACAACAATTTTGAAGATGGCTCAGGACCGGGCAGTGTTTCTTTCTGTTTGTATGTGGGGTCCCTATGAGTCGAAACTGACTTGATGGCATCTAACAACAACAAAGACATTTTCTATGTGCCTCTTCGCTACAAACAACTGAAAGTTGAAATAAATTGAAATACTACTCTAGATAAACAGATATGACAAAAATAGAGTGTGGATTGACTCCGTTAAATAGATAAGATATGCATATGTAAATGTATGTTGTTTGTGTGAGTTGATAGTTGGTAAGTGATTCTTGATTAATCTTGAAAGATTTTCTAGCAGGGGTACTTGAATTGAGTTCCAGTTGAGGTCTAACTAACTGTTAGACCCTGTATGGTAACTGAAACTTGTAATGTTATTTGAGTTATAATTAAAGTCTGGTCTCAGGCCATTTAATTTTGAAAAACAAAATGTTACATTTAAAGAAATTTTATATACTTCTTAAACTAGAATTTTCAATAACATGAACACTGGGAATCTGCAGCAAGGAAATTAATAATGGGAGACTTTCTCCATTTTTTCTGGGACTGATAACTACAGCACAGTAAGTTGTTTTAATAAGTATCTATCATATTCTTGTCATGGATTGAATTGTGTCCCCCCAAAATATCTGTCAACTTGGCTAGGCCATGATTCTACCAGTACTGTGTGATTGTCCACCATTTTGTCATCTGATTTGATTTTCCTATGTGTTATAAATCCTACCTCTGTGAAGTTAATGAGGTGGGATTAGAGGCAGTTATGTTAATGCAGCAGGAGTAAAGCTGTAAGATTAGGTTGTGTTTTGAGTCAATCTCGTTCGAGATATGGAGGAGAGAAGTGAGCAGAGAGATGGGGGACCTCATACCACCAAGAAAGTAGTGCCAGGAGCAGAGTGTGTCCTTTGGTCCTGCGGTCCCTGTGCTGAGAAGCTTCTAGACCTGGGAAAGATTGATTACAAGGACCTTCCTTCAGAACCAAAAGAGAGAAAGCCTTCCCCTGGAGCTGGCACAATGAATTTAGACTTCTAGCCTCATAGACTATGTGAGAATAAATTTCTCTATGTTAAAGCCATCCACTTGTGGTAATTCTGTTAGAGCAGCTTTAGATAACTAAGACAATACTCAAACAATACAAGAATTTTAGCAGGCTTCAGTCTTCCCCCTTAACTCTGCCTCTCAGTATCATACCCAACCTGCCATGTTAAAATTCTCTGGGGTTTTCCTTCCTGATTGTAATTAATTTATTTTTACATTGTTTTTCATCAGTTATTTAAACTATATGTTTTAGTAGTTTATTTGCTCACTACTATTATTTTAATTGGGTAAGTATATATATGTAAGAAAACTTGTCATTTCAACATTCTTCATATGTACAGTTCAGTGACAGTTTATGTTCATCATGTTGTTCAGCCACCACCACTTTTCACTGTTTGCCGTTTTTCATCTTAGATTTTTTCTTTTGCTGTAGTACATGTTTTTTCAAACAGGGTAAACAGAGTCTCTAAGTGGTAAACTTTTACTTCTTTTATGCCAAAAATATATTTATTTTCCCTACATTTTGATTGCTGGTTTTAATTGAATATAGGACTCCAGTGTTCAAATTTCCCTCAGAACTTTGACAGTATTACTCATTTATCCTCTTGCATCCGCTCTTGCTGATGAGAAATCTGTCAATCTGATTTTATTCCTTTGTGAGCTTTTTTCTTTTCTGAAAGATGTTTATTATTTTTTAAATCACCAGAGTTCTGAAATTTTCTAGGATGTCTCTTTTTCTTTCATTTCGCTTTTTTTAAAAAAAAAAAACATTAAAATTCAATTTATTTGAAGTCCTCTGTGTATTCCTCCTGGTCTGAATCTTTTCCCTCCATTCCCAGAGGCAACCACTGTCCTGAATTTTAGAGTCTATAGTGCCATGAATACTTTTATACTGAGTAAATATTTATGTATCCATGAACAATATACACTATGGTTTTATGTGTTTTAAAACTTATATGTATGTAAACGGTATGCTCTGTGCATCCCTCTGTCACTTCCTTTTTCCTCCCTTATCACTCTTTTTGAAAAATATATAGATATTGATGTGTGTACTTTTAGTTATTTACTTTAACTGCTGTATGGAATCCCATTACGTGAAAATATTGGAAGTTTTTTATTTCTGAATATTTAGGTTTGTGATTTTTTTTTTTTTTACTTTTATGAATAATACTTAATGAACATTCTAGCAGTTATGCCTAAGTGTGAAATTGCTGAGTTGAAGGGTATATACATCTTCTTTACATCTGAGGAGCCCTGGTGGCACAGTTGGTAAGCGCTCGGCTACTAACCAAAAGGTTGGCGGTTTGAGCCCAATAGCCGCGGGAGGAAGATGCGGCAGTTTGCTTCTGTAAACATTACAGCCTTGGAAACCCTATAGGGCAGTTCTATTCTGTTATGTAGTATTGCTATGAGTCAGAATTGACTTGATGGCAACGGGTTTTTGGTTTTATAGTTTGCTCTCCATAGTGGCTTTATCAGTTTATATACTGGCATAGTGTATGAGGGTTCCCATTTACCCTCATAATCAGTGACACTTGGTGTTGTCAGCTTTTAAGTTTTTGTTAACATTGTTGTTAATTTCTTTATGAGGTTGAACTTTTTTCATGTTTTTTGACCATTCGGTTTTCCCTTCTGTGAATCGCTTCTTTATAGCTTTTCCTTATTTTTCTGTTTGGTTGTCTCTTTTTATTGGTTTTTGGGAATTCCTTATATATTTTGAATGTTAATCATTTATCATTTTTATTTGCATTGTAAGTACCCGGTTGTTTACAGCTCATCATTTGTTGATCCAAGTTTCAAAATTTTATTGTAGTCAAGTTGTCAGTCTTTGTATGTTTTATGTTTTGTTTAACAAATCTTCTTTATGATCCTGAGTTCATAAAGATATTCATCTATATTATTTATAAAAGTTTCACTTTAAAAATTATCATCTTAAAGCTCCTATAGCTTATTTTTATATCTTGTATAAGGTAGGTTTTCCTCAGTGCTTTGGAATGACACCTCTCACATACCACATACCAAGTTCCATATATGTGGGTCTATTTCTAGGGTCTTTATTTGTTCCACTGGTGTATCCCTTTACCACATGGCTTTAGTTATTATAACTTTTAAGTTTTACTCTGTGGATAGGGCAAGTTCTTCTACCTTGTTCTTTTTAAAATGCTATTAGCTATTCTCAGGCCTTTATACTCCTATCTGAATTTTAGAATCAGCATGTCAGATTCCACAGAAATCCATGATGGGACTTCGTTGGCATTACATGGAATTTCCAGATTAATTTTGAGGAGAAGTAACATTTTTATCATATATTGTGTTACGTCTTTGTTTATTTATCTCTTTTAAGATCTTCGGTAAGATTTTGTAGTTTCCTTGAAAAAAGTTTTCAATATCTTTTGTTTAAATTTATTATTAAGCATATTGCTATTGCAAATGATGTGTTTTTTTCCTATTGCACTTTCTAATTGGCTTTTACTGGTATTTAGGAATGCTGATGTTATTTGTATGTTAATCTGATGTTAAGCAACTTAGATGAACTCTCTTTAGTTTAATTACAAATTAATAATTTGTGTAAAAACTCATGAAAAGGTTTACACACAAAAAAGAAACAATCTTTGATGATTACAAGGGATGGGAGGGGGTGGGGGGGGGGACACTAAATAGACAAGAGATAAGTGGTAACTTTGGTGAAGGGTAAGACAGTACACAATACTGAGGAAGCCAGCACAGCTTGTCCAAGGCAAGGTCATGGAAGCTCCATAGACACATCCAGACTCCTTGAGGGACCAAATTGCTGGGTGGAGGGCTGTGGGGACCATGGTCTTGGGGAACATCTATCGCAATTGGCATAACATAGTTTATAAAGAAAATGTTCTACGTTCTACCTTGGTGAGTAGCGTCTGAGGTCTTAAAAGCCTGTGAGCAGCCATCTAAGGTACTCCACTGGTCTCACCCCTTTGGGAGCAAGGGAAAATGAAGAAAACAAGATACAAGGGAAAGATTAGTCCAAAGGACTAATGGACTACGACTACCATGGCTTCCACCAGACTGAGTCCAGTACAACGAGATGGTGTCCGGCTACCACCACTGACTGCTCTGACAGGGATCACAACAGAGGATCCCGGACAGAGCTGGAGAAAAATGTAGAACAAAATTCTAACTCACAAAACAACGTCAGACTTACTGGCCTTGTCAGAGACTGGAGAAACCCTGAGAGTATGGCCCCCAGACACCCTTTTAGCTCAGTAATAAAGTCACTCCCAAGGTTCACCCTTCAGCCAAAGATTAGACAGCCCCATAAAACAAAACGAGGCTAATGGGGCACAACAGCCCAGGGACAAGGACTAGAAGGCAGGAGGGGAGAGGAAAGCTAGTAATAGGGAACCCAAGGTTGAGAAGGGAGAGTGTTGACATGTCGTGGGGTTGTTAACCAATGTCATAAAACAATGTGTGTACTAACTGTTGTAATGAGAAACTATTTGTTCTGTAAACCTGCATCTAAAGTACAATAAAAAATTTTTAAAAAATTAATAATTTGTAATTTTGCTGAGATTTTCTCTTCACAAAGTAGAAAATTTCCTCTTTCTTTCCAGTTCTGTCTCCCCTTTCTTTTTCATATATTATTGCACTGCCTGAGACCTCCAGTTAGTGTTGATCAGGAATTGTGAAAGAGCACCATTGTCTTGTTCGTTACTTTAGTAGGAATTTTCCTAAAGTTTTCATTATTACATACGACATTTGCTAGATGTTTTTGATAGATAACCTTTGTCGGTTTAAACAAAACATCTTCTTGGTTTGCCAAGAGTTCATGAGTTAATGTTGAATTTTATAATTTTATAAAATGCCTTTTCTGCATCTGTTTATTTACATGCATTTCATTCATTCAGCAAAGATTTATTCAGCATCTATTCTGTAAACCATTTTTCAGGGTACTGCATCTAGAGATACAGCAATGAAAAAAAAAAGACCAAGTTCCTATCCTCTTGATGCTTACCATTTTTCATGATAAGATGGGTTTTCTTTTTGTTTAGTAACATGTGTTATGGCATTAAATCAATTTTTCTAATGTTGAATCATTAATCATTTATCCATACACACACACACACGCACACACGCATGCAGTCAATCCTCATTATTTCAGATTCTGTATTTGTGAATTCACCCATTTACTAAAATTTGTTTGTAACCCCAAAATCAGTACTCATGATGCGTTCATGGTCCTTTGTGAACATGTGCAGAGCAGTAAAAAATTTGAGTCACCCAACCAACCACAACTCCAACCAACCTCCCAACTAAGGTCAAAACAAGACCATGCCCTGCCTTCTTGTTTCACTTTCATACTGTAAATGAGTATTCACTTTCATACTGTAAATGAGTATTCTTTTTTGCTGTCCATTTTGTGCCATGTTTTTCACATTTTTTGTGCTTTTTGTTGGTGATTTGATGTTTAAAATGCCTACCCACCCCCACCCCTCACGTAGTGCTGAAGTGCAATCTAGTGTTCCTAAGAGCAAGAAGGCTGTGATGTGCCTTATGGAGAAAATATGTAAGTTAGATAAGCTTTATTCAGGCATGAGTTATAGTGCTGTTGGCTGTGAGTTCAGTGTTAATGAATTAACAGTATATATTCGATAAAACCAAACCCAAACCCATTGCTGTCGAGTTGATATCGATTCATAGCGACCCTCTAGGACAGAGTAGAACTGCCCCATAGGGTTTCCAAGGAACGGCTGGTGGATTCAAACTGTCGACCTTTTGGTTAGCAGCTGAGCTCTTAACCACTGCACCACCAGGGCTCCATGTATTCGCTAAGATGTCTTTAAATAGAAACACATGTGTATTGATCAGTTGATGAAAATATGACCAGAGTCTTGCAGTAACCTAACCTTGAATTTCTCCTAGGAACAGTGGTTCCGTATTCACTAATGCAGTGTTTATGACAACTTTATAGAACATAGCTAATGCAGATAATGAG
The DNA here is from genome assembly GCF_000243295.1 of Trichechus manatus latirostris. Taxonomy (NCBI): domain Eukaryota; kingdom Metazoa; phylum Chordata; class Mammalia; order Sirenia; family Trichechidae; genus Trichechus; species Trichechus manatus. The sequence goes on along the minus strand of NW_004444024.1, from coordinate 7,565,706 downwards.
AATTGACTGTATATATAGTTACGAAGATATTCTGCTGAGTTTGATTTGCTATGGTATCTGCCAGGAAAAGAGAAACCATACCAATGATTTCAACAAAGTGAATTTACTGTAAGCAATTTGTTAAAACTGAGTAGGAAAACTGAGAAAAATAAAAAGGGTACACCGAGGTAGAGGTAGCCTAGATGTTGTAACTGCAGGCTGCAGTTACCACCCCTAGGGCTGGGAGAACAAAGGGAAAAGAAGTTGGGGTTATTAGAATCTAGAAGGAGGGGCCCTCCCTTGAACTCAAGCTGAGACTTAGATCTCTAAATTATGGGTGATATCTTACTAGTTATACCTCAGACGTTTAGAGAAGGGATTTCAGAGAATTAGGAGGCAGACCTCTGAAGAGAGAGTGCTACCTGACTAATGCTGGTACCTTAAAGGGGGCATAGTTAGGCCAATTTTGGGAGTATAAAAAATAAAAGCTGCTATTTGGAACTAAATGTTGCTGCAGTTTCGCAGACGGGAATAGCAAGTGAACAAGAAAGAACAAAGTGACCTCTCCATTTTTTGAGTGCTCCAGTCTTCTTTGAGGGAACAACAAAGGATGTTAAGTTACTTGGCCAAGATCACACAACTAGAAAGTGGTACAGCTAGCATTCCAAAGTAGGCAACCCCACTCCAGAATTCAAGTTCTTAACCACAGTTATACCACTAGAATTTCATTTAGGAGTTTGCATTTGTGTTTGTATGTGAGACAGTTTTCTGTTCTTATACCTTCTTTGTTCAGTTTTGGCATAGAGGTTTTACCATCTTCATAAAATGAGCTAGTGTGGTAGTTGTTGAGTTCAAGTGCTCAGTAGCCAGATAGCAGTCAGTGTACTGCTAGAAGATGTCCATAATTGCTGCAGGTTCTATTGGACAGTGCTAGAGTCACTCCAGTTAAGACAGATTGCCAGAGTGGATTAAAAAAAACAAGACAGTTCCAACTATATTTTGTCTAAAAAAAACCCGCACAGGTTAGAAGTAAAGTATAGAAAATGATGTATGACGTGAAACTAATCATAAGAAAGGTGGAGTGGCTATACTCCACTCCAGAAAAGGCTTACACTTTTTTGGAAGTCTCCCAAAAAAGAGAGACTTCAGGACAAGGAATATTAGCAGAAATAGAGAAGGATATTTCATAATTCTAAAGGCACTGGTTCATCAGGAAGATACAACAATTCTGACAGTGTTTATACCCAATAAGAGAGCTTCAAAATACATGGGGAAAAAAAAAAAACTGACAGAACTGAAGAAAAAAGGCAATCTACAATTATAATTGGAAATTTCAACACTCCTCTCTGTAATTGATAGAACAAGCAGCCAGAACATCAGTCAGGACATAGAAGATATGAGCAACATTATTAACAAACTGTACCCTATTGATATTTATAGAATACTCCACCCAACAAAAGCAGAAAACATATTCTTTAAAATTAAAATTATTGACAATACCTGGACTCTTACATAACAATGGTGGGAATAACTGCTTTAGCAAAACATTTGGAACTTTCTTGATAAGTTAAACATGTTAGGTGCCGTTGAATTGGTTCTGACTCATAGCAACACTATGTACAACAGAAGGAAACACTGCCCAGTCCTGTGTCATCCTCACGGTCATTGTTATGCTTGAGCCCATTGTTGCAGCCACTGTGTCAGTCCATCTCCTTGAAGGTCTTCCTCTCTTTTGCTGACCCTCTGCTTTACCAGGCATGATGTCCTTCTCTAGGGACTGGTGCCTCCTGATCGCATGTCCAAAGTGTGTGAGATGAAGTCTTAACATCCTTGCCTGTAAGGAGCATTCTGGCTATACTTGTTCAAAGACAGATTTGTTCATTCTTTTACAGTTCATGGTATATTCAATATTCTTCGCCAACACCATAACTGAAAGGCGTCAATTCTTCGGTCTTCCTTATTCATTTTCTAGCTTTTGCATGCATATGATGCAATTGAAAACTCCATGGCTTGGGTCAGGTGCACCTTAGTCCTTAGAGTGACATCTGTGCTTTGTAACACTTTAAAGAGGTCTTTTGCAGCAGATTTTCCCAATGCAATACATCGTTTGATTTCTTGATTGCTGCTTCCATGGGCGTTGATTGTGGATCCAAGTAAAATGAAATCCTTGACAGCTTCAGTCTTTTCTGTTTATCGTGGTGTCGCTTATTGGTCTAGTTGTGAGGATTTTTGTTTTATGTTGAGTTGTAATCCATACTGAAGGCTGTAGTCTTTGATCTTCATCAGTAAGTGCTTCAAGACCTCTTCATTTTCAGCAGGCAAGGTTGTGTCAGATATATAACACAGGTTGTTAAGGAGTCTTCCTTCAATCCTCATGTCCCGTTTTTCTTCATACCGTCCAGTTTCTCTGATTGCTTGCTCAGCATTTAGATTGAATAAGTATGGTGAAAGGATACAACCCTGATGCACACCTTTCCTGACTTTAAAGTATGCAGTATCCCTTGTTCTGTCGGAACGACTCTTGGTCTATGTACAGGCTTCTCATGAGCACAATGAAATGTTCTGGAATTCCTGTTCTGCACAATCTGTTCCATAATTCCATAATTTGTTATGACCCACACAATTTAATGCCTTTGCATAATCAGTGAAACACAGGTAAATATCTTTCTGGTATTGTTTGCTTTCAGCCAAGATCCATCTGACATCAGCAATGATATTCTCGTTCCACTTCCTCTTCTGAATCCGGCTTGAATTTCTGCCAGTTCCCTGTCGAAGTACTACTACAATCACTTTTAAATGATGTTCAGCAAAATTTTACTTGCATGTGATATAAGTGATATTTTTCGATAATTTCCACATTCTGTTGAATATCCTTTCTTTACAGTAGCTGTCTTTCAGATTTCTTGGCATAGACTAGTGAGCACCTTCGGCGCTGCATCTGTTTGTTGAAACATCTCAATTGATATTCCATCCATTCCTGGAGCCTTGTTTTTCGACAGCGTCTTCAGTGCATCTTGGACTTCTTCCTTCAGTACCATCAGTTCTTGATCGTATGCTACCTCCTGAAATGACTGAACATGACCGATTCTTTTTGGTATAGTGACTGTGTATTCCTTCCATCTTCTTTCGATGCTTCCTGTGTCGTTCAGTATTTTGCCCATAGAATCCTTCAGTATTGCAACTCGAGGCTTGAATGTTTTCTTCATTTCTTTCAGCTTGAGAAATGCCAAGCATGTTCTTCCCTTTTGTTTTTCTAACTCTAGGTCTTTGCATGTGTCATTATAATACTTTACTTTGTTGTCTCAAGCCACCTTTTTTAAATCTCCTGTTTAGCTCTTTTACGTCATCATTTCTTCTGTTCGCTTTTGCTACTGTGTGTTCAACAGCAAGTTTCAAAGTCTCTTCTAATGTCCATTTCGGTCTTTCCTTTCTTTCTTTCCTGTCTTTTAATGCCTCTTACTTTCTTCATGTATAATGTCCTTGATGTCATTCCACAACTCGTCTGGTTTTCAGTCATTAGTGTTCAGTGTGTCAGATCTGTTTCTGAGGTGGTCTCTAAATTCAGGTTGGATATACTCAAGGTCGTACTTTGGCTCTTGTGGACTTATTCTAATTTTCTTCAGCTTCAACTTGAACTTGCAAATGAGCAGTTGATGGTCTGGCCTTGTTCTGACTGATGATATTGAGCTTTTCCATCGTCTCTTTCCAAAGATGTAGTCGTTTTGATTCCTGTGTATTCCATCTGGCAAGGTCCACGTGTATAGTCATCATTTATGTTGTTGAAAAAAGATATTTGCAATGAAGAAGTTGTTGGTCATGCAAAATTCTATCATGCAATCTCTGGTGTCATTTCTGCCACCAAGGTCATCAAGGACATCATACCAATCCTTCTTTGTTTCCAACTTTTGCATTCCAGTCGCCAGTAATTATTAATGCATCTTGATTTCATGTTTGATCAATTTCAGACTGCAGGAGTTGGTAAAAATCTTTAATTCATTTTTGGCCTCAGTGGTTGGTGTGTAAATTGGAATAATAATTGCATTAAGTGGTCTTCCTTGTAGATGTATGAATATTATCCTATCAGTGACAGCATTGTACTTCGGGATAGATCTTGAAATGATCTTTTTGATGGTGAGTGCAGCTCCATTCCTCTTCAATTTGTCATTCCCAGCACAGACCTACTATATGACCTGTAAATTCCACACCTGTGTACCCAAGGGAAAAAAAATGTATGTCCACACAAACACTTGTACACAAATGTTCATAGCAGCTTTATTTGTGATAGCTAAAAAGTGGAAGCAACCTGAAAGTTCATCAGCAGATAATTAACTGAACAAATTGTGGTATTCATGGAGAGTACTCATATTAAAAAGGTGAGAGGGAAGGGAAAGGAGGATTGCATTGGGGACCCTGAGTGTCTATTAAGGGCGATGGAAAAATCTGGAAACAGGTAATGGTAATGGTTGCACAACATGGTGAACACAGTATCACAATGGTACGTGTAAAGAATGTTGAAATGCCATATGTTTTGTTACATATGTATTTTCCACAATTAAAAAAAAGAAGGAATGAATTGCTGATACATACAGCAGCATGAAGGAATCTCAAAAACATCATGCTAAGCCAAAAAAGCCAGACCAAAAAAACACACGTATCATATGATTGCATTGCTATGAAACTGTAGAAAAGACAAATCTGTAGCGACAGAAAGCAGATTAGTGATTGCTTGAGGCGAGGAGTAGGGTGACTGCCTGGGAAGTGGGAAGCATAATGGAGCCATTTATTTAGTCTCTTACTTGCTTCTGTTTTATTTTTGTTTTTGTGCTTATATAGGGTTGCTGTGAGTTAGAGTCGATTTGACCACAGTGGATTTTAGGTAGCATGTCGCCTTACCATATGTTAGGAAGCTTATTCACTCATAAAAGCCAGTTTACGTTTGGCTACTTGTAAGTTGATAACATTAGTATAGTATACTGGGTGTTGTAAATGCAGATTGCCAACGTGGATGATATTCTGTTTTATACACAATTCCCCTTAGTGGTTTTAGAAACTTGTCTTTTTTCTTATTTGGTTTTTTAAGTATGAGCAAGAAGTGTATATTACTAATGGCTATTTATGTACTAATTAGTTACTTGGGTTAGGAGAAGTTTGTGTTCATGCAAACAGTTTTTTTTTTATAAAACCCAAATCCATTCATTGAACAAGTCATTTTTGAATGCCTGGTATGTACTAGTCACTGTCCTAGGTGCTGAAGACACAGACCTGTCTAATGTGGGGTACAGCTAATCAAACAGGCATTTATGATACAGTGTGATGTATAAGTACAAAAAAAAACCCCTGCTGATGTCAAGTCGATTCCGACTCATAGTAACCCTTCAGGACAGAGTAGAACTGCCCTATAGGATTTCCAAGGAGCGCCTGGTAGATTCGAACTGCCGACCTTTGGTTAGCAGCTATAGCTCCTAACCGCTACGCCACCAGGGTTTCCACATAACTACAAGTTAGGATCATTTTGAAACTTACAGCAGGGACATTTAACCCTGAAAAGGTGGTATAAAAGAATGGTTTCTTACAGGAGCAACAACCAAACTGAGCCATAAATGGTGAGTAGAGTGGTTTGGGATAGAGGAAACTGCACATGCTAAGGCCTGGAGGCTAGAAAAAGCATGGTGTTTTGGGAACTGCAAGAAGTTCAGTATGATGTATTTGTCGAGCCATTAAACCAAAACCAGCAACTCCTTATTATGGATTTCTTGTTAATATGAGAAAAGTTAACCTCTTATTTTTGAAGCCACTCTGGTAATGGTTTCTATTATTTGAACATATCCTTAAACAGTACAAATGAGACAATAGCATATTTAAATTAAAGCAAAGGAATAAATATAAGCACTTATAGACAAAAGAAATAAAGTCCTAAAATAGAACCAACTTTCAAGGGGAGGGCAGAAGTGTAGGGGCCTGCAAAGGAATCCACAAAGGATCAAAGAGATAAAAGGAGAAGTAAGGAAAGTGTCTTTTATAACATGCCCAGTTTTCAGGAAGGAAGATGTGGTCAGCAGTGTCACGTGCTGCAGAGGGATTAGTTAAGACAAAGTGAAGTGTTCATTTAATATAGGTAGTAAAAGTCAGATTATGGTGGGTTAGAAGCAAATGGGACAGGTGAGAAAATGAGGCTGAGTGCAAGACAACTTTTTGCAGAAGAGGAGAGGAGAAGGTATGTTTGTTAGCTGGAAGGGACTTTATTGTGCTATAAGCATGTTAGCTCCGTGTTGATTTAAAAAAAAATCGCAAGCTTCATACTCTTGTTTTAGACCAATAGTAGTTAAAAAAATCCATTCAAAGTCATATGTAAATAAAAATATTTGTAAATTTCACGTTTTAGGTTTTCAAGGGACTCAGTAGTAAACCACTCCTTCTAGGAACTTTTTTTTTTTTAAGTATAGCAGCTTAACCCAATAGTTGTCTTATTTTCAAGTAGATTAGATTTTATGTACATTGAGAACTAAATTTTGAATAATGCTTTTTAGTCAACAATAGTGATGAGGGTGTTATTTTTCAAAATAACTGAATAATTATGATGAGCTGTTTTAGAAACATAATTAAAATCTCAGCTACGTTGAATCTTTAGGAGAAATAGTTCTTCAAACTGGAATCTTTCTGTGCCTTTTGGGTTGTCTATAAACTTTGAAAATATTTGCAGAAATTTTTATGTTTACATTTTTTTTAGTGAATAACCATAGCTTTCATTTAAAACTAAGAGGTTGTCTTATGTTGGGTCCCTCAAGAAGCAGACCCTGAGACAAAGATGTGAGTGAGTTCAAGTACAAGCAGTCCCCAGGTTACTAATGTACACCCTCTGACAACTTGTACTTGCCTTTAATGTTATGTAACTTTACCCTTGCTTTGAAAAGATTGAACCAACTCCTACTCATAACAAATCCTTTATCACAATTGACTTCACTTGCTGCATGTGCAGCTTTTAAATCATTGAAAAGTTTCTGAGACTTTTCTTGCACTAAACCAAACCAAACCCACAGTAGTGGAGTTGACTCATAGTGACCCTGTAGGACAGTAGACGTGCCCTGTAGGGTTTTTCCAAGGCTGTTATCTTTATGGAAGCAGACTGCGGCATCTTTCTCCCATGGAGTGGCTGGTAGGTTCGAACCACTGACCTTTTGGTAAGCAACTGAGTGCTTTAAGCACTGTGCCACCAGGGCTCCTTCTTGCACTAAAATAAGGCTGAATAAGAACCATATGCATTTGTTCCGACTGACCTACAAATTCAACTTAAAGACCCAGTAGGAATGCATCTTGTTCCAGGGACTGCCTGTAGTTTATTTGGGAAGTGATGCCAGAAAACACTGGTAGGGAAGTGGGAAAATGAGACAGGGAAGGGAAAGTGAGACAGGGAAGGGAAAAAAGCCCATACAGGATGCATTATCAACTAAGTTACCTCTGTGGGTAACTGCGACTAAGTCCTGCTGTTGAACGTTAGGAGACAGTGTAGATTATATCTCAGATTTATCCCAGTTGTGGAGTAAGAGAATGCCTGTCAGTTATTGTTTGAGATAAGTTCCCAGAAAAGGCTAAAACTCTCTTGCCCTATGGTCAGAGAAAATCCTCAGGCAAAGACTTTCACATGCTTGCACCTGGTTATTGTCTAATTTACCTACACCAGAATGGTAAGTGCTAAGGGGTTACGGGTGAGGGAGGCACTGTCGGCATCTTCTACAGAAGTAACAGTAAAATATAATTTCATTTCTTGGTTAATTCAAGATATTTTAAAATTATTTAATTGACAGGAAGTTTGACGATATTGAAGAATTACTAAATTTTAGATGGTAACAATGGCATTATGATTATTTTAAAGAATCCTTATCTTTTAGAAGTACACATTGAAGCATTTATGGATGAAATCATGTGATATCTGGAATTTGCTCGAAAATAATGGGAAAGGGTCATTGGAGTGGAAAAAGTCTGTTAGTCATAAGTTGATAATTATTGAAGCAGGGTGATGAGTTCATAGTTTTATTATACTAGTCTTTATTTTGGGGCTTGTTTGAACACTTTCATAATAATTTTTTTGAAAGTGTTCAGTATCACCATGTTGCTGAGTAGAAGTTTCTCTCTCTGCCGTTAAAGAAGTTCAGAGTGGATTGAATGGTTAAATGACTGATATAAGACTGCCAGAAATGCACGCACTGTTGTCTTCTTTTTAGTTAACTTCCAGAATTATCAGATGCTCATAGAGACAGTAAATTCCCTAAGAAGTCTTCAGGCAGACCTTGTTTTTTATGGGTTGTGTTTTGCTGATGTTTCATTTGCTCATACTTAAAAACCACCTCTATTTTATTCAGGTACCCTAGTTTGCTTATTGATTGTTTTTAGCAGTCTGCTGGCTGGCCCCCATAAAAGGTGCCAACATTCTGCTTTAAGTAAGACATGATCACTGTCTGGTGGTAAATAACAGTAAGTTTGGTTTGTATATTGCTTTGTAGTTTATAAAGTGCTTTTATATACATTATCTCATTTATTGGCATCTATACAAAACCAACAGCCAACATAATTCTTAACGGAGAGAGGCTGAAAACATTCCCCTTGAGAATAGAAACAGGTCAAGGATGCCATTTATCACCACTCCTATTTAACATTGTGCTGAAAGTATTAGGTATAGCAATAAGGCAAGAAGAAGAAATAAAAGGCATCCAAATTCATAATGAAGAAGTAAAACTGTCCCTATTTGCAGACGATATGATATTATATATAGAAAACCCAAAAGACTCTACGAGAAAACTGCTGGAAGTAAGAGAAAGATTCAGCAGTGTAGTAGGATACAAGATAAGCATACAAAAATTAGTTGGATTCCTATACACCAATAAAGAGAATGATGAAAAGGAAATCAGGAAAACAATACCATTTATAATAGCCCCTAAAAAAATAAAATACTTAGGAATAAATCTAACCAGAGATGTAAAAGACCTGTACAAAGAAAACTACAAAAGAATGAAGAACAGCAAAGACACAAGGAAAATATTAGCCCAAGAGACAGAAAGGGCCACATAAACCAGAGACTCCATCAGCCTGAGGCGAGAAGAGCTAGATGGTGCCTGGCTACCATTCATGACTGCCCTTACAGGTGGAGCAGGAGAAAAGTGGGGTGCAGAACTCAAATTCTGGTAAAAAAAGACTAGATTTAATGGTGTCACTAAGACTGGAGGGACCCTGGAAGACACTTTCCGCCTAGTTCTTGGTTGTATTCACCAAGCCTGTGGTGCAGGCTCTCACTTACAGTTCTAGACAGGCAGGGGTGATTGGAGTAAGCACAGGTATCTGGCTGCATTAGGGAGTCATGCACTGAGCAAGGCAGAGGGCTGATGGTTGTCCCTGAGTGTCTGGGAGAAAAGTGTGTCCCTCTTCCCTAGAGTGCATAGGTGGGTGGGTTTTGCGGCTGGACTGTGGGCACCCAGTGCTGTTGGCTGTAAGGACTGGGAGGCATCACTTATTCTTGGACCCCTGTCGTAGGTGGCTAGGTGGTGTGGGTGAAGCCACCAGTCCTGAGACCCCTGATGTGGGTAGGTGAGGACCCTTCTTAATGGACAGAGCGATGTCAAATGTCACAACCCTGCCACTCTACACTATAGCTTATACAGTTGAAGTTAGGCTTCAGGTATGTACCCTGTTTACTGTGCTAAGGAGGGCATATGCTATTGAAATGGGCCCACACAAGTTTATGCAGGGGTGAAAGGCATTCAAAATCCTTGAACCCCTTATGCCTGTGCCTAGGCAAAGGAGTTGTTCCTGCCCTGAGTTCCTGGCTTAGGGGAGCTGGTAGATTATTTTTTCATCTTCGTTAATTCGTTCTCTCTCCAAGGTCTGATGAATGGCTCAGGGTGCCTGACGGGTCCTACTTCTGGCCCAGGGGACTTGGCAGTTGCTGAAGCAGGCTAGGGACCCAGGGGAGAGCGAGGAGGTAGCAAGTAAATGAGAGAGGTTCTTCCAAAATTGGGTGTTTTTTGATCTGCGTGGTAGGTTATACACGTGTACTTAAGTCTTGCCGATTGAGCGCCGCTTTTCACTGGTTCTAGAGGCTTAAGTAGAGTCTCTGCTGCTCGGTCTCTCCCAGTGTGAAAAACACATCCTGAATGCCACTGCTTGCCTTACCGCGCATGTCAGCCCCATCCAGCCTGCAGGGTACCAGTTCCTGCTGGGTCAGGCCTGGCAACTCCTCACTGCTTCTGAACCGTCTCTCCCTCCCCCTGCCACTCAGTCCAGTTCCTCAACTTTGCCTTTGATGTTCAGGGCTCCTAGACTGTCATATATAATGGATTCACTTGTGTTTTCGGGTCTTTGTCGTAAGAGGGACCACCGGAAGCGTGTGACTACTCCACCATCTTGGCCCTGCCTCCTTATTTGCTTTTCAAAAAAGTATAGATTGATTGAATGAACTCTTTGCTGGTAAGGTATATGAATGCATGGCAGTGTTTCTAGGCATCATGTGACCTGTGAGACAGGTGTCATTATTGCTCAAACCGTGCTCTCCCAACAGAGTTTCTAGTACCTGGGCTGTAAGCAAAATATTATTATTGTAAGCTTGTCCTTTAGGCAGTACATCTGAAATCAGTGTATTTTTTTTTTATTTTTTTTTAATGGTACTTCAGGTGAAGGTTTACAGAACAAATAGTTTCTCATTAAACAGTACACATATTGTTTTATGACATTGGTTAACAACCCCACGACATATTAACCCTCTCCCTTCTCAACCTTTTTTTTTGTGTTGTGGGGTAAATATATATAGCCAAAGATACACCATCCATTTCAAAAATTTCTACATGACAGTTCAGTGACATCAATTACGTTCTTCCAGTTGTACTGCTATTCTCACTTTAGATGAAGGTTTACAGAACAAAATAGTTTCTCATTAAATTAGTACACATGTTGCCCTGTGACAATGGTTAACAACCCCACTATATGTCAGCACTGTCCTTACTCAAACTTGGGTTCCCTATCACCAGCTTTCCTGTCCCCTTCTGCCTTCTAGTCCTTGTCCCTGGACTGCTGTGCCTCATTAGTCCCGTTTTGTTATATGGGGCTGTCCAATCCAAACCTTGGAAGTGACTTCACCCCTGAGCTAGAAGGGGTCTGGGGACCATACTCTCGGGGTTTCTCCAGTCTCTTTCAGGCCAGTAAATCTGGTCTTTTTTGTGTGTGTTAGAATTTTGTTCTGCATCCTTCTCCAGCTCTGTCCAGAACCCTCTGTTGTGACCCTGGTCAGAGCAGTGAGTGGTGGTAGC
>NW_004444024.1:7540912-7553888 GCF_000243295.1 Trichechus manatus latirostris | reverse complement strand
ATGGTATTTCTATTTCTAGCTTTCTGAGGAAGCGCCGTATCATTTTCCAAAATGGTTGTATCATTTTGCGTTCCCATCAGCAGTGCATAAGAGTTCTGATCTCCCCACAGCCCCTCCAACATTAGTTATTTCCATTGTTTTTGATTCGTGCCAGTAATGCCTGGGTGAGATGGTTTCTCATTGTGGTTTTAATTTGCATTTCTCTAATGGCTAGTGATCGTGAGTATTTCCTCATGTGTCTGTTGGCTGCTCGAATGTCTACCCAAAGCAATTTACAAATACAGTGCAATCCCAGTACGAATACCGACAACACTCTTTAAAGAGATAAAAAAAACTAATCATTAACTTTATATGGAAAGTGAAGAAGCCCCGCATAAGTAAAGCACTATTGAAGAAGAAGAATAAAGTAGGAGGACTCACACTACCTGACCTCAGAACCTGCTATACAGCTACGGTAGTCAAAACAGTCTGGTACTGGTACAATGTCAGACAGTTTGACCAATGGAAGAGAATTGGGAACCCAGATGTAAATCCATCCACCTACGGTCACCTGATCTTCAACAAGGGCCCAAAGTCCATCAAACAGGGAAAAGACAGTCTTTTTAACAAATGGTGCCGGCAAACTGGATATCCATTTGCAAAAAAATGAAACAGGACCCACATCTCACACCATATACAAAAACTAATTCAAAACGGATCAAAGACCTAAATATAAAGCCAAAAACTATAAAGTTCATAGAAGAAGAAATAGGACCAACGCTACAGTCCCTAATGCATGGCATTAAGAGGTTGCAAACCATAACCATCAACACACAAACCCCAAAAGATAAGCTAGATAACTGGAATCTTCTAAAAATCAAACACCTATGCTCTTGAAAAGACTACGCCGGAAGAGTAAAAAGAGAACCTACAGACTTGGAAAAAAACTTTTTACAGTACAAGTCAGACAAAGGTCTAATCTCCATAATCTATAAGAAAATCCAACACCTCTACAACAAAAAGACAAATAATCCTATTAAAAAATGGGCAAAGGAAATGAATAGATACTTCACCAATGAAATCAGTGTATTTTTATCAGTGGCCTAGATAAAGTGTGTTTCTACTTACCAGCTTAGAGGAAATTTAAGTAAAAGACTATTGGTGAATGAGAAGAATTGTCTTTAGTCGTTATGGAGTGTTAAAAAAATTTTTCCATTTAAAAAGCAGAATTGTAAGTAACAGACTAGAATTCCAGAAGAAGCAACGTTCGTAAGTTTTGTTGCCGAAAAATGCTTAGAAAAATATCAGAATATAGAATATTTTTGGGTGATTGGATCAGTAATACAATCTGTTATTCTACCACTTTTCTGCTGCTTCATATGTACATCATGTTGGCAGGCCGTTCATGAATTCACACAGCCTCTGACCTTTTCTTTGTCCTGCTTGAGAATCTTTCATCCTCTTAGACTTTGTGAAAGAAACAGGACTGTTCAAGGTTATCTGTCAAATTTATCATGTGAAAAAGGTGGAGGATCCTGGTTCAGCTGGATAAAACGTATGTTTTTCAGAATGAAAGAAGCTGATTAATAAATCTTTAAAACGAAGTTGATAATTATCTAGTGTTCTGGAATTGAGACTATTTAGAAAATTTGGAGCTTGCCTGTATGTGTTTTGGAAAATGATCCTGTGTTTTAAAAATATGACCGATACTTTACAGCTGCACTGTCCCAAACTGTAGTCAGTTGTCCTGTGTGGCTATTTTAAATTTACGTTAATTAAAAATAAATAAAATTAAAAGTTTATTTCCTTAATTTCATTAGCCACGTATCGGGTACTCAGTAGTTACATGTGGCAAGTGGCCGCTGTATTGGACAGTGCGGACACAGAACATTCCATCATTGTAGGAAGTTCTTTTGGATTGATAGCACTGCTTTAGAGAATACGAAGAATGGAAAGTTGAGTATTTCGGACTTAATTATAATATTGAATCATTTTTCTGTTGAAGTTTTTGCTTATTTCAGTTGACAAAATGCTAAGGGTTACTAATGTCCTTAAATTTTATCAGCTTGTCAGTTTTGTTTGTAACAAAAAAAAAATTCAGTTAGAAAATTGTGGGTTATAAATTTTAGTTTTAAATATGCTAACCCTACACAATCCAGTTCAGTAGCCACTAGCCACATATGGGTCTTGAGGACTTGAAATGTGTCTCATATGAATTGAGATGTGCTGTAAGTGTAACGTGCAGAATATAGTTTGAATAGTTAGTACAAAAAAAGGATTTAAAATAGCTCAATTTTTTATATTGGTTTCATGTGGAAATTATATTTTGAATATATTGCGTTCAATAAAATGTATTCCTGAAATTAATTTTGACTTTTTAGTTTTTCAAATGTGGCTACTAGAAAATTTGCCAGAAGAATGAACTTATGTGGCTCACCTTATGTTTCTATCTGACAGCACTGCGCTAAACCCCAGTGCTGTAGTAAGCAAATCAAGTAATACGTACTTTTTTCTGTATTCTTAAATTGACAGTGACTAGATTTGTAAAGTGAGATTAAAAAAAAAAAAAAAAACATATTTATTGCATACATTTATTTTTGTTTTCTATTTGATTTTTTAAAATAGTACCAATAGTATCAAAATGTTTAGTGACTTCACATGTCTATGGGATATGGTGACATGCTTAAAACAGTGGTGAAGAACATTTAACCAACTGCTAAGCGAGCAAGACAGACAGTATGAATACTGTGGGCATTCCAAGGACAAAAGAATTGGTTGTGTGCTGCAACCATCAGGAAGCTATATCATGGAGGCTTTTGGGACTTGTACTGAGCAGATATGTTGTTAGTTGCCACAGAGTCGACTCTCACGCCAATCTTATATGTAACACAACAAAATGTTGCACAGTCCTGCGCCATCCCCATGATCATTGATATGTTTGAGTTCATTGATGTGGCTATTGTGTCAGTCCATCTCATTGAGGGTTTCCATCGTTTTTAGTGACCCTCTTCCAACCATGATGTCCTTTTCTCGTAATTGGTCTTCTCTGATGATGTGTCCAAAATAGGTGAGGAGAAGTCTCACAATTGTCGCTTCTAAGGAGCATTCTCGTTACAGTTCTTCTAAGACTGATTTGTTGATTTTTCCAGCAGTCCGTTGTATTCAGTATTCTTCACCAACATCACAGCTCAAATGTATCAGTTCTTCTGTCTTCTTTTTCATTGTCCAGCTCTCATGACTTGGGTCAGGTGCACTGTCTTAGTCATCGAGTGCTGCTCTAACAGAAATACCACAAGTGCATGGCTTTAACAAGAGAAGTTTATTCTCTCACAGTCCAGTAGGCTACAATTCCAAATTCAGGGCATCAGCTCCAGGGGAACACTTTCTCCACGGGCTCTGGAGGAAGGTCCGTGTCATTAATCTTCCCTTGATCTGGGAGCTTCTCTGCGCAGGAACCTCATGTCCAAAGGACACGCTCTGCTCCTGGCACTGCTTTCTTGGTGGTATGACGTTCCCATGTGTCTCTGTTCACTTCTCTGTTTTATATCTCAAACAAGATTGGATTAAGACACAGTCCAATTTTGTATACCTCATCAGTATAACCTCATCATAGTGATAGAGTTTACAACACATAAGATCACATATAACCTCATCATAGTGATAGAGTTTATAGCACAGAAGGAAATCACATCAGATTATACAATCATACGATACTGGGAGTCATGACGTAGCCAAGCTGACAGATATTTTGGGGGACACAGTTCAATCCATGACATGCACTTTAGTCATCAAAGTGACAATTTTGCTTTATAAAACTTTAAAGAGGTCTTTTGCAGCAGATTTGCTCAATGCAGTATTTCATTTGATTTCTTAACTGCTGCTTCCATGGGTGTTGATTATTGATCTAAGTAGAATGAAATTACTGGCCACTTCAGTTTCTTCTTCATTTATCATGATGTTGTTTGTCAGTCAGGTTATGATAAAAGATGAATATGCTTTAGGAAGCCATAAAATAGTAAGCTGAAGAGTTTGAATAAAGCCCTGGTAGGTATTGGGTTGGGTTTGTTAGACAGTGAACAGGCCAGAATGATTTGAATCAAGGATTTCGGTGTAGAAATGAGAGAGAAGAGTTGGAGAGTTAGGTTGCAACTGAATATTGGGACTCTGAGGCTAGGGGAAGAAATTTGGATTAGTTTATATAGTTTTTTATAAGCCATGAATGATATTTATGAACCAAGGAGTGACATGAAAGCAGTATTTTTGGACTAGATTTGGTTATGGGAGATTACGCAGAGCAA
Source organism: Trichechus manatus latirostris (assembly GCF_000243295.1). Taxonomy (NCBI): domain Eukaryota; kingdom Metazoa; phylum Chordata; class Mammalia; order Sirenia; family Trichechidae; genus Trichechus; species Trichechus manatus. The sequence continues at coordinate 7,549,611 of NW_004444024.1, read as the reverse complement.
TTTTTCTGAAGTGAGGAGGTACAGTCATGTCCCAGGGAAACTGGAGGAAATACAGATTAGGTTTGATTTTATAAGAATGCAGAATCTAGACTACTGAGTTTGGGGAAAGGGGAGAAGGAAGAATTGAAAATCACTTTGGTTACGAAAGAATCACGATAGAAATAACATTTTTTAGCTTTATTTATTTTGCAGTTTTAAAACTGCATTTAAAGCCAACACAGACTTTTTTTTAAAAAATTGTGCTTTAAGTGAAAGTTTACAGTTCAAGTTAGTTTCTCATACAAAAATTTATACACACATTGTTATGTGACCTTAATTGCTCTCCCTGTGATATGACAGCACACTTCTTTCCACCCCAGATTTCCTGTATCCGTTCAACCAGCTCCTGTCCCTTTGTCTTGACAGGAGCTGCCCATTTAGTCTCATGTATCTACTTGAGCTAAAAAGCATTCTCTTCATGAGTATCATTTTATGTTTATAGTCCAGTCTAATCATTGCCTGAAGAGGCCAACACAGACTTTTATAAGAAATTAGAAATGAGGAAATTGAGATTTCGTGTTTAAAGGACTTGACCAGAATCATGGTCTCCTTGTATAAGTGGTGGTGCTGAGAACTGAGCCCAGGTCTTTTTTTCCCTATGATATTGTCATTGGCATCTACTTAGTTGCGTAAGCCAGTGACTCAGATGTTTTCTAGACTCTTTCTCTATCACTCTGTGCAACCAGTCAATCACTAAATTTTATTAATTTGTTCCTTAAACTTTTCTCAAATCTGCCTGCTTCTCTCTGTACCACCTCTACATTAGTTCAGTTCAGTCTTTCTGGATTGATGTTCTGATTTTGCCATATAGTCTCTGTCCTTTACCCCACCTCCTAAAACAAACAAGGGAATAAAAGCAATCTGTTTTCCTATAGTTCAGTCATAGAGATCTTTCTAAATGCAGAGCACTCTCATGCGTACACTTTTAAATAAAATCTAAACTTCTTAGCCTGGGCTTACAAAGATTCTTCATAATCATGCCCTGCTGTTATGCCCATGCCTCCAGTACCATTATCACTTTGTTTTTCAGCCCTTTGCATCTGCTGTTGCTTCTGCAAGCAATGTCCTTCCCCCCTTGTCTCTACTACCCCCAACCTCATACTTCAGGTCTTGACTTAGTAGAATTGTCCATTTATTTGTCTGTAACCACTCCGTCTTGCCACTCCAACCCCCTGCCTCGCTAAGAAGACTCACTTAAGTAGGCTTGTTAAGGGCAGAGACTGTATCTTGCTTACTAATAGTAATGTTTTTATACTTCAGAGTCATTTTAAGTTAGGAGAATTAGCTTTAGTGGAGAAGAAAGAGTTTGGCAGAATGACTGAAAAAAATTAGGCCATCATTTCCTCAGAACGTTTGTGTCCTACAAGATATTGTGTGTTTCACAAAAAAGGATTCCATGATCAAATATATTGCAGAATGCTGCATACGTCTATCTTGGATATTCACAGTATACATAACACTAATCAATAAAAAGGCTTCAAGAAGTCCTGTAGTAAAAAAAGAACGCTTTTTTAAAAATCTCGTATTTCCCTGATATGTTTGATTGTGGAATGTTTTTAGATAGCATACCTGTTAGTTTTTCTTAGGTTGCTAGTGTTTGGTATTTGGGAAATGCTAAATCTGGCAGAGGTGTGTGTGTGTGTACGTGTGTGCTTCCTTTATTTCCCTCAGGTCTAATTAATATAATTAAACAACATAATCAGATCATATCTAAGGAATATTTGAGGACACTCTGGTTGTCTCAAGTCAGAAAAGAGAATATAGGATACAACAACTTGTAAGATATAGCAATCTTCAGGTATTTGAGGGTTCCAGTAGAAGACAGATTAAAAGTATTGTGTTTGAAGCTAGAGAGTAAGAGCAAGGGGGAAATCAAAGGAAGACAGATTTTGGCTTAGAGTAAGGGTAATAACTTTCTAATAATTAGAGCTGTTCAGAAAATGGAAATAAATGCCTTGGAAGGTAAGTTCCCTGAAGGATGTCAAGCGAAGATCCATAGAGATTCTGTAGAGGAGTTTAGCACATCAGATAAGGCGTATACTGGGAGAAGTGTTTTCTGAAACATAGTTTAAAAAACTGTTAGACTCTATTTCTCGGATGCCCATCTACTTGGAATTTATATTCCTTTGTTCTTTTTAAATTCTATGAATCTTTATCTCAGTCTAAAATCTTAGTAAAGAAACCAAATATGTATCGTGGGAAACAAACAAATTTTAAAGTTATAGTTGAGTGCTTTTACTTGGTGGAATTTTGAAATAAAACATGAATATCTCTGCTCATATTTGAGAAAGTGGTTTTCAGTAATTTCTTGCTCTAGTTTAGGCTTTTTTTTGACTCAGAGGTCTAAAAGACAGCTAAAATCAACAGCATCTATTTTGAAAAAGTATTCAGGGCTTGGGAAAAGTTCTTTTTATATAATCTTAAATGTTTATAAATGGTTTATTTGGCTAGCTAACAGATTTTTTTTTCTTCTTTGTAAGTACCAAAAGAATTGGTGGAGCTCCACTTAAAGTTGATGAGGAAGATTGGCAAATCTGTTACAGCAGACAGATGGGAAAAATATTTGATCAAGGTAAATATTTGTTAAGTATCTTTTCTATTACTGAAATATTACTGTAGCATAAATTGATAATGTTCTGTTTCATAATATGCTTAACTTTTTAAATGATCTACTAAAAGTTGCAAAATGTGACTGAAACCCATATGGTATGCTGTTGGTGGGTGTGTGATTGTCTCTTTTGCTGCTACTAAGAAATAAGAGTCCTAAGTCAAAAAGTTAGATTTCGGAGGTGGTATGTTTCTTTTGTACCTAATACTGTACTCAGGGTTTTTTTTTTTTTCTTAAGTTGTTTATTGTTTTAATTTCAATATTAATAAATATTTTAACAAAGTTTTCTAATATGGTGAACATGAATAGATATAACCCACATAAACAGAAGCTCATTAGGGTCTTCAATACTTTGTTGTTGTTGATTTACCTCATTATATTCTGTTTTTGTTTTTGAGGTGAAATTCGTAACATAAAATTAACCATTTTAAATGTACAATTCTGTGCATTTAGTATATTCATAATGTCGTGCAACCATCACCTCCATCTAGTTCCAAAACATTTTCATCATCCCCAAAGGAAACCCCATACCCATTAAACAGTCATCCCCATTTTCTTCTCCCAAGACCCTGGTAACCACTAACCTGCTTTCTGTCGCTATAGATTTACCCTCAATGTGTTTTTTTAAAATTGTATTTTAGATGAAGGTTTACAGAACAAACTAGTTTCTTATTAAACAGTTAGTATACCTATTGTTTTGTGACATTGGTTAACAACCCCATGACATGTCAACACTCTCCTTTCTCGACCTTGGGTTCCCTATTACCAGCTTTTGTGTCACCTCCTGCCTTCTAGTCCTTGCCCCTGGGCTGGTGTGTCCCTTTAGTCTCATTTCGTCCTATGGATCTGTCTAACCTTTGGCTAAAAGGTGAACCTCTCTAGTGACTTCATTACTGAGCTAAAAGAGCGTCCGGGGGCCATCTTCTCGGGGTTTCTCCAGTCTCTCTCAGGCCAGTAAGTCTGGTCTTTTTTTGTGGGTTAGAATTTTGTTCTACATTTTTCTCAAACTCTGTCCCCAACCCTTGTATTGTGATCCCTGTCAGAGCAGTCAGTGGCGGTAGCTGTGCACCATCTAGCTGTGCTGGACTCAGTCTGGTGGAGGCTGTGGTGGTTGTGGTCCATTAGCCCGTTGGGCTAATCCTTTCCCTTTAGTCTTTAGTTTTCTTCATTCTCCCTTTGTCCTGAAGGGGTGAGACCAGTGGAGTATCTTAGATGGCTGCTCACAGGCTTTTAAGACTCCAGACGCTACTCACCAAAGTAGAATGTAGAACATTTTCTTATAAACTATGTTATGCCAGTTGTGTGCTCGGGGCTTTTTATGATTTCTTTCATTTCGTCTTTACAATCATCCTGATCAAGTCAAATGATACACAGATAAGGCACAGGGATGCTGACATTTTTGCCTGAGATCACACAGTACACATAGAGCCAGGGTTTCCCCCTTACTTAAAACTTAAAATGTCCAAAGCCCTTTAGGTCAGTATGGGAAACTTCTGAGATAATTTTAAGGCCAAACCTGTTGTTAATGAGGAAAACCTGTCTAATCTAAACCAGAAGGCAGTTGCTTTAGGACTAGACCACTCAGGATAAATTGTCTTTGAGACACTTAGAGAACCACACAGTTTTTGGAAGCCTGTTCTCAACTGCCTGCTAAGCTGATGTGTAGGTATCTCTGTGCTGACCTTTGGGGATATTTTGACTTCTGTAACATACCATAATATTAGATTAGAGTTTTAGGTGATTAAAAACTATGTAATAATATCTCTTGCCTGCTTTTTAAAATGTGTATGTTCATATATACTTATATTTTCTTGTCTACTCTTCTTTTGGTGAAGGAATGTGTATGTTTATAGACTGCTATTAAAAAAAGGAACAATCAGGGAACAAGAATTGCTTATTTTTACTATAAAAATCATATGTTCTGTTCCAGTTTCTTTGCTGTGTAACACAACACTCTAAACTTATAACTATACTATGTACCCATTGCTGTCATGTTGATTCCGACTCATACTACTCTATAGCGCAGAGTAGAACCGCCCCATAGGATTTCTAAGGAGTGACTGGTGGATTTGAAATAGCGACCTTTTGGTTAGCAGCCAAGATCTTAACCACTGCCCCACAAATAATTTCATTAAGCTCACAGATTCTTTTGGTCATGAATTCAGAAAGGTCACTTCTGCTGTACTTAGTTGGTTAAGCAGTCACAGCTCTGCCCACATTCAAGGGGATATAGACGTCCAATTTTCAATCATAGCAGTGTCTAACTTTTGAAAATCCCAATATAAAAAAAATTCACTATTTTTACACAAGTTTGAAATATTGGAAAGCTGATGCCAACATTTCAAAATGTGATGCCATGGGATTTTCTAAAAGCTGGATTGACTGATGTTTAATTAAATCTCTGAAATGTACTCAACAGTGAGTAGTAAATGAGCAAAATTTTAACTACTTAATCAAGTTCTTTCTCAAATCAGTTAAGCTGCTCTTTTGCTTTTAACAAATGTTTATTAATGATTAAGAATCAAGGTTTTACAGCTTAAAAAGAGATGCTGGGATCTCAGGATGCTAATTTTAGCATAATGTTTTAAAGGGTATGGTCCTTTGTAAATTAATCTGTTGAAGTTTTTTGGTAAATATTATAACACTACTGTTCTTTTCTTTTCTTTTTTACATCCTTCATATCTGAAAACTGAGGTGGCAATATCTTGTATACTAATACTGGTTTTGCTACTAACAAACTGTAAAATCTTGGACAATCTACTTTGCCCGTTTGCGTCTCAGTTCCTTCATAAGATATGTGAATTGAGACCAGATGATTTCATAAGACCCTTCAGTACTGTGGTTATGATTCTAGCCCTTTTTTTTTTTTTAATGGAATACAATATATATGCCATAAAACTCTCTCTTTTAAAGTATAAAATTCAGGGGTTGTTAGTATATTTACAAGGTTGTGCAGTGATCACCACTATCTAATTCCAGAACATTTTCATCACCCCAAAAAGAAATCCCATACCTTTTAGCAGTTATTCCACCTTCCTTGAGCCCCTGGAAACCACTAATCTGTTTTCTGGCTCTGTGTATTTGCCTATTCTAGACATTTCATATAAATGGAATCGTATAATATGTAGCCTTTCGTGTCTGCCTTCTTTCACTTAGTGTGATGTTTTCAGTGTTCATCCACGTTGTGGCATGTATCAGGATGCTTCTTTTAAAAAAAAAAATACACATAACATAGAATTTACCATTACTGACATTCAGTACATTTACAGTGTTGTGCAGCCAATGTCAATATCTAGTTTCAGAGCATTTTCATCACCCAAAAGGAATCCTGTACTCATTAAGCAGTCACTCCCCATTGCCCTCAATGCTGTCCCCTGGCAACCACTAATCCACTTTCTGTCTCTATGAATTTGTCTGTTCTGGACATTTCATATAAATGGAATCATATGGTACGTGCCTTTTGTGTTGGCTTTTGCCACTTCTTAGCATAATGTTTTTAAGCTTCATTCATGTGGTAGCATTTACCAGTATGCCGTTTTTTTTGGCTGAATAATATTCCATTGTATGGATGTACTACATTTTTTTAAATCCATTCATCAGTTGAAGGACATTTGGGTTGTTTCCACCTTATGGCTATTATAAGGTGCTGCTATGAACATTTGTACAACAGTTTTTGTGTGGACATGTATTTTCATTTCTTGGTATATATGTAGTAGAATTGCTGGGTCATAGGTAATTCTATATTTAACTGTTTGAAGAACTGTCAGACTGTTTTCCACAACAACTGCACCATTTTACATTCCCACCAACAGTGTATGAGAGTTCCAGTTTCTCCACATTCTCACCAACATTTATATGGTTGTTTTGATTTGCATTTCCCTAATGACTAATGATATTGAATATCTTTTAATGTGCTTATTAACCATTTGTGTATCCTCTTTGGTGAAACGTCTATTCAATCCTTTGTCTTCCCATATAAATATGTATATATAGATAGATAGATATAAACATTTACCATTTCAGCATTCTTCACATGTACCGTTCTATAACTTTAATTATCCTTATCAGATTGTTCAACCATCACTACTGTCCGTTTCCATATTTTTCCATCACCCTTAACAGAAGCTTAATGTACCCTAAGCAATGAGTCCCACTTTGTCTGCCCTCCCTCCCTCTTCTGGTGACCACTGATAAACTGTAGTCTCTACATACTTGCCTATTCTAGATATTTCATGTAAGTGGGATCATATAAAATTTGTCCTTTTGTAATGGACTTATTTTCTCAACATAATGTTTTCAAGGTTCATCCATGTTGTAGCGTGTGTCAGAACTTTATTTCTCTTTTGACAGAGTAATATATTGTATGTATGTACCACATTTTGTTTATCTGTTCATCTCTTGATGGACATTTAGGCTGCCCTCACCTTTTGGCTATTGTGAATAGCGCTGCAGTGAGTATTGATGCACAAGTATTTGTTTGCATTCTTGCTTTCAGTTCTTTTGGGTATATACCTAGGAGTGGGATTGTTGGATCCTATTGTAATGCTATGTTTAACTTTTGAGAAACTGCCAAACTGTTTTCCACCACAGCTATACCATTTTACAGTCCTACCAGCAATGGATGAGGTCTCCAATTTCTCTACATCCTTGCCTATGTCTATGGTTTTTTTAATCATAACCATCCTAGTGGGTATAAAGTGATATCTCATTATGGTTTTGATTTGCATCTCCGTGATGATTAATGACATTAAGCATTTTTTCATGTGCTTGTTGACTACTTGTATATCCTTTTTGATGAAATGTTTATTCAGTTCCTTTGCCCATTTTTTGATTGGGTTGTCTTTTTCTTGTTGAGTTGTAGGGGTTCTTTATATATTCTGGATATTAAACCCTTATCAGATACATGAGTCCCCAGATTTTTCACCCAATCTATAGGTTGTCTCTTAAGTTTATTGATAAAGTCATTTGATGCACAACAGTTTTTAGTTTTGATGAAATCCAATTTATTTATTTTATCGTTTGTGGCTTGTGCTTTTGGTGTCATATCCAAGAATCCATGGTTAAAAGCTATGTCCTAAAGCATTAAACCTATATTTTGTTCTAAGAGTTTTATGTTTTTAGTTCTCACATTTAGGTATTTGAACTTTGTTCCTTTTTATTGGTAAATAATATTCACTTGTATGGATAATACAGCATTTTATTTATCCATTCATCAGCTAATGAACATTTGGGTTGTTTCCACTTTTTGGCTATTATGAATAATGCTGTTATGAACCTTCGTGTACAAGGTTTTGTGTGGACATATGGTCTCATTTCTTTTGTGTATATAACTAGGAGTGGAATTACTGGATCATATAGTAATTATATATTTAACTTTTTTAAAATTTTTTTATTGTACTTTAGATGAAGGTTTACAGAACAAATAGTTTCTCATTAAACAGTCAGTACACATATCATTTTATGACATTGGTTAACAACCCCACGACATGTCCACACTCTCCCTTCTCGATCCTGAGGACCTTCTTTTTGGTGAAAATATACATAGCCAAAGTTACACCACTTCAAAAGTTTCTACACATATAATTCAGTGACGTCGATTACATTCTTCCAGTTGTGCTGCTATTCTCAGTATCCTTTTTCAAATTTTCCATCACCATTATCTTCAGCTCACTGCCCCCTAGGCTTCCCATCAAACCTTTTTAGTTGCTGTTGTCAATTTGATCTCACGTAGGTAATTCTTTTTTTTTTTTTTTTGTACCTTAGATGAAGGTTTGCAGAAATAGTTTCTCATTAAACAGTTAGTACACATATTGCCCTATGACAATGGTTAACAGCCCCATGACATGTCAACACTGCCCCTTGTCAACCTTGTGTTGCCTATCATCAGCTTTACTGTCCCCTCCTGCCTTCTAGTCCTTGTCCCTGGACTGCTGTGCCTCATTAGTCCTGTTTTGTTTTATGAGGCTGTCTGATCCCCGGCTGAACGGTGAACTTCGGGAGGGGCTTCATCACTGAGCTAAAAGGGTGTCCAGGGGCCATACTCTCAGGGTTT
>NW_004444024.1:7527397-7540812 GCF_000243295.1 Trichechus manatus latirostris | reverse complement strand
GGACCCTGTATTGTGATCCCAGTCAGAGCAGTCAGTGGTGGTAGCTGGGCACCATCTAGCTGTACTGGACTCAGTCTGGTGGAGGCCATGGTAGCTGTGGTCCATTAGTCCTTTGGACTAATCTTTTCCTTATATCTTGTTCTCTTCATTCTCCCTTGCTCCCAAAGGGGTGACATCAGTGGAGTATCTTAGATGACTGCTCACAGGCTTTTAAGACTCCAGATACTACTCACCATGGTAGAATGTAGAACATTGTCTTTATATAAACCGTGTTATGCCAGTTGCGCTAGAAGTTCACCGATAGAGTGGTCCCCACAGCCCTCTGCCCAGCAATTCAGTCCCTCATGGAGTTTGGAAGTGTCTGTGGAGCTTCCATGACCTTTCCTTGTACAAGTTGTGCTGGCTTCCGCAGTAATGTGTACTGTCTTACCCTTCACCAAAGTTACCACTTATCTATTTAGTTCCCCCCATCCCTCCCATCCGTCGTAACCAACAAAGATTGTTACTTTTTGTGTGTAAACTTTTTCATGGGTTTTTACAATAGAGGTCTCATACAATATTTGTCCTTTTGTGATTGACTTAGTTCACTCAGCATAACGTCCTCCAGTTTCATCCATGTTATGAGATGGTTCACAGATTCATCATTGTTCTTTATCTTTGTATAATACTCCATTTTGCATATGTACCGTAGTTTGTCCAGTTGTCTGTTGATGGGCATCTAGGTTGTCTCCATCTTCTTGCTATTGTGAACAGTGCTGCAGTGAATATGGGTGTGCATATGTCTATTAGTGTGACGGCTCTTAATTGTTCTAGGATATATTCTTAGGAGTGGGATTGCATTTTGTAGTGCTTTTTTTTTGTGGTGCTGACGTTTTTGTTCCTCTTACTCTCGTGTGCTCAGTTCCTTTTGTTTGTGGATTTTTTTTTCATTTCTTTTGTTTTTGTAGGTTTTGTTTTTACTGAGACTTTATGTTTTTCTTCTTTATTTTGATGAGTAGGTTTATTAACTTTCTTTGTGGTTACCTTGAAATTTACCCTTATCTTCCTAGATTTGAACCGGTCTGTTATTTCTTGGTATCGCTTGACTTCCTCTCCATTAGAAGGTTGTATACCTACACCGTTTATTCCCTCTTTTATTGTTCTAATACTGTGTCATTTACAGATTAACCTCTCTGGTTCCCTTTTGTAATTCTTTTAGTTTTGCATAGTCCTTAAGAGTTTATTTCCTAGGTTGGTATCTGGCTAGTACAATCTTGTGTCCTGTATTCAGCCTGTGGTCTGATATTGTTTGTTCTCAGATCGAAGGACTTCTTTAATAAGTCTTGAAGTTAGATTTGGTTTTTACATAGTCCCTTAATTTCTGTTTATCTGGAAATGACCTAATTTCACCATCATATTTGAACAAGAGTTTTGCAGGATATATTATTCTTGGCTGGCATTTTTTTTCTTTCGAGGTTTTGTATATGTCATCCCATTGCCTTCTTGCCTGCATGGTTTCTGCTGAATAATTTGAGCTTAGTCATATTGTTTCTCCTCTATATGTGACTTTTTGTTTTTCTTGAGGTGCTCTCAGGATTCTTTGTCTTTGGTTTTAGCGAGTGTGATTATGATATGCCTTGGTGATTTTCTTTTGGGGTCTATCCTATATGGGGTTCGTTGAGCTTCTTGGATGGTCAGCTTTTCATCTTTCATGATACTGGGGAAGTTTTCTGTCAGCAGTTCTTCAATGATCCTCTCTGTGTTTTCTGTTTTCTTCCCCTGTTCTGAAAGTCCGATCACTCACAGATTTTTGCTTTTGATTGTATCCCACGTAAGTCTCAGGGTTTCTTCATTTTTCTTCGTTCTTTTTTCTGATTTTTCCTCAGAGTTGTATCCAAGTGCTTGTCTTCGATTTCACTGATCCTGTCTTCCATCGTTTCAAACCTGCTCCTCAGCCGTTCTGTGACACTGTCCATTTCTGAAATCTTGTTGTATATCTCTTGGATTTCTAATTGTTGTTTTTGTATGATTTCTAGTTGTGAATTTATTTTAGCATTTTGTTCCTGTATTATTTTCTTGATTTCTTCCATTTTTTTGTCTGCATTTTCCATGCATTTGTCTATTTTTTCCTCATTTTTATCTGTTTTTTGCTTCAACTCTTGGATAATTCTGAATATTAGAGATTGAATTCCCTATCAGTTAGGTCGAGTGCCTTTTCTTCTACGGGAAGGTCATCTGGTGTTTTATTTTGGATGCCTACTGGAACCATCCTGTCTTGTTTTGTAAATGTTTTGATATTGTCTGCTGTCTTCGGGGCATTCAGTGGTTGTTTTCCTCATTTATGGATTGTAGATTTGTTTGTTCCATCCTGCTTTTTTGTTTTATTTGGTTATATCTGAGCAGGCGGGCTGTGCATTCTTTGTTGTTTGCTCATCTTTGGGCATGATACTTTTCACCTCTGTCTCCAGTAGGCAGGGTCAGTCATTCAGGTATGGTACAGCAGGGCAGGTCCAGCTGAATGGGAGTTGCTGGGATAGGTTTTTTGTGGCACATACCAGGGCTGACAGGGCAGGCCGAGAATCAGTGCAGGGCAGTTTCCAGTAGGCCGTGCCTGTGTTGCTTGGGAGTGTGATGTTCAGCACACGGTGCAAGTAGGCGGGAAGGAGAGGGTATATTGTGATGTGTGGAGCTAAGATGGGTATGGGAAAGATGAGAGAGAGGAGAGAGGAACAGGAGTCAAAGACATACAAACAAAAAAAAATGTTAAGGGAGGTTACTGTTGGAGTGGAGAGATGAGAGACTGAGAAATGGGGAAAAACAAAAATGAAAAAAAAAGGGTAAAAAAAAAATGAATAAATTAAGAAACTGGAAGTGAAGAAAGACAAAAAGATAATAAGAGAAAGAGGAAAACTAAACAAAGAAGTGAAAAAAAAAAAAACAAGAAAAAAGAAATGCCCCCAGGGGTGTCCCTCTGCATCTGTGCAGAGTAAGGGACTGGCTTCCAAGCCACACAGTACTGCCAACTAGAAGGGACTCCCAAGCCGAGAAAAGAAAAAGGAAAGAAACAAACAAATCAAAACAGAACAAATCAGAGCAAACAAACAGAAAAGCCCTGGGGGGTCCCACTAGCATGATGTCACAGGCTGGGAAGCAGTTTTGCAGCCTTTCAGGAAGAAGCAAAGATGGCGCACGGAGCCAGGTATTTGAGAGAAAGGAGAGGGAGGTGGTGAGAGGTAAGGAAGAAATCTAAAGAAGCAGAAGAAAGCAACACCAGCAGCCAACAAATGGCACTCAGGGAGCTGGCCAGTGCGGGCAGGTGGAATCTAAGTGGCACTGGGGGGAAGCTTGTGCTTCCTGGCCAATAGACTGTGACTGCAGGAAGCAGAGGAGGCTAAGTGGGGGTGAAGAAGCGGGGGGTGGTGGGAAGGCCTGTATCCTGGGTTACCAGTTGTTCTGTCTCCTGCTGGAAGCTCTGTGAAGCTGCTTTCTCGTACCTCTTGATCGCTGATCTCCAATAGGAGTCCAAGATGGTGGATCCGTGCTGCAGTAACTGATAGGGGACCTCTGCATGTATCTCTCCTTGCGCTCTGTTCTCGATTAGTTTCTTATTCCATTTGGTGCTTGGCTAAGTTCTTTATCTCTTCATTTGATGGTTGAGGGTTTCAGGAGTGATGTATGACTCTGTTTGACTTAGTTTTTCTGATCTTTGCTGTGGAGGGACGGCGTGTTGTTTCTGACTATAGTGCCGTGTTGCTGGAAGTATATATATTTAACTTTTTAAGAAACTGCCAGACTGTTTTCCAAACTTGACCACAGCATTTTACATTCCCACTAGTAATTTATGAGGGTTCCAATTTCTCCATAATATTTGACAACTTACTATACACTTGGTACTATGTATGCTGTTTTACATGCATTATCATTTATTTCACAGCCTAACCTATATATCATGGAAGGGTAAATAACCCCCAAGGTCACATGGTAGACGTAGAAGCAGTGATTGAATACAGGTCTTCCTGATGATAGAGCATGAACGCTTAATGCTTTACATGTGGCAGAGCATTTGCACATACTTCTAACTTTATCCCTTAAACAGTATTATTTTCCGTATGGTAATGTGTGAGCAGTTATGATTTCGCCTCCTAAGTGAATTGCGTGTAGTGGTGCAGAAAGAGCACTTGATTTATAATGGGGAAAAAAACCCTGAAATTTGCTAATTACTAGATGTGTAAGTTTAGTTATTTAACTTTTTGGATCCTCTGTTTTCTCATGAAAGTATATGTGAATGCTCTCAACAGAGTGCCTGGCAAATAGTTGGAGCTCAGTAAATGTTTAAATATTAATAATAAATTACCAGAGAAACTGATAGCAGAGGAATCTTAAAGAACTTTTTTTTTTTCCCTCTTCTATAAGCAGGCATTCCTTTGGAAATTGATAGCACCTTGGGCCAAATTATCTATACTTGTGGCTGTAGAAATGTTGGGTTGTATTTTCTTTACTTTTCGATTGAGCTCTTATGTGACTTCAGGTGGTCCAGTGAATGTTTTATAATAATAATATACCTAAAGGCTTTTCCATAAAAATGCATGCCGTAATGCCTTAATTATGTCTGGGAAACCTAGGGCAAGAGTGCCCTTAAGTAGACTAGGAACCTGCTTCTCCCCTTCAGAGTTCTTTTTCAAGTGTGTACACTTGTATTGGCTATGACTTCTCAATTATATGTTTAGAAGTACTGCTCCTTCATAACCACAAGTGTTTATTTAGTAAACATACCTATAACTCTAGTATCAGTATGTTTTGAAAGGAGTTACATAAAAATAGCAATTTAAATTTGCTTATCATTGCTTTAGCTCAAGCAGATAAAGCTGGGAAGTAAAAGTAAGTCTTCTAAAATTTCATAAGGATAAAAACCTTTAGGAGCCCATTTGGAAATGATTATTTTGTTACTGGTGTGTGTGTGTGTCTTGATTCTTGTCCGAGCTGAAAATGAGAGAAGAATGCAATATATGAGATTTACTGCATACTTACTATAGTATTTGAAAAGTTTTTTGACTGTCGCATATAGTATAAAATACAGATTTGTTGAAATAGAACAACCTGCAAAATACATCAGACAGAGAATTTTCTCAGGATTTACCAGGAGACTTAGCTTCAGCATAGTTCACTGTCACATGGGCTATAGAGCATACCAGTGGAAGCCGTTCAATATAGTATAGGGTTAAATACCTGGAAAATAAAAGTAGAAAATTAAAACAAATGAAGCACAATAATTTTACTTAAAAATCTTAGACATGTTTGTGTATCTGAAACAAACATGTTATGAAACAATACTTACCTATAGTTTGAAGAACGCTGACCTGCTTCCTGTTTTTGTGTGCAGACAAGTTGATTCCTATTCACAGTGACCCTATAGGACAGAGTAGAACTGCTCCACAGGGTTTCCAAGGTTGTAATCTTTAAAGGAGCAGATTAGCACATCTTTCTCTCATGGAGCGGCTGTTGGGTTCAAAACACCGACTTTTTGGTTAGCAGGTGAGCACTTACCCACTGAGCCACCAGGGCTCCTTTCGACCTACTTCCTACCAGCTCTTAATTCCTTCACCTCCTGCTTTTGTTCTAATTGTCTTTTGTGATGATTTTCTAGAACCATTTTCAGGTTTGCATTTATATAAGGGGGCTATAGGCATCTCCCTTACGTTGTATCTTTTACTTGCAGTGAAACCCTCATTTTACAGATGAGGAACCGGAAATTCAGAGAGATCATTGACTCACCAAGATCACACAGCTGGTAGAAGAGAGCCAAAATTTGATTTTCAGTCTATTTGATACTAAAGCCTGATGTCTTTTTCTATCTGTGTTGCCTCTAGATTACTGATATAAAGTAGATTACTTGGAAGAAGGTACTTTCCAATCATACTCTTTCCATTTTGGGTATATTACTGTGGTTAGTCTACCTATGTATATAAAATAGCCGTGATACAGATTTTTTTCTTATTTCTAGATTATATCAGGTATTTTCAGGGCACCTTTTCCTTGATGGAAGGATTCAGGACAGGCTACTTTTTTTTTTTTTTTAATATTTGTGTTTTTGATGAATGTTTACACAGTAAATTAGGTTCCCATTTGACAGTTTCTGTACAGATTGTTCAGTGACATTTGTTACATTTTTCACCACGTGTCAACATTCTCTTTGATTGTGTTCTGGATGTTTCGTTTCCAGTACTCTAGTTTTCCTGTCTCTTTATCTTCTCATCTTTGCTTTGGAGTAATTGTTGAGCTTTTTGTGTCATATAGAGAGTTGTTTTTAATAGCGCACCACACTTATGGGCAATATCCTTTATTTTGTGTGCCACTCTGTTATTTCACCAAAAGGTGATCTTGGGATAGTTTCGGTTCAAGGTTTGAAGAGTATCTCAGGACAGTAGTCTCAGGGAGTCCTCTGGTCTAACTGGTCCAGTAAATCAGGACTTTTTAAGAATTTGAGTTCTATAGAACAGGCTACTTTTGAGAGTAATTCCTCAAAACTTTGACATGTGTAAATATGCCCAATTTATAGATCAGTTGAAGTAACACTGGCAAAAGGTTCCAGCCACCTGTCCTACTAAACCTGAGCTCCTTTAGCAGGAATTGTATGTTATTTATCCTGGTGCCAAGCATAGTGTCTGGCACAGACTAAGTTCCTAGTAAAATGTTTGTAGAATGAACTAACTAATTAAGAACGCTTATGCTGTAGTCAGCTGATGGAGTTCTGGTGTTCTTTTGATTTTCAAAACCATGTTGCTTAAGAAGCATTACCATTAAGACATTTCCTGTGTTTATTTTTTAAGGATTTACAGAAACATCTTTTCTGTTTTACTCTTAATGCATTCTTACAGGCAGGGATATTCCATCTTAATAGTAAATTATGTCAGTAGATTATACCAGAGAACATTGATAGAGTATTTATTGAGTATCCACTATCCATAAGGCCCTGTACTTGGTAGGTACTGTAGGCTATAGAAAGAGAATCAGATTTCATTTTTGCTTTCAGAAATCTTGTAGTTTTACAGGAGACTCACCTCAGATGAAATAATATTTGTGAAAATGCTTTGTAAATGGTAAAATCACAAATACTTGTTATTGCTTTCATATGGTATGTGTATGAACAATTTTAATCTGCCGCCTTTTGAATATCCTCTGCCACAGTTTAACTCAAGTTTTATGACCGTTCCCTTTGAACTATTGCAGCAGGGTTTAATTGCTCTCCTTGACATCAGAATCTATCCTCTCTTCTGCACAGTGCCAACAGAACTATTTTTCTAAGTTTGATGTGAGCATGTCCAATCCATTAGTACTTCCAAACCCTCATTGTATCCTCGTATTTACTAGCCATGACCTACTTTGACGACAGACCTGCCTACTACCTTTCTTTACAGCCTTGTCACTGCCCACATCCAACCCCAAGCACCCTTATGATCTAGAGTTCCAGGGCTTGGCGTAAGGAACTCCTGTATTTACTCCACATTGACAGAACTACCATAGTCATTCACACCCCCATTGTTTTGCACATTCTATTTTCTCTTCCTGAAATGCTATTAATTAACTCCTTGTCTAGTAAAATTGTATTCATTCTTCAGGTCCTGGCACAAATGTCACCACTTAAATAAAAGCTTCCTTGATCTCCCTTCTTTCCTAGGATGAGATATTGTTCTCTTCTCTGTGGTTTCATAGTAGTTTATAGGTATCTCAGTTACTCAGTTGATAGATAATTCACTGACTATTTTTTCACTCTCCAGTTATTTGTTTACATGACTGCCTCTCTAAATCCCGAACTTCTGGGAACGAGGATTCTTTCTTATCATCTTTAGCCTCCCAGTACTTGTTGTGGTATTCTCACATAGCAGTGCTTGGTAAATGTTTGGTTTAGCCCTCCAGAAAGATTATTGTGTACAAAACAGACATATTTAAATATTAGGTCAGGAAGACTTCTGGTGACGTTTAATTTGAGTATAAATATGGAGTTAGGTGATTTATAATTCTCAGTCTAGCCTCTGTCCACAGCTCCCTTGTTAAAACTGTCTTGATTTGTGTCTTGCATATTATACTGATTTAACTATAAATGACTAAAGATGGCAATTCTTATTTCTTCCTTTCCTTGAGTAAAGCACATAACCTCTTTGTCTCTATTTCCTGCTGAGGATAATAATACACTTATCTAACAGTTGTTATGAGAATTGACTTGAGTTAAAAAGCACTTTGGGCAGTACTTGGCACATAGTAAACAGTACATGTTAGATGCTGTTATTATTCTAGTAAGAATTTATAACTTTAAGATGTGTTGTATTGCTAATGTAAGAAAAAAATTTTAATTAATGTAAAAACTTTACTTTTGTATTTTTTTATTTATTCATAAAATATTTGTTTTATACCTGCTAAGATGAATAAGCCAAAGTCCTTGACTTTGCAGTGCTTAGCTATAAAATTCTTCTTGACTCAAAAGAGAGCCAACATGGTGCTATAGACAGAAGCACCACACTGTCCCTCCACAGCAAATACCTGAAAAACTAAGTAAAACAGAGATAGATGTCAATCCTGGAACCCTAAGCATCAAATGAAGAGATAAAGAACTCAACCAAGCACGGAATGGGTTAAGAAACTGACAGAGATCAGAGAACGAGGAGAGTTACGAGTGGAGGTCCCCTATCAACTAACGCACCATGGGTCCACCATCTTGGACTCCTATCAGAGATCAGTGGACAGGGAATACTGGAAACAGATTCACAGAGCTCCCAGCGGGAGACAGAGCATCTGATAACCGGCAAGACACACTTTCCCACTCCCTGCCCTGTGACCCCCGTACCCTGCTTCCCCCACCTTGCTTCCCCCTGCTTGACCTTCGCCACTTCCTGGCTGACTGATCCACAGTTTCCTGGCGGGTTGATACCTGGCTTCCTGGAGGGCTGATTCCTGGCTTCCGGATGGCTGATTCCCGGCTTCCAGGTGGGCTGATTCTTGGTTTCCCAGCGGGTCAATTCCCAGAGGGCCAATTCACAGCTTCTCGGCAGGCCAATTCCTGGCTTCCCAGAGGGCTGATTTGATGCTTCTGGGCAGGCCCATCCACCACTTCCCAGTGGGCCGTGACAAGACAAGGGAGGCTCCAGTTCCGTGCTGTGCAGATTTGCCCCCCCTACACCGACCAGCTTCTTCACTGCCATTTCTTTGTTGCTAGTGTTGCTTTTTTTGGCCTCTTTTGGTTTCTTCCCTGCCTCTCACCTCCTACCCCTCCTTTCTCTCGTACACCGTGTGTCATTTTTGCTTCTTCTTGACAAGCTGTGAAGTGCTACTCAGCTGGGGAGCTGCCTCCCCGGTACGCGCGGCCACATTGATGGGATTCCTGGGGGAATTTTTTTTGTTTTCTCTTTCTTTTTTCCTTTTTATTTTTCTTCATTCCTCGGTTTCTCCTCTCTTTCTACTTACCTTCTTTTCCTGTCTCCTGAATACCTGGCACTGTGTATCATCTCCACCCCTTATAGCTGGGCTGTACTGCATGGCTTGGGAGCCACATACTTGATCTGCGCAGTCATGCTGGTGAGATCCCTGGGGGCATTTAAAAATTTATTTATTTAAAAATATTTTTTTCCTTTTTGTTTTCCTTCATTTCTTGGTTTCTTATCTCTCCACTCCAACGGCAGGCTCCCTCAGCACTTTTTTTTTTTTTTTTTGCTCCTGTTTCTCTCTCCTTTCTCTCTACTTTTCCATACCCAGCCTAGCTCCACACATCACAACCTCTTCCCCACCCCCCCGACTCTCCCCCGCCTGCCTGTACCGTGTGTTGAACATTGCAGTCCAGAGAGGCACAGGTACGACCTACTGGAACCTGCCCTGCACTGACCACTGACTAACCATCTCAGCCCCAGTATGTGCCACAAACAACCCATCCCAGCCCGTCCCCTTCAGCTG
The DNA here is from genome assembly GCF_000243295.1 of Trichechus manatus latirostris. Lineage (NCBI taxonomy): Eukaryota > Metazoa > Chordata > Mammalia > Sirenia > Trichechidae > Trichechus > Trichechus manatus. Next base: position 7,530,894 of record NW_004444024.1, on the reverse strand, counting down.
GACCTACCCTGCTGCACCATAGCTGAGCAACTGGCCCTGCCCATTGGACAAAGAGGTGAAAAATATCATGTCCCCAGGTGAGCAAACAACAAAGAATGCACAGCCTGCCTGCTCAGACATAACCAAATAAAAAAAGTAGGATGAAACAAATAAATCTACGGTCAGTAAATGAAGAAAATAACTACTGAATGTCCCGAAGACAGCAGACAATATCAAAACGTACAAAAAAACAGGACAGGATGGTTCAGTAGGCTTCCAAAATAAAGCACCGGATGACTTTCCAGTAGAAGAAAAGGCACTAGAACTACTTGATAGGGAATTCAAATCTCTAATATTCAGAGCTATCCAAGAATTGAAGCAAAAAGCAGACAAAAATGAGGAAAACATAGATTTATGGAAAAGGCAGACAAATTCATGGAAAAGATAGACACAAAAATGGAAGAATTCAGGAAAATAATACAGGAACAAAATGCCAAAATAAATTCACAACTAGAAATCATACAAAAACAATAATTAGAAATCCAAAAGATACACAACAAGATTTCAGAAATAGACAATGTCCTAGAAGGGCTGAGGAGTAGGTTTGAAACAATGGAAGACAGGATCAGTGAAATTGAAGACACTTGGATACAACTTTGTTTGAGGAGAAATCAGAAACAAAGAACAAAGAAAACTGAAGAAATCCTGAGAATTATGTGGGATACAATCAAAAGCAAAAATCTGCACATGATTTGAGTTCCAGAACAGGGGAGAAAATGGAAAACACAGAGAGGATCATTGAAGAATTGCTGACAGAAAACTTCCCTAATATCATGAATGATGAAAAGCTGACCATCTAAGAAGCTCAATGAACCCCATATAGGATACACAACAAAAGAAAATCACCTAGGCATATCATAATCACACTCGCTAAAACCAAAGACAAAGAAAGAATCCTGAGAGCAACTCGAGAAAAATGAAAAGTCACATACAGAGAGGAAACAATGAGACTAAGCTGTAATTACTTGGCAGAAGCCATGCAGGCGAGAAGGCAACAGGATGACATATATAAAACCTTAAAAGAAAAAAATGCTAACCAAGAATAATATATCCTGCCAAACTGTCGTTCAGATATGATGGTGAAATTAGGACATTTCTAGATAAACAGAAATTAAGGGAATATGTAAAAACCAAACCAAATTTACAAGAATTATTAAAGGAAGTCCTTTGGTTTGATAACAAACAACATCAGATGACAGCCTGAATCTAGGACACAAGATCGCACCAGCCAGATACCAACCTAGGAAATGAACTCTCAAGGACAATTTAAAACCAAGAGATTTACAACAGGGAACCAGAGAGGTTAATCTGAAAATGACAACAACATCAGAACAATAAAAGCGAGAATAAATGGTGTAGGTGTAGAACTTTCTAATGGAGAGGTAAGCAAGGCAATACCAAATAATAATAGACTGGTTCAGACTTAGGAAGATAAGGGTAAATTTCAAGGTAGCCACAAAGAAAATTAACAAATCTACTCATCAAAATAAAGTAAAAGTACATGAAGTCTCAGTAAACACAAAATCTGCAAAAAAAAAAAAAAAGAAATGAAAAAAAAATCCACAGAGTAAGAGGAACAGAGACATTGTCAGCACCACAAAAGAAAGCACTACAAAATGACAACAGTAAACACACCTATCAATAATTACACTAAACGTAAATGGCCTAAATGCACCCATAGACAGTGACAAAATGGTTAAAACAAACAGGATCTATCGGTATGCTGTCTACAAGAGGCACATCTTAGAAACAAAGACATAAATTTATTAAAAATCAAAGGATGGAAAAAAATACATCAAGCAAACAGCCACCAAAAAAGAGCAGGAGTGGCAATACTAATCTCAGAAAAAATAGACTTTAAAACAAAATCCACCATAAAATACAAAGAAGGGCAATATATCATGATTAAAGGGAAAATCCAGTATGAAGACATAACTGTAATAAATATCAACACACCCAGTGACAGGGCTTCAAAATACATAAAGCAGAGTTTAACAGCTCTGAAAAGAGAAATCGACAGTTCCACTATAATATCAGGAGAATTCAAGTCATCACTCTAAGTAAAGGAAAGAACATCTAGAAAGAAACTCAACGAAGATACAGAAGATCTAAAGCCCACAATCACCGAACTTGACCTCAAAGGCGTATATAGAACACTTCACCCAACAGCTGCAAAGTACACGTTCTTTTCCTGCACACGTGGGACGTTCTCCAGAATAGCCAAATCTTAGGCCACAGAGCAACCGCCAACAAAATCCAAAACACTGAAATAATACAGAGTATCTTCTCTGATCACAACACCATCAAAGTAGAAATTAACAACGGGTAAAGCAAGGGAAAAAAATCAATTACATGGAAACTAAATAACACCCTGCTTAAAAACCACCAAGTAATAGAAGAAATCAAAGATTGATTCAAAAAATTCCTAGAATCAAATGAGAATGAAAACACATCATACCAAAACTTTTGGGAACAGCAAAGGTAGTGATCAGGGGTCAGTTTATAGCAACAGATGCACACATCAAAAAAGAAGAAAGGGACAAAATCAAAACGCTAGCTACACAACTTGAACAAATAGAAAGAGAACAGCAAAAGACGCCTACAGCCACCAGAAGAAAGGAAATAAAAAAGATCAGAGCAGAAATAAATGAATTAGAGAATAGTAAAACAGTAGAAAGGATCAGCAAAACCAAAAGTTGGTTCTTGGAAAGGATAAACAAAATCGACAAACCATTAACCAAACTGACAAAAGAAAAACAGGACAGAACACAAATAACCCAAATAAGAAATGAAATGGGGGATATTACATCAGACCCAACTGAAATAAAAAGGATCATAACAGAGTATTATGAAAAACTATACTCCAAAAAATTTGAAAAACTAGAGGAAATGGATGAATTTCTAGAAACACACTACCTACCCAGACTATGACAAACTGATGTTGAAAATCTGAACAGACCCATAACAAGAGAAGAGATTGAAAAGATAATAAAAAACTCCCAACAACAACAACAACAAAAAAAAAAAACGCCCTGGCCCAGATGGCTTCACTGGAGAATTCTAACAAACATTCAGAGAAGAGCTTACAATCGTCCTACTCAAATTTCAGAACATAGAAAAGGAAGGGATACTTCCAAATTCATTATATGAAGCCAGCATAATCCTGGTACCAAAACCAGGCAAAGACACCACAAAAAAAAGAAAATTGCAGACCAGTAACACGCATGAATATAGATGCAAAAATTCTAGCCAATAGAATTCAGCATCATATCAAAAAAATAATACACCATGACCAAGTAGGATTCATACCAAGTATGCAAGGATGGTTCAACATTAGAAAATCAGTCAACATAATTGTCTTAGTCATGTAGTCCTGCTATAACAGAAATACCACAAGTGGATGGCTTTAACAAAGAGAAGTTTATTCTCTCACAGTCCAGTAGGCTACAAGTCCAAAT
>NW_004444024.1:7487226-7527297 GCF_000243295.1 Trichechus manatus latirostris | reverse complement strand
CTCAAAACAGATTGACTTAAGACACTATCCAATCAGTATAACTGCCACTATTCTGTCTTATTAGATCATAGTGATTGAATTTACAACACGTAAGGAGTCACATCAGGTTACAGAATGGTACACAATCATACATGACCCAGCCAAGTTGAGAGATATTTTTGGGGGACACAATTCAGTCCATGACAGTAATCCACCATATAAATAAAAGAATCATGAGATCATTTCAATTAACGTAAAGAAGCATTTGACAAAGTCCAACACCAGTTCCTGAGAAAAACTCAATAAAATAGGTATAGAAAGGGAATTCCTCAACATAATAAAGGGCATCTATACAAAACCAACAGCCAACATAATTCTTAATGGAGAGAGGCTGAAAACATTCCCCTTGAGAACAGAAACAGGTCAAGGATGCCATTTATCACCACTCCTATTTAACATTGTGCTGAAAGTATTAGGTATAGCAATAAGGCAAGAAGAAGAAATAAAAGGCATCCAAATTCATAATGAAGAAGTAAAACTGTCCCTATTTGCAGACGATATGATATTATATATAGAAAACCCAAAAGACTCTACGAGAAAACTGCTGGAAGTAAGAGAAAGATTCAGCAGTGTAGTAGGATACAAGATAAGCATACAAAAATTAGTTGGATTCGTATACACCAACAAAGAGAATGACGAAAAGGAAATCAGGAAAACAATACCATTTATAATAGCCCCTAAAAAAATAAAATACTTAGGAATAAAGCTAGCCAGAGATGTAAAAGACTTGTACAAAGAAAACTACAAAACACTACTGTAAGAAACCAAAAGAGATCTACATAAATGGAAAAACATACCATGCTCATGGATAGGTAGACTCAACATTGTGAAAATGACAGTTCTACCCAAAGCAATCTACAAATACAATGCAATCCTGATCCAATTACCAACTGTCATGGGTTGAATTGTGTCCCCCCAAAAATGTGTTCATCAAGTTGGGCCATGATTCCCTGTGTTGTGTGGTTGTCCTCCATTTTGTGATTGTAATATTACATTTAAAAGGATTAGGGTGGGATTGTAACACCACCCTAACCCAGGTCACATCCCTGATCCAGTAGAAAGGGAGTTTCCCTGGGGTGTGGCCTGCACCACCTTTTATCTCTTGTAAGAGATAAAAGGAAAGGGAAGCAAGCAGAGAATTGGGGTCCTCATACCACCAAGAATGAAGCACCGGGAGCAGAGCACGTCCTTTGGACCCGAGGTTCCTGTGCAGAGAAGCTCCTAGTCTGGAGGAAGACTGATGATGACGAGGACCTTCCTCCAGAGCCAACAGAGAAAGCCTTCCCCTGGAGCTGATGCCCTGAATTTGGACTTCTAGCCTACTAGACTGTGAGAAAATAAATTTCTCTTTGTGAAAGCCATCCATTTGTGGTATTTCTGTTGTAGCAGCACTAGATGACTAAGATACCAGCATCGTTCTTTAAAGAGAGGGAAAAAACAATATTAACTTTATATAGAAAGGGAAGAGGTCCCCAATAAGTAAAGCACTATTGAAGAAGAATAAAGTAGGAAGACTCACACTACCTGACCGGAGAGCCTGCTATACAGCTACGGTAGTTAAAACAGCCTTGTACGGGTACAACAACAGATACATTGACCAGTGGAACAGAATTGAGAACCCAGTTATAAATCCATCCACCTGTGGTCACCTGATCTTTGACAAGGGCCCAAAGTCCACCAAATGGTAAGAAGACAGTCTTTTTAACAAATGGTGCTGGCAGAATCAGATGTCCATCTGCAAAAAAATGAAATAGGACCCATACCTCACACCATACACAAAAACTAATTCAAAATGGATCAAAAACCTAAATATAAAACCAAAAACTATAAAGATCATAGAAGAAAAAACAGGATCAAGGCTAGGGACCCTAATACACAGCATTAACAGTATACAAAAACCATAACTAACAACATACAAACTCCAGAAGATAAGCTAGGTAACTGGGATTTTCTAAAAATTAAACACTTATGCTCATCAAAAGACTTCAGCAAAAGAGTAAAAAGAGAATTTTTAGACTGGGGTAAAAATTTTGGCTGTTACAAATCTGACAAAGGTCTAATCTCTAAAGTCTACATGAAAATCCAACACTTCTACAACAAAAAGACAAATAATCCAATTAAAATTTGGGCAAAGGAAATGAACAGACACTTCACCAAAGAAGACATTCAGGCAGCTAACAGACACATGAGGAAATGCTTGCGATCACTAGCCATCAGAGAAATACAATTCAAAACCACAGTGATATACCATCTCACCCTGGCATTACTGGCACGAATCAAAAAAACAGAAAATAACAAATACTGGAGAGGCTGCGGGGAAATTGGGACTCTTAGGCATTGCTGGTGGGAATCCAAAATGGTACAACCCTGTTGGAAAACAATGTGGCACTTCCTTAGGAAGCTAGAAATAGAAGTACCATATGATCCAGCAACTCCAGTCCTAGGAGTATACCTAGAGAAATAAGAGCTGTCACATGAATAGATATATGCACACCCATCTTCATTGCAACATTGTTCACAATAGCAAAAAGATGGAAACAACCTAGATGCTGATCAATACATGAACGGATAAACAAACTATGGTACATACACAGTGTTATACTACTGAATGATAAAGAACATTGATGAATCTGCAAAGCATCTCACAACACGGATGAATTTGGAAGACATTATGCTGAGTGAAATAAGTATCACTAAAGGACAAATATTGTGTGAGACCACTACTATAAAAATTCATGAAAAGGTTTACACACAAGAAGTAACAATCTTTGTTGGTTACCAGGGATGGGAGGGATGGGGTGGAAATACTAAATAGGCAATAGATAAGTGGTATCTTTGCTGAAGGATGAGACAGTACACAGTACTGGGGAAGCCAGCACAACTTGTACAAGGAAAGGTCGTGGAAGCTCCATAGACACTTCCAAACTCCCTGAGCAACTGAATTGCTGGGTGGAGGGCTGTGAGGACTGTGGTCTTGGGGAACATCTATCTCAATTGGCATAACACAGTTTATAAAGAAAATGTTCTGCATTCTATCTTGGTGAATAGTGTCTGGGGTCTTTAAAAGCCTATGAGCAGCCATCTAAGATACTCCACTGGTCTCACCCCTTCAGGAGCAAGGGAGAATGAAGAAAACAAGTTACAAGGGAAAGATTAGTCCAAAGGACTAATGGACCACAACTACCACGGCCTCCACTAGACTGAGTCCAGTACAACTAGATGGTGCCTGGCTACCACCACTGACTGCTCTGACCAGGATCACGAGAAAGGGTCCCAGAAAGAGCTGGAGAAAAATGTAGTACAAAATTCTAACTCACCAAAAAAGACCAGACTTACTGGCCTAACAGAGACTGGAGAAAACCTGAGAGTATGGTCCCCAGACCCGCTTTAACTCAGTAATGAAGTCACTTCATAGGTTTACCTTTTAGCCAAAGATTAGACAGACTCATAGGATAAAACGAGACTTAAGGGGTACACCAGCCCAGGGGCAAGGACGAGAAGGCAGGAGGGGACAGGAAAGCTGGTAATAGGGAACCCAAGGTCGAGAAGGGGTAGTACTGACATGTCATGGGGTTGTTACCAGTGTCATAAAACAATATTTGTACTGTTAAATGAGAAGCTAGTTCTGTAAACCTTCATCTAAAGTACAATTTAAAAAAGTTCTTTTTGACTCAGGTTTGAAAAGGTTTGAGCAAAGACAGTATGATCACATGGAATGATCTCTGAACCGGGGTCATAAGCTTCATGTTTCAGCTCAGTTGCTAACTAACTTTCAGTAAGGTCCTTCTTAAATGTCTAGTACATACCTCAAACTTACTGTGTCCAAAATAAAGCTCTTGTCAACTCCATTCTCCCAGTGTTTTATTCATTAGTCAAAAGCACTTCTATTCTTCCATTTGTTCAAGCCAAGAAATCTAGATGTCACCCTTGATTTTCTTTTCAGTTTCCTCTACACTCATTCCATCAAAAGTTAATGACCTCCAAAATATAGCTGTCTACTTCTCGCTGTTCCCACTGCTAACATCCTAGTCCATGTCACCATTATCCTCTTGCCTTAAAATTGGTCTCCTGGCTTCTGTTCTTGCCCCTTTGCAATCCATTTTCCACGCAGCAACCATATTTTTTAAACAAATTTAGGTCATGTTACTCCCCAATTTAAAACCTTTCAATGGCCTTCCATCATGTTTGAAATGAAATCCTAAATCCTTTCGATCACCTACATAATTTATCTCTTGCTTACCTTTCCAACCTTATGTCTTTTTCGTACCTTGTATCACTTTCCCCCTTACACCACTTCATCTCTGCTCATCATCTTCTTTTCTTCTGACATGCCAGACCTTAAGACCTTTGTGTTAGCTTATTTCTTCTGCCTGGAATATTCCTGCTGCAGATACTCTTGTGGCTGGCCTCTTTTCTTTCAGTCATATCTCAACTTTAATGTCAACTGTCAGTTTTTTTGTGAGGCCTTTCCTGAGCAGCCAATCTAGAGTAGCACTCAGACTTTATCACATTACTCCATTTTATATTTACCATAGCATTTGTCACTACTTGATATTTTCTTACTTGTTTACCCATTTGACTTCCTCACAGAATGTTAGCTCCATGATTGCACATTGTCTGTCTCTTTTCACCGTGGTGTCTCCAGATCCTAGAACAGTTCCTGGCATATAGTAGGCATGCATAAATATTTGTAGAATCATTGAGTAAATGAATCTCTTTAAACTTTGTTTTTTTTATTGTAAAATAAAGATTTGGATCTGAATGATGTCCAAGGATCCTTTCTCCCCTTTTTTGAAATACCTTGTGTTCTGAGTTGTTAGAAATAAAAAGGATTATTGGTCCATTTATTGTATATATGAGTCCAAGATAAATGTTAATGATCTCACTGAAATAAATTCCATGTGCTTGCTATGTAGGCACGTGAAACCTTCTTTCCTTATAAATTTTTGGCTGATGTGGAGCCTTTAAATGGTCACTTTCCTCCCCCTTACTGTAACATTTTCCATCCTCACCCAACCTTGGTTTTCTGTGTGTAGATGTTAGGAGGAAAAGACACGAGGTATTGCCAGGGAATAGCAGCTGGCAGGCAGCCAAGAAGCCTCCTAGGTTGAGTATTTGGCATTCAGCCTTGTAGGCACAGAACATTGATTTTGTGTGTATCAGCAGAAGGGGCTGTCCCTCAGGCACTGTGCAGGGGGATGCAACTGGATGTGACCTCTCGTTAACCAAATTTAGAGAGAATCAAACATAAAACTGGTAGTATGGGATAATAATTTGTGGTGATAAGTATGAATGTTTTAGATATTGGAACGTTCTCTTCCTACAGAGAAACTGTATGAGAAGCCAAATTATAAGGCTGCTTGGTGAGAATCACGTTAAAACACAACAACAACCAATCTAGTGGGGATTAATTTGCTCCAAGGAACCAAGAATACACTGTTGTATATTCTGATAGGCTCAGCCAGTCTCTGGCTCTCTGGTCAAACTATAGCCTATGGGCCAAATCTGGCCCACTGCCTGTTTTTGTATAACCTGCAAGTGAACAATGGTTTTTAGATTGCAACTAATGTCACATAACAATATGGGTATAAATATTTGTATGAGAAATTAACTTGAGCTGTAAACTTTCACCTAAAGTACAATTAAAAAAAGTACTTTTTACATATTTAAGTGTTTGGGAAAAATCAAAAGAATAATACTTTTTGACGTGAAAATTACGCGAAATTTAATTTCATTGCCCTTAAATAAAGTTATATTGGAACACAGCTACACTTGTTAATTTGTATTTTCTCTGTAACTGCTTTTGTACTATTACAGCTGAGTTGAATACAGGTAGTTGCAAAAGAGACCATAAAAGCTTAAATTAGTTTCTGTCTGGCCCTTTATAGAAAAAGTTTGCTGACCCTTGGTGTAGAAGATTTAGGTAGTCCTGAATAAGAATTATTTAGATGTTCTTGAGAGTACTTTTTTTATTTGCAAGTTTTATGTGTAGTGTTTACATTCTGGTGGCAGTATGTTAAGGCTCTTCAAGCATATTTAAATAGATCTTTTTTTTTTTTTAAATCAAATACCACAGGTCCATATGTAATAATATCTTACATTGCCTGTAAAGAAATAAAAAATGAGTTAGTACATTTATCTCTGAATATTACCACAACAAAAGCTTTGTACCCTAAACACTGAAAATAAAGAACATGAGTAAATTAAAGTTAAGCAATGCAGGGACAGAGGCCTGTATCTTATTTATCTTTGTATCCACTCCTGTTTCCCTTTCCCCCCTTTCACACAGTAGATACTAATCAATAGTTGTTTATTTGTATTTGAAATCTGTGATACCATGAACCACTGACTGTGCTTCAAGATTTGGATTGTTGGCCAAGTTTTGAGCTATGTCATTCTGGACCCATCTCAGGTACTGAGCATTACCCTGTACTATAGTCAGTGAACACCTGTCTCTTCCTCTAGCGTCCTGGTATACAGCAGGTCATTTAAATAAATACTTCATCCAAGTCATAAGCTGGACTTTGCATTATTGGTTGTTCCTCTGTCACTCTTTTTTTTTTTTTTTCCAATTGTGATATTAATCACATACCACAAAATTCACCCTTTTAAAGTATACAGTAGTTTTTAGTATATTCTCAAGGATGTGCAATCGTCACCAGTATCTAATTCCAGAATATTTTCATCATCCCAAAAAGAAATCTCATACCAATTAGGGAGCTCTGGTGACACAGTGGTTAAGAGGTCGGCTGCTAACCAAAAGGTCAGCAGTTCAGATCCACCAGCTGCTCCTTGGAAACCCTATGGGACAGTTCTACTCTGTCCTATGGGGTCTCTATGAGTCGGAACCCACTCCACGGCATATGACAACAACAGCATACCCATTACCAGTCACTCTCCATTCCTCCCCACCATCACCCGCTGTTGTTGTGTGCCAGCATTCAGACTCATCGTGTCCCTATAGGACAGAGAACTGCCCCATAGGGTTTCCTAGGCTGTAATCTTTATAGGAACAGATGGCCAGATCTTTTCTCCTGAGGAGCCACTGGTGGGTTTGAACCACCAACCTTTCAGGTAGCAACCAAATGCTTAACCATTGTGCCACCAGGGCTCCTTCCCCCACCCCCTAACAACCACTGATCTACTACCTATATTTTGCTTATTCTGGGTATTTTATATGCATAGAAGCATATAACATGTAGCCTTTCGTGTCTGGCTTCTTTTACTTAGCATAATGTTTTTAAGGTTCATCTATGTTGTAGCATTTATCAGTACTTCATTCCTTTTTATGGCTGCGTAAAATTCCACTGTGTGGTTATGCCACATTTTGTTTATCTGTTCATCAGTTGATGGACATTTGGGTTATTTCCACTTTTGATTGTTGTGAATAATGCTACTTTGAAGAATTGTGTACAAGTGTTTGTGTGTACGTATGTCTTTTCTCTTGGGTATATTCCTAGGAATGGAATTGTTGGATCATATGGTAACTCTGTGCTTTTAAATTTTTGAGAAACTGCCAAACTGTAAATAGCTTTTGTATTTGTCTGTTTGGGCTGAAATTCCAGCCCTAGTATTATAAACTTGGGCATGGTAGGTAGCCTCTCTGTGCATCAATTTCCTTCTCTATAAAATGGAATCATAAGTGTACCTAGCTCAGCCTTAATACAGTAAATTTCTCAATAAATGTTAATGTAGTTATTATTATTATACTTATTTGTTATAACACCTCTTATTTTTAGCATTACAGTTTATTAAATACTTACCTGACAGTTTATTAAACATTTACCTGACACATATGCCAAGCACTGGGCCAGTTGCATGGGATACAGAGATGAATAAGGCACTGTTTCTCTCCTAGAAAAGCTCTACCTTTTTTTTTTGGACAGACATGTCATTTTTTTTCTTTTTATTATATATAGAGCCCTTTGTCATGTTCTGTATTCTTAATCACTTAGCAATTCTTTCTGTTTCTCATGTATATAACCTTCATCTCTTTTTTCCCCCATCTATTTCTAACTCCAACTCTACGTGGAAATGAGTCTCATTTTCTCATTCCCTGAAGCCCATCATTTAGACAGATTTATGGAAGCTTTGGTAGAAGTTTAAAGAGAAAGAAAGTCTGATAATAATGGCTACCATTTATTGAATGTCTGCTTTGCACCTGGCAAATAATTTATTTTTAATTCTCATAACAGCATTGGTAGATGTTGATGTCATTCCCATTTATACGTCATTTAAGATCATCTCTAGGTCCATTGTCAGAATGCAGACTCAGACGTAGTTGTGGTCCTTAAGGAATTTTCAGTGCAATTAAAGAGCCCACATTAAAAAGATCCAAGATCATTTGAAAAAGGGATAATTGTAATTTGTTTATATATATGTAGGTGAGGAGACCGGGAATAGTAACATGATTGCAGTGATTTCAGTGTCTTATATTTGTTCTCCCTTGTCTCTGCCCTTTACTTGGTGTAAACGGAAGGAGCATGATGCTGGAATCAAACTGCTGAGCTTGTTTTCGCATGTTTAAAGTGATACCTCTTGGGTTATTGTTTTTAGGTGTTTTAGGAGATAATTTCTAATTTTAAAACATTTTCATTCCTCTAGTAAGAACCCCAGTATCCATTAGCAGTAATTCCTCATTCTCCCTTTTCTTAGTCCTAGACAACCACTAGTTTACTTTCTGTCTGTAGATTTGCCTATTGTGGACATTTCATATAAATGGAATCATGCAATATGTGGCCCTTGTGTTTGGCTTCTTTCGCTTAGCATGATGTTTTCAAGGTTGATCCATGTTGTAGCATGTACTTCACTCTTTTTTATGGCTGAATAATATTCCATTGTATGGATATACATTTTATTTACCCATTTATCAGTTGAGAGATCTTTGGTTGTTTCCATTTTGGGGCTATTATGAATAATGCTGCTGTGAACATTCATATTCAAGTTTTTGTGTGTGTGTGTGTGTGTGGACATATGTTTTCATTTCTTGTGTGTATATACCTCGGAGTGAAATTACTAAGCCATCTTGTAGCTGTATTTAAAATTTGAGGAACTGCCAAGCTGTTCTCCAAAGTGACTGCACCATTTTACATTCCTACCACCAGTGTACGAGATTCTAGCTTCTTCACATCCTGACAAACATTTTTTGTTGTATCTGTCTTTTTGAGTATAGCTGTCCTAGTGGGTGTGATATGGTATCTCATTGTGGTTTGAATTTGCGTTTCCCTAATGACTAATAGGAGCCCTGGTGGCACAGTGGTTAAGTGGTACAGCTGTTAACCACAAGGTCAGCAGTTCGAATCCACCAGCCGCTACTTGCAAACCCTGTGGGGCAGTTCTTCTCTATCCTATGGGGTCACTATCAGTTGGAACTGACTCGACGGCAACAGGTTTGGTTTTTTTTTTTTTTTTTTTAATTGTATTTTAAATGAAGCTTTACAGAGCAAATTAGTTTCTCATGAAACAACACACATGTTGTTTTGTGACACTGGTTGCCCCCCCCCACGACATGTCAACACTCTTCACCTTCTCAACCTTGGGTTCCCCGTTACCAGCTTTCCTGTCCCCTCCTGCTTTCTCATCTTTGCCCCTGGGCTGGTGTGCCCATTTAATCTCATTTTCTTTTACTGGCCTGTCTAATCTTTGACGGAGGAGTGAACCTCAGAAGTGACTTCAGTACTGAGTTAAAAGGGAATCTGGGGGCCATACTCTCAGGGTTTCTCCAGTCAGGTTTGGTATTTTTTAATGACTAATAATGTTGAATGTCTTTTATTATACTTATTAGCCATTTTATATCTTCTTTGGTGAAATGTCTATTCAGATCCTGACACTTTAGCTTTTGATATAATCACATTAGGGTCTTCTCTGTATACGATCCCAAAAATCTTCCTTTTCCTCTGTATATATCAGGGTTTTTTCCTCTATAAAATACAAAGCTGTCAGTCAGAGTAAGTATGGCTTTTCAGAGAATGGAAAATTCATTCTTCCTGTGAGCCTTTGAAAACTCTCCATCCCTGGATTTTAGAACCCGTTATAACGCCACAGTAATCAAAACAGCCTGGTACTGGTACAACAACAGATACGTAGACCAGTGGAACAGAATTGAGAACCCAGATGTAAATTCAGCCACCTATGAGCAGCTGATATTTGACAAAGGCCAAAAGTCTGTTAAATGGGGAAAAGACAGTCTTTTTAACAAATGGTGCTGGTATAAGTGGATATCCATCTGCAAAAAACTGAAACACGACCCATACCTCACACCATGCACAAAAACTAACTCAAAATGGATAAAGACCTAAATATAAAATCGAAAACAATAAAGGTCATGGAAGAAAAAATAGAGACAACAATAGGAGCCCTAATATAGGGCATAAACAGAATAAAAAACATAACAATGCACAAACACCACAAGAGAAAGTAGATAACTGGGAGCTCCTAAAAATCAAACACTTACGCTCATCAAAAGACTTCACCAAAAGAGTAAAAAGACAACCTACAGACTGGGAAAAAATTTTTGGCTACGATATATCCGATCAGGGTCTAACCTCTAAATTCTACAAGATACTGCAAAACTTCAACCACAAAAAGACAAATAACTCCATTAAAAAATGGGCAAAGGATATGAACAGGCACTTCACCAAAGAAGACATTCAGGCGGCTAACAGATAAATGAGGAAATGCTCATGATCATTAGCCATTAGAGAAATGGAAATCAAAACTACGGTGAGATACCATCTCACCCCAACAAGGCTAGCATTAATCCAAAAAACACAAAATAATAAATATTGAAAAGGTTGTGGAGAGACTAGAACACTTACACACTGCTGATAGGGGTGTAAAATGGTACAACCGCTTTGGAAATCGATTTGGCGCTTCCTTAAAAAGCTAAAAATAGAAGTACCATATGATCCAGCAGTCCCACTCCTTGGAATATATCCTAGAGAAATAAGAGCTGTCACATGAATAGATATATGCACACCCATGTTCATTGCAGCACTGTTCACAGTAGCAAAAAGATGGAAACAACCTAGGTGCCCATCAACAGATGAATGGATAAATAAATTATGGTATATTCACACAATGTAATACTATGCAATGGTAAAGAACAACGATGAATCCGTGAAACACAACATGGATGAATCTGGAAAGCATTATGCTGAGTGAAATTAGTCAGTCGCAAAAGGACAAATATCGTATGAGACTACTATTATAAGAATTCAAGAAAAGGTTTAAACACAGAAGAAAACATTCTTTGATGGTTATGAGGGTGAGGAGAGAGGGAGAGGGGAATTCACTAACTAGAAAGTAGACAAGAATTAGGTGAAGGGAAGGACAACACACAGTACAGGGAAAGTCAGCACCACTGGACTAATCCAAAAGCTAAGAAGCTTCCTGAACACAGCCAAACTGTTTGAGGGACAGTGCAGCAGGGACAGGGGACATCTAGATCAATTGGCATAACTAAGTTTATCAAGAAAATATTCTGTGTTCCACTTTAGTGGGTGGAGTCTGGAGTCATAAAAGCTAGCGAGCAACCATCTAAGACGCATCAATTGAGGCAAAGAAGAGTGGAGAACACTGGAGACACAAGGAAAATATTAGCGCAAGAGACAAAAGGGGCCATATAAACCAGAGACTCCATCAGCCTGAGACCAGGAGAACTAGATGGTGCCCGGCTACCACCATTGACCATTCTGACAGGAAACAACAGAGAGTCCCTCACAGTGCAGGAGAAAAGTGGGGTGCAGAACTCAAATTCCAGTAAACAAACCAGATTTAATGGTCTGACTGAGACTATAGGAACTCCAGAAGATACGGCCCCCGGACTCTCTGTTAACCCAGAACTAAACCCATTCCCGAAGCCAACTCTTCAGACAAAGAATAGACTGGACTATAAGACATAAAAAGATAACTCGTGAAGAGTGTGCTTCTTAATCTTAGTTCAAGTAAATACACAAGACTAAATGGGCAGCTCCTGTCCAGAGGCGAGATGAGAAGGCAGAAAGGGATAGGAGCTAGTTGAATGGACATGGGTAATCCAGGGTGGAAAGGAGGTAGGGAGAGCAAGCAGGGTCACATAACAATGTGTATTTAAATGTTTGTATGAGAAACTTTAACTTGAGCTGTAAACTTTCACCTAAAGCACAATAAATAAATAAATAAAACTCTCCATTCCCAGCTGTATTGCTTGCTTTATGTTCTTTTTCTACCCTATCAAAGACTTCCTGTAATTTCGTTGTACAAACTGGTAAAAAGATGACACTAGTGAAGAAGAGGAAAAGGGTAGCCCACCTAGGAGGGCTTCCAGGTCCTATTCTGAGTTGAGGCGGTCATATAAACAGTCCTACCTGCCTACTTGTTTCTCTCCGGTCTGCCTGTCTAGCCTATTTTCCACATTTCAGCATAACCTCATGCCTTGTCTTGGTTCTTCTGCCTTGTCACCCATTATAGTATTTGTTTTTTGGATTGTGAAAAGAGCAAAAAATTGTTAAGTATTTTACATTATTTTTCATGTCTACTTCGCAACCTTTAAGATTGGTATTATAACTATTCCCCTGTTACTGCTGAATAGGCTGACTCAGAGAGGTCATAGAACTCATGGATTTTTTCCTTATTGGCCTCTTCTGTCCTCTAGTCTAAGAGGAGCTGCTGAAATGGAAGGAAGGCTCCTGTACTGACTTTGGATGGAGTAATTATCCAAATCATTTTACCTTAGCCTGCTACAGTGGCTCTTGTTTCCCTGGAATGCTTGTGTAGAGAGAAAAGCCTAGAAATGAAGTTAAAGCCACATAACAGAAGTTTCAAATGCTAAGCAAGGAAGTTTTTACTTTATCCATAAACAGGAGTATATTGAGTTGGAAAGTGGCTTAATTAAAAATATGTATATAATTCGGCATGTTTATTTAATGTGTTCTATTTGTAGAGAAGAGTAAACTATTGTCTTTGCCCTCAAGGAAATTCCAGGACATTTGGAGAGATGGAATCAAATAATTACTACTTTCATGTAGATGAATGTGCCACAGAAAGTGTGTATAAAGTCCTTGGGAGCAGAGGAAGGTGCTGCAGAGATAATTTCTTAAATTCAGTGATCAAACAATAGTAAACATTTCCTGTGTGTTTTAAGTAGCTCCATTTTACTGTGGAATTGGGTTAGACTGTGTTTGGTGTACAGATATATATTAACAAGAACAGTTAACATTATTTTGTTGTGTGACAGTATTATATAACACAACTACAAATGTAAATTAAAATTGCTTTCATGTATTCAAATATTAACTTTCTCTTACAGATATGCCAAGAGTTTAATAGCACCTGGGCATGGGAGATGGAAAAGAAGGGCTATCTTGAAATGAGTGTTGAATGCAAACTGGCACTCTTAAAGGTAATAAATTTATTATTTATAATTATTTTAATTTAAAATTTCACTTTTAACTCTTCATTGAATTGAAAAGTAGACATTTTTATTATAAATGGAACAGATTAGTAGATTCTCATTTTTTGGTGCCAAAAACAGTCTGTTCTTTAAATAACTGGGTTTTGTTGTTGTTGTTCTACACGTAAGTATTAAAAAAAAACCAAACCCATTGCCAGGGAGTTGATTCTGACTCATAGCGACCCTATAGGACAGGGTAAAACTACCCCATAGGGTTTTTCAAGGAGCGCCTGGTGGATTTGAATTGCCAACCTTTTGGTTAGCAGCCGTAGCTCTTTAACCATTACGCCACCAGGGTATCCACACATAAGTATAGCTAGACTTAATTATCTCTGCTTGTAGAGACAGTAGTAAAATGAGTAAACAGTTGCCCCAGATTAATTTTATTTATTATTTTCAGCCTTCACAAGCATTGCTAATAAATGCTGTAACCATGGTTAATCTGTTTGCTGATAATATGAAGTAGGTAATTTGATATAATTGTTTTCCAAATGACTAGGGCATGCCATTGTGTACTTAATAAAACCCTCACATAACCAAAACTTCCTTGATTAAACTGGGTCTTCTCAAAGGAGGTTTATTTTGAAATTTCAGTTTCCCATTTCTCTTCCTGCCCACTTCCTCATGTTGGTCCTAATAAGTAGTGACATGGCCAGGATAATGAAGGAAAAAATATTCTTCGCAGAAAAATTAATGAAGTTTTCACTAACTCACGGTGTTACATTAAGTAGGTTTCATGTTCAGAGGACGTCAAGATAAAATGATTTTTCTTAAAATGTAATGAAAGTATATATACTATTTTTTGGAAATAGAATATTACTATATGGAGATGTTATTTTCTTGCCCCAAATTGCTGTTAGATCCACATGAAAGTCTAAGATTCGTTGGATTCCTTCCTAAGAAAACTAAAAGTTATAGTAAACTGAAGATTTCAGGTTGTAGTATCAGGCAAGCGAATGTGTCACCATGAGTCATGAGTGGGAGTTAAGACCAAAGACTAGTTTGTGGCCTCAAAGGGGTATGTAACATAGTTCATTAAGTGTCAGAACAAAGTCATAGAACAACTTCTAGTCATATTTTTAAAAAAATCTCAGCTTTGTAAATAACTTTTTCTGCATTCTTATAATGTACAGAATATGTTAGTAGAGGTACATATATAATAATAAATATATACATGTATATTTTATAAATATACACGTGTATACGCACGTAGATATATATGTGACATATATATATACACACAATTATTGAGAGTGTTTTATCTTTTTTTTTTTTACTGGTAGGGATGCTTGATCACAATGTTTAGAGACTACTGGACTAACTAACACAGGCAAGGAGACTGTGATAGGAACTTCGTGTGATGTCTGCCTAGGCAGAGAGGCTCAGGGAAGATAATCTGTCTTTAGGCCCTAGTAATACACAAAAATATATAATAAAAATTTATGTCCTCCAAAATAGTCATGTGAATATCTTTTTATTATTCTTTTATTATTAAAAGAATGTTCCAGAGATAACTATCAATGAAAGACTACGTTCACTGAAAAGTGCAAATGCTTCTGGCTTTAAAAAACACATAGCCATTTCAAGAATAATGGTCTCTTAAACCTTTAGGAGAAAAAGAGTCACGAGAAATTTTATACCATGAGACAGTTGGGAGACTTTAGCACAAGCAAGCTTAATGCTTTTGAAATAGAACTTGATTTATATGTCAGTGATTGGGATAAACTTACAAGTTTATATAATGCTAAAATAAAATCTTAACTTAAAATCTGTCTTTTAAAATTGATTATTCTCAAGGGGTGTATGTGAAAAGGGAAGAGGATGGTGAAAGATGGCTACACTACACATGTTCTTTCCACTCCTATCTCTGTGTCAGTGCTATAGTAAGCCACTACGACATCTAAGAGTGTTAGATCCCTACATTGCACTGAGAAACACCAAGTGAAGTAAAAGAATTTCTTAGATTGGAATCTTAAAAGTGCATTTATATCTGTGTTAATGGCCAATACTGTACCTCTTGACACAGCCTAAGAGTAACAAAAGACTTTAATATGATGGTTGAAAGTATCACATTTATAATGATGGAGAAATATTTATGGGATGTTTTAAACCATATTCTGGTTATTTTCCAGTACCTCTGCGAGTGTCAGTTTGATGACAATCTCAAATTCAAGAATATTATTAATGAGGAAGATGCCGACACTATGCGTCTCCAGCCAATTGGCCGAGACAAAGATGGCCTCATGTACTGGTACCAGTTGGATCAAGATCACAATGTCAGATTGTACATAGAAGAACAAGATGATCAAGATGGTTCATCATGGAAATGCATTGTCAGGTATCTTTTTTGGATATCTTTACATTTATATTTGTGTTTCTTAATTTTATCTCTTCCCTACTAGAATGCAGTCTCTGAGACTAAGGTGGTCCTTTTTTTGTGGGACTGGGGGAATTCCAGGGCCTAATACAGTGCCAAGGAGAGTGCACATAGTCAGCCCTCAATATTTGTCAAATAAGTGAATATATTTAGCAATGGGATTTATGTCAAGACATACCTCCTTGTACTTCAACATGCCAGAATCTGACAAATAGTAATGGAAGAATAATACGCATAGGAAAACACATTCTTTGAAGAAAATACAAGAAAAGTGTTGCTTGGTTCTTCTTTAGCTATAGTTTTCTGTTAGACATTATTCTATTAGACATTATTTATTTCCAATTATTTTAATTTGATAAATTCATCTATACATTTTAATATGTTTTTTATTTTTGCTGTGTACATTTCTTTATTGGGGACCTGAAGAAATCTGAGGAGCATTCTAAGCATTTTTTAAATAATTTATTTTATTTTTGTTGTTGAGAGTATACACAGCAGAACATATACCAATTCAACAATTCTACATGTACCATTCAATGGCATTGATTATATTCTTTGAGTTGTCCAACCATTCTCATCCTCCTTTTTGAGTTTTTCCTCCCTCATTAACCTAAGCTCACTGCCCCCTAAGTTTCCCATCTAAACTTTCGAGTTACTGTTGTCAATTTGATGCCATATAGATCTTAAAAGAGCACAATGCTCAAGGCAGGCATTCTTTTACTAGTTAAGCTAAAAAAATGTTCAGTTTTAAGAAGACTTCAGAGAATATTTTTGGCTTAAGGTTTAAAGATTATCACAGAGCAGTAGATTCAGGGGTTTATCCAGCCTCCATAGCTCCCGAAAGTCTGAATTTCATGAGAATTTTAAATTCTGTTCTGTATTTTCCCCCTTTTGATCAGGATTCCCCTGTAGAATCTTTGATCAAAATGTTCAGTAATGGGAGTGGGCATCATCCAGTTCTTCTGGTCTCATGGCAAAGGAGGTAGTTGTTCATGGAGGCAGTTAGCCACATGTTCCATTTCCTCCTCCTATTCCTGACTCTCCTTCCTCCTCCTTTGCTTCAGATGAATACAGACCAATTGTCGTGCCTTGGATGGCCACTTGCAAGTTTTTAAGACAGCGGGCACTATGCAACAAACTAGCAGGTAGAACAGCAGCGCTAAGCATGTTATTAGGCCAGCTAAGCAAGTGGTGTTTTAGTAGTGAATAGCGCATCTCTCTGATCCATAGATGGGCTTCAGGCAACAGCGAAATCCCTTATAAGTAGTATCTCTTCGTTCTATGTGATATATGTATATTCTGGGGAAAAACCATAGGTTTTCTCAAATTCTCAATTGTGTCCGATTATGCTTATTAAATGATATGCGTTAGGACGTGGCATTTCAGTTAGCTTTAACTTATTGACACAGAGGAACTACTCTTAACAAACATAGTAAGCTATTTTGTCCATATAGTCTTCTCGTTTTTGTGAAGGTTGAATGTGAAAAGCATTGTTATTTTCCTCCCCTTCCCCCACCAGCGATGAGATCTTAGTTGCCATTGATATATTTTTTGGTATCCAAAATAATGTGGGACATCATCTCACTTTGACCCTGAGTAGCTCATACCTGGAGTATAGTATTTAGATTTGGATGGCACGCTCAAGGAAGACATTAATATAGAAATCTAGAGGAAAAACGGTGAAGAAAATGGTTTAATGAACCAAAATTGCTTCATCTAGCAGAAATTTAGGTTTCTGCTGTCTTCAAATATTTAAAAGATTGATTTGTGGAAGAATATTTTTCTCAAGGACTGAGTCAAATTTAGTGGATACAAATTACAGAGAAACAGAACTGAGCTTGATAGAAGCAAAAGCAAGAGCATTTGTCTTTTCTTGTATTGCAGATAAATGATTGTCCGTAGGCTGTTAGATGCTGTCTAAAGCATTTTATACACGCTCATACTCTTAAAGAAATAGACTTATGTTAAGTGGGAGTTATAAAGAAGGCAGTAATCTTCTTAGCAAGAAATCCTCTTGGAAACTCAGATAGGTGATGCAGAAAGAGCAAATAAACCAAATACACTTTTGATTTTTTATAGTTATTTCATCTATACTTTAGATCTCAATAAAAGAGGATGAAAGTACAGAAAAAGAATTTCTTTTGAGTTTGATCAAATAGCATATAATAAATAACGTTGTTCAACAGACAGGATATGTCACTAAAGAATGTGTCACAAAGTTGTAGTTTTAGTAAGATTATTAATGATGAGAGAATTTCAACAAATAGACATTTTAGGTAGATCAGACTCCATCATGTGCTTCTTTAGGGTCAGACAGGGACTCCTGAAAGTGCTTATTTACCTAGTCTCAGGAAAAATAAAGTTTTATGTGGTTTTTAGTCACTGATTGGCTCTGTAGCTGAACAGGAACAATAGCTTAATCCTGACATTTTACTACTGAATGGGTTTTTGTTGTTCTTAGTTGCCTTTGAGTTAGCTCTGACTCAAGGTGAACTTATGTGTAACAGAACAAAATGTTGCCCAGTCCTGCACCATCTTCATGATTTTATATGTTTGAACCTATGTTGTGGCTGTTGTGTCAGTCCATCTCATTGAGGGTTTCCCTTGTTGTCGGTAGTCCTCTACCAAACATGATGTACTTCTCTAGTGATTGGTCTATCTTGAAGACATGTCCAAAGTAAATGAGTCAAAGTCTAGCCATCCTTACTTCTAAGGAACATTATGGTTATAGTTCTTCTAAGACTGATTTGTTCTATTTATGTGAAGTGTCCAGAATAGGCAAATCCATAGAGACATAAAGTAGACTAGTGATTTCCTAGGGTCAGCAGGTATTGGGGGATGTGGAGAATGATTGCTAATTGGGTACGGAATTTTTTTTAGGTAATGAACATGCTCCAAAATTGATTGTGATACTATTTCTCTACCTCTGTGAACATATTAAAAACCATTGAATTGTACTCTTTAAATGTGTGAATTGTATAGTATGTGATTTTTATCTCAATACAACTGATAAATACATTATTCTTAGCTCATAATTATTTTAAACATGAAAACATTAAAATCTCCGTAAATAAAAGAGATATTAATGTGTAACATGACTAGTGTTGTTTATATTTAGCTTGTATAAAGATGTATTTTCCATAATAATTATATTTACATAGCAGGCTTTTTTGCAAAAGTTGGTATGATTATTCTTTTTACATGGAAATGCCAATGAGCTAGAATATCCAAAGATATTTTTAAAAAGAAGAAAAATTTAGAATACTAACACTGCCTGTTTTCAAGACTTACTAGAGAACTACAGTAATCAAGATAGTATGGTATTGATGAAAAGATTAATAAATAGATAATAGAACAGACAGAAGAGTCCAGAAATAGACTCATACATAGTCAAATGATTTTCAGCAACAGCCCCAAAGCAATTCAGTGGAGAAAAGAAAGTGTTTTCATCAAATGGTGCTGCAATAACTGAAAATCATGGAGAAAAAGGAACCTTGACCCCTACCTCACACCATGTACCTGCTGCCATCAAGTGGATTTTGACTCATAGTGACGCCACCTGTTTCAGAGTAGAACTGTGCTTCATAGGGTTTTCAATGGCTGTAGTTTTATGGCAGATCACTAGGCCTTTCTTTTGTGGCACTGCTGAGTGGGTTCAGACTGCCAAGCTTTTGGTTAGTAGCCGAGCACAAACCATTTTTACCACTCAGGGACCTTATCTCACATCATACATAGACCTAAAGGTAAAAACTATAATTTTACAAAGCTTTTATAACTAAATATAGGAGAAAGTATGTGTAACTTTGGGGCAGGCAAATATTAGAAAAGACACAGAAACACTAAACAAAAAAGAAAAAATAGATCAATTGGATTTAATCAAAATTAAACACTTTTCATCAAAAGATGCTATTAATAAGACCAATAGTCAAGCTATGTACTGAGAGAAAATACTCAACACACATATCTGACAGAAAGCTTGTATTCCAAATGCATAATAAACCACTGCAGCTCAATAATAAAAATACAAACAACCCAGTTTTTACAATAGGCAAAAGCTTTATACAGACAATTCAAGACTATATACAATAGTATATTTATATGAAAAAGTGCTCAACATCATTATCAGGAAATCCCAAATTAAAGTCACAATGAGATACCAGTTTACCTCCACAAGAATGGCTAAAATGAGTATGACTTACAACAGCAAATGTTAGCAAAGTTGTAGACCAATTGGAACCATTATAACTTGCTGACAGGAGTGTAAAGTGGTACAACCAGTTTTGGGAAACAGATTGGCAATTTCTTTAAATGTTAAACTGTTACCCTGTGACCAGCAATTTCACTCCTAGGTGTTTATCTTAGAGAAATGAAAACACATGTTTACAATAAACCTTGTAAAAGAATGTTCGTAGCATGTGTTCTTAACACTTCCACACTGGAAACACTCCAGGTATTCATCAATAGTAGAGTAGAAAAACAAAGTGTATTTTCATACAATGAATACTGCTCAGCAATAGGAAGGAATGACCTCTGATACATGCAATTATATAGATTTATACCAAAAATAAGATGGTGAGTGAAAGAAGCAAAAAAAAGTACATATTGTGTTATTCTATTTATAGAAAGTTCCAGAATTACCAAAACTAATCTGTGGTTATAGTGATCAAACACTGATTTCTTCTTGCTTTTGTTGGAGCAGAGGGATTGATTAGGAAGGGACAGGAGGGACTTATCTATGGTGATAGTAGTATTCTTTGTACTGATAGAGGTGTGGATGACACAGGTGTATGCATTTGTCAAAACTGATGAACTGAACGCAAAAGATCTGTTCATTTTGCAATATGTAAATTGTACTTCAATAAAAAAAATTAATAATTGGTAGTGGCTTTGTAACCATTTTTAAAAAGCTGAATTCTAAAGACTGTATACGGTTTTCACGTACCCATAAAAACAGCGCCATTTCTAAACTGTATGCCACTAGTATAGCATAATGATTAAGAAGATGGGCTCTGAAGGCAGACTGTCTGGAATTAAGTCCTACCTTTAATATGTACTAACTGTGACCTTAGGCAAATTACTTTACCTCTCTTGTGTGTTCTTCAGCTTTCTCATTTACAAAATGGAGGTAATAATGTTGTTGTGTGCCATCTAGCTGATTTCAACTCACAGTGACCATACAGAACAGAGTAGAACTGCCCCATAGGATTTCCTAGGCTGTAAAGATTACAGGAGCAGATCGCCAGGTCTTTTCTCCCTCAGAGCCACTGGTGGGTTCCAACCGCTGCCCTTTCATTTAGCAGCTGAGCGCTTAGCCACTGCACCACCTGGGCTTCTGGAAGTAATTAAAAAAAAAAAAAACCTACTGCTGTTGAGTTGATTCAAACTCATACCAACCCTATACTACAGAGTAGAACCACCCCATAGGGTTTTTCCAAGGCTATATATCTTTACAGAAGCAGACTGCTATATCTTTCTCCTGTTTAGTGGCTGGTGGGTTCAAACTGCTGACTTTTCGGTTAGCAACCAAGCGCTTTAACCACTGCACCAGCAGGTATCTCTGAAGTAATAATACCAAAAAGAAAAAAATCCATACCTGTTGCTGTTGAGCTAATTCCAACTAATAGTGATCCTATAGGACAGAGTAGAACTGCCCCATAGGATTTCCAAGGAGTGGCTGGTGAATTCAGGCTGCCTACCTTTTGGTTAGCAGCTGAGCTCTTAACCAGTGTGCCACCAGGGTTCCAAAGTAATAATAGTACCTGTTAAATGAGGTTATTTTGAGATTATATGAACTAATTCATGTAAAACTCTTGGAGCAGTGCCTGGAACATTGTAAGCACTAACTAATGCTAACTCTTTATTATTAATACTATATTACTGGTGATATTATTAATTAATGTCCTCTTACGTTTTCTTGTTCCCCATAAAAAATATTGTTATATTTAGTTGTCTTACCTTTTTCTACCTCATTGATTTGAATTCATATGAAAAAGATGGTATATGGTTGCTGAATGTTGGAATTGTATATTACAGATCTTTACCAAGGACTTGCTATGTATCTATATGTGTGTGTGTGTGTACGTGTGTGGATTTTATATATATATATATACACACACACACATATATACGCACACACTGTGTTGTGCTATGCTGTGAGATGCGAAGACCTGGTCCCATTCCTTTAAGAAGCTCTCTGGATTCAGATGAAAGATATTTCAAACCTGAGCTATGAACAGTGGAAACCACTGTACTTGGAAATAGAGAATTCTGGTCCTCTTATTGATAACCCGTCTTCTGAGACAGAAGTTTCTGTTTTTATGGAAACTCAAGATGCTGCCTTAGAAACTACTCCAGATGAAATGTTTCTAATAATAACTAGTCATGAACTTCTTAGAGATTTTATACCAAATAATTGGCTCTGTAGCTTGAATTATTTATCTATTTTAGTATTTTGTTTGCTTCTATTACAGTACAAGTTAATATAGGAGAAAAAATTTTTTAAACCTGAAACATTTGTCAGAAGATACAGGGAAATAAGTAAATGGTAATACAGTGTCATGTGCTCTGTGATAGAGATCGTCCCAGAGTGTTATGGAAGAAAGCAAAAACCAAACCCACTGCCGTCAAGTTGATTCCGACTCATGGTAGCCTTATAGGACAGAGTAGAACTGCCCCATAGGATTTCCAAGGAGTGGCTGGTGTATTCAAACTGCTAACCTTTTGGTTAGCAGCCAAGCTCTTAACTACTGCGCCATCAGAGCTCCATTATGGAAAAACTAGGTATTTAACTTGTAATGGGGAGGTCAGGCAAGGCACTCTGGAGGAGATGATGCCTATGCTTGCTTGTTTTTTTAAAGAATTTTTGTTTGTTTGTTTTTTAATTAGACTATCAATTCAGTTGCTTCTGAAAGATTTAGCACCTATCACTAACCCAAACTCTGAATAACCCACAGACTAAGAGAAAGCATTTATTAGACTATAATAGTTAGTCTGATATGCTCCATTTTACCAAAGTCCAGGTTAATTTTAGTTAGAGATAGAAAAATACAAAAGTTTAGAATCTGGTTAAGTCAGAACCAGTCTGCCAGCCCACAGCTGAGCCTGCAGTCTTCCTACCCCATCCTGTGTGTCCCATCTCAGTCAGTAGCAACCACGTCCTTCTAGATGCTCAGGTCAAAAACCTTGGTGACACATACTTGACTCTCCCTTTTCTCTCACTCTATATCTGCTCCATCAGCAAATCCAGTCAGTTATACACGCAAAATGTACCAAGTCTTATCATTTCTCATCCCCTCCACAGCTTCACTTTTGTCCAAGCCACCATCTTTTTTTAAAAAAAACAATTCAGTGGTTTTTAGTATATTCACAAAGTTGAGCAGCCATCACCACTGTCTTAGTTACAGAACATTTTCGTCACTTCAAAAAGGACCTCGTACCCATTAGCAGTCACTTCCACTTTCCCTTTCCCCAGCCCTTAGCAACCACTAATCTACTTACTATCTTTATAGATTTGCTTATTCTGGACATTTCAGATACATAGAAGCATGTAGTGTATGGTCTTTTGTGTCTGGTTTCTTTTACTTAACGTAATGTTTTCAAGGTTCAACCATGTCATAGCGTGAGTCAGTATTTTATTCCTTTATATGGCCAAATAATATTCCATTGTATGGCTATACCACATTTTGTTTATCCTTACTATTCTTGTTTTTCAAAGAGTAATTAGAGTTAGCCATGGGGAAGACAGTCCAGGCTAAGAGAATAGAAGTGCTAACACCCGACATCCTACGAGAGCATGGCATTTTGGAGGGGTAGATCTGATTTCATATGCCTGTTGGAAGAAATGGCTGGGGAGGGGAAGAAAGCAAGGGAGAATGGGAGCACAAAACAACTGGATTGTTGTTAGTGTCATGTAGTTAACTGGTAAGGCATTTGGATATAATTTGAATATATGCAATATTTATAAAAATTCCCTCTGACTAGTGCAAATTTAGGATTTTTAAAAAGAATTATTTTCCTTAGCACACTAAATCTAGTTGTTAGAGTTAAATAAGAGAAATCCAAAGATGAGTGTTTTGTTTGTTTTCATATAATAATGACTACATTAGGCTTGTCTTAAAATACATTAGTCAGGTTAAAAGCCTTTTAAGGGAGTTCTTTAAATGAAATTTTTTCTGCTCAATTCCTTTGTTGCTCAGATTAGTAGAAATAATTGTTGTGGATTTTCATAACAATATCTGTTTGCTTCTAATGTTTTGAAACTTTAAAAAATAGCTATAGTGAAAAAGTTCAGTATACTCAGTTCCCTACATGACTTCAAAAATAGCCAATGTATTATGGCATTTGTTGCATGTGGAATTCTCCATGAAATACGACAAGTGATAACATTAAGTGGATGGATTAGAAGCAGGTTGGTGTAATGAAGTTAGGAAATAGGATCTTTGCCAGAAATAAATTTATTTTAAGTCTCTAGGCCTTAATTTGTCTTTCTGTAAAATTGAGGGAGTACCAGTCAGTACCTTGAAAAATCATCTGGTCTGACCTGTTATAAGACAGTTGAAGTTCTAAACTGTTCATTTTATTGTGTATGTTCATATGACATTTATTGTATATATTCATACATATTATTCATTCCACTACACAATAAATGGTTGTCTTTTTAGTGTCTGAGAGATCTCTACTAGTATTATTACTTTACTTAGGAAGTTAATTTCATAATACTCAAGAGAATCCAGTCCTTTATTTTATAGATAAAGAAGGTGAGGCCTAGTGAGAATATATACCTGTCCAGGGCCATGTAGCCAGTTAGTATAGGAGCAAGGATTTCGTTCATTCAATAAGCATTTTTTTCAAGAGCCTTTTTAGTAAGGTTTTCTATGGCTAATTTTCAGAAGTAGATCACCAGGCCTTTCTTCCTAGTCTGTCTTGGTCTGGAAGCTCTGCTACAACCTGTCCACCATGGGTGATCCTGCTGGTATTTGAAATACTGGTGGCATAGGTTCAGAATTGGAAAGGGTATGTAGCAGGGTTGTATGCTTTCACCTTACTTACTCAGTCTGTATGCTGAACAAATAACCTCTGAGAAGCTGGACTATATGAAGAAGAATGTGGAAACAGGGATTGGAGGAAGACTAATTAACAACCTGTGAAATGCAGCTGTCACAACCTTGCTTGCCAAAAATAAAAATGACTTAAAGCCCTTACTGATGAAGGTCAAAGACGACAGCCTTCAGTATGGATTGTACCTGAACATAAAGAAAACAAAAATCCTTACAACTGGACCAATAAACAGCATCATAAGAAGCAGAGAAAAAAAATTGAAGTTGTCAAGGATTTCATTCTCCTTGTATCAACAATCAACACCCATGGAAGCAGCAATCAAGAAATCAAATAACATATTGCATTGAGCAAATCTGCAGCAAAAGACCTCTTTAAAGTTTTAAAAAGTAAAGATGTCACTTTGATGACTAGGGTGTGCCTGACGCAAGCCATGGTCTTTTCTGTCATGTCATATACATGGGAAAGTTGGACAATGAGAAAAGAAGGCAAAGAATTGATGCATTCAAATTGTGGTGTTGGCATAGAATATTGGCTATACCATGGACTGCCAGAGAATGAACAAATCAGTCTTAGAAGAAGTGCAACCAGAATGCTCCTTAGAAGCAAAGATGGTGAGACTACATCTTCCATACTCTGGGCATGTCATCAGGAAAGATCAATTGCTAGAAAAGGACATCATATTTGGTAAAGTAGAGGGTCAAGGAAAACCCTCGATGAGATGGATTGACACAATTACCACAACAATGTACTCAGGCATATCAGAGGTCATGGAGATGGTGCAGGGTCCAGCAACATTTCATTCTTTTGTACATAAAGTTACCCTGATCAGAGCCGACTCAACAGCAACTAACAGCAGCAACAGTTTAATAAGTGTCCCTGCTCTCAAGCAGTCTAGCTTGGGTAGGGGAGGAAAGGGAAAGGAAGCTAGGGGACATACAACATGACAGATAAGAAAACAAGTAGTTTCATTTTAGCACTAATCACATTGTTTTAGAGGTGTGTACACAGTACTTTGAGAACACAGATTGGGGGACTGTTGGTGATGATTAACTTAGTGACAGAGCCAGACTAAGTTTTCTAACTCAGTCTGGAGTTTTTATTTTATCTTCATTATCACACACTGCCTATCTGAACAGCAAAAATATCCAAGTGAATTTTCTCATTTGCAAGGAACATTTAAATTGACCATATCACACCTTTGTTTTTGGTAGTAAAAATAGAGTTTACAGATTAGAATCTTATTTGGAATTTTCTTCTATTGTTGAATCATTTGAATTCTTTTCCTGTAGTTATAAACTACAACTGACAAAACTAAATCAGCAACCTAAATTCTTATATTTTTTAACTGTGCTATTAGTAGGTGCATCATAATTTCATAATTATGAAAAGCTATCTCTGAAGGTAGAAAAGAATTTTTATTTTCAAATGAATCAAGAACTGAAATCATTTTGTTAAAACAAATGTTTCTTAAAGCAAGTTTTACATTGATTTCATACTCCATAGAGGTGGTATAATACTTTTAAAAGTTATCTAAATAATTTTTGTGTTCCTTTTTTTTCAGTATAAGAGTTCTGCATTGACATTCTAATCAATGGGAAAAATAATTTAAGACTCACTGAGATACTCTGCTTTGGAGAATAATATGTATTCTTTCCTAATACTTGTTTGTAAAATTCAAGTTTAGTTGGGGCTAGCTGTAACAGTCTTTTGGATGTTCATAATGTGTTTTTCTTTTTTTTTTTTTTGGTTTTTCTTTTTTAATTTTTTATTTCCAGTGGGTATTATTCAGAAAACTCCTTAGAACAGAACAGAGGTTTTTATGCTGTCTTATTTTTTCCCTTGTTCAGAAATCGAAATGAGTTGGCTGAGACTCTTGCACTCCTGAAAGCACAGATTGATCCTGTACTATTGAAAAACTCTAGCCAACAGGACAGCTCTTCCCGGGAAAGCCCCAGCTTGGAGAATGAGGAGACTAAAAAAGAGGAAGAAACACCTAAACAAGGTTTTTTTTTGTGTGTTTTGTTTAGCTTTGTTTTGTAATCCCTTCTCTCTTCTCTTACTCCTTTTCCCAGCTGTATAAATCTGAATTCTAGCTTAGTTTGAAAAATTATGAGCCTTACTGTAAAAGGAGGTTGATTTTCTTTTTTTTAAAAAAAAAAAAGACATGGAGGCTAAAAACATCTACTAATGCTTTACTCTTTTATACAGAACTAAAAATCTAAATAAAAAAATGCTCAAATGATCAAAATACAATATCTCTTACTAATTTAAGAATGTGAAATTACCTGGTAAACTCTTGGCTGTAGTAATCCGAATTACTAAACCTGATTTCCTCACTTAACTTTTCTGTTAGCTTAACTAAGAAGTTCAAATCCTAACCCCTCTAAAAGGATAGAATCATGTTCTGACCTTTCTAGAAGGAAATAAACCAACTGAAAATTAGGCTAACATCTTTTTAGTTGATACTCAATTGTGATTGGTTTTTATTTTGTTTTCTTGATAAGGTACCTGTTAATGACAGGGAGTGAAATTGCTTTCTTTTTCATGTTTTCTCCCTTGGCTTTTAGTTTTGTCTGCTGTTTCTGTTGGAACCTAAAAGCAATATGTTTTTACTTTATGTATTTGATGGTTTGAGGGAACCATTCATAAAGTCATCCCATATCTGCATGTGTTACTTGCGAAGAAGTAAATATACCTTTTCATGTAGGATATAATGTTCCTACATATTAAGCATTGCTTTTAGCCAAAATTCCGGATATTACCTTCTTTTCATCAATGTTTATATGATTTTGAATATTTGTGGTGATTTTATTTGTAAACAAAATTTTTTATTTGAAACATTCTTTTCCATATGTTAAAATTTAATTTGTGGGCTTCTTCAGTAAAACTTAATTTTAAAGTACTCTGAACCTGCTATTGAACTTTCAGATATTTTTAGTAGCATTGTTTAAGTTTAAGTTCTGCATTTAGACTTAATATTATTTATTCATTTGGTCATTCAATTTGGTCATTGATTCATGTATTTGGTTATTTCTTTATATAACTAAAATCAAGACCAGAGAGAATGTAAATTAGAAAAAGAGTTCACAATAACAGAAATTTAATAGGCAGTTATTCCTATTAAGAGAGCTTAAATTTGACACTCATCTTGAAGGTAAGTTCTGTTATGTAGTTTAAATTGGAAAGAAAAATAAAACATACTAAAGCTGTTTCTAGTATTTAATCCTAAAATTTCTCTGGGAGGGCTTTATAGTAGAAGACAGGGAAGTTCAGCAATAATAGAAGCTGTACTTGGGCACTTACTGTGTTCTTTGCAGGCTACCAGATGCTGCATATGTATTTCATTCAATCCTCATAGCATCTCTTTGAGGTTAACTGATGTTATTATTTCAATTTGACAGATGAAGAAATTGGGAAGTTTAGAAACTTGCCCCAGGTCTTAACAGATAATAAAGTGTCAGAGCCTAGATTTGAGCTCTTATACTTCTAAAATGTATGCTCTTAATTAGAGTAACCTTGGACAGAGCTTCTCAAACTTCAATATGCCTACTGTTCACCTTGGGATCTTTTTAAAATAAAGAATCTGATTGAGTAGATCTTGAGTGCAGCCTCTGATTCACCATTTCTAACAAGGACCTCCACAACCAAACTGAAGCCCGTTGCCATCAAGTCGATTCTGACTCACAGCAACCCTGTAGGACAGAGTAGAACTGCCCTATAGGGTTTCCAGGGAGTGACTGGTAGATTTGAACTACTGACCATTTGATGAGCAGCTGAGCTTTTAACCACTGCACCACCAGGGCTCCAACAAGGACCCTAGGTGATGCTTATGCTGCTGGTCAGAAGACCATACTTTGAATATCAAGGTTGTAGAGGCAGCCTTCTTTTAACCTCTGAAATAAGTACAGCAAAGGATTTCATAAAGCTGTTTCTGAAAATATTCCTCAATGAACCCTGATGCTATAACACTCAACACAAATAAAAGAAAGTAGTCTGTGGATAGAGGACATCATTTTGAAAAAGTAAAGGAGCAAGACATTTAACCCTCTTCATTTTTCTCCCTTCCTTTTTACATAGTGCTGCTTCAGCTTCTCTTGCTCTAACAGTAACATGTTTCCTATTCATTCAGGAACTTATTGTGTACCTATTATGTGCCAAGCATGATTATAGACGTGGAGGTTCAGTAAATAAAGCTGACTAAAATCCTTTCTCTTGTGAAGCTTACACCATAGTGGATCAACTAGCTAACACATATAGCATTTACCACAGGCCAGGTACTGTTATAAGTGCTTTACCTATATTAAGTCACATACTGTAACCTTCACAACAACCCTATGAGGTAGGAATTATATTATTATTCCTTTTCTTAGTTGCAGGAAATGAGACATGGAAGGATTTAAGTAACTTTCTCAAGGTCCGGCAACCAGTAAGTGGCAGGCTCAGTATTCAAATCCAGGCTCTCTCTCTCCACAGCCCGTGTGCTTTTAAGGTTGCACACAATTGGCAAAACTGACAGAGTTTTATTCAGCCCTTATAACCTTATGTCTTACCCCTTTCTGGTCCCACGGCAAGACCAAAGAAATATGATTCTAGTGTTTCATTTTTATTATTCTCAAATATAAAACAAACATTGCTCTTTGGGTAGGTGCTAGGGATAGGTTGAAAGCTTCAAGCAGCCCTAGAAAATGCCTTTCGTACTTAAAGTGGTAAAGCAAAATGTGACAGAAGTTAAAAATTAAGTGCAGTTATGTGTTTGAAAACCGGGCATCAGAAAGTAAAAATAAATGGGAAGTAGAGAATAAAACAGCCACTCATTGTTGTAGCTAAAATAGCTCATTAGTTAAATTGCCAAGCTTTATATCTTATATATAACCTCAGTAAAATAATTATTTTGTTATTTTGGTATAAATGCCAAGGAGAAATGCATTACCTGTAAAGATAGCCTCCCCCCAGAAAAGGAGGGGCAGCAAGTGACCTAGAAAATTTACCAACTAAATAATTAAGTTGGCTTTTGTTTTTAAGATAATTAGCATTGCCTTCTGAAAAAGTCTAAATTTCTTAGACTGACATCTAGGATCTCAGAGTCTCTTACTATTTCCTTACGTGATCACTGTTTCCAGATTATCTAGATGCCTTTATTTTCTCCATGTGTCTTTGTCATGGTGTTCTCTGCCTGAGAAGCTGTTCCCCCACTGTGAAAATCCTAGCTATACTTCAAGGGCCATTGAAATCCGACTTCTTGATCCCTTCCCTGAGCCCGACTAGCACTTGTACTATATTTATTCCTCATATTAGGGCCAGTCCTGGCTCCAGCCTTGAATTTGTTTGTCTCCGAAATGTCTGTCGAATTGTGTTATTCTTGGACTAGATTTCAAAATGAGCATTAGCTGTCATTTAAACTCTTCTCTGGCTGTTTAAGGCCCACTGTGTCACTTTATGTATATAATTTCACTTTACATTAAATACTATATTCTAATTTAGAAGGGACCAAAAGTTAAAGAAAAACTTGTCGGGGGAAAAATTCAAAGTTATGGGAAATCTTAGCCGTTAATTTAGGTTTTTTCCTACTAGGTGGAAAAAGATTGTCCTTTTGTTAATTTTTGCAGCCATTACTTCTGCCTACATGTAGAATGGTAAGGGAGTATCATTTGAGAGAATCTGTAGAATAAAGACCTGGCAATCTGCTTATGTAAAGATTTCAGCCTAGAAAACTCTATGGGGCAGTTCTGCTCTTGTCCTATGGTTGCTATGAGTCGGAATTGATGGCACACAATAATGTTGTTAGATGCCGTCCAGTCGGTTCCGACTCAGCAACCCTGTGTACAACAGAAGGAAGACGCTGCCCGGTCCTGCACCATCCTCACAGTGGTTGCTATGTTTGAACCCATTGTTGCAGCCTCTGTGTCAATCCATCTCATCAAGGGTCTTCTTCTTTTTCACTGACCCTCTACATTACCAAGTGTGATGTCCTTCTTCAGGGACTGGTCCCTCCTGATAACATGTCCAAAGTATACATATTTTAAGGAAAATAGGAGAGAGGGGATAATCATTTGCAAAAGAGAAGAATATACTCCTACAGTTATAATAATAGGTACAGTAACCTCCAAATGCTCCTCCTTTGGCTGTTGTTAACACAGTATCTGATATAAAGTTGAAATTCAACCTGGCAAAGTAGTGTAGTTTAATGATACTATTATGAAACAATCTATTGTAAAAACTACCATAGGTAATGAAAAGATACCTGATGAGAAACTGTAGGAGGTGGGGGTAGGACTGAAATTTCAAGGAGGTTTGTTCCCGAAAGCTGTGACGTGCACTTACGTTCTTCAAGAGGAAAAAATTACATGAGTATCAAACCTTTTTGAGTTGAATTTGAGTGCAGCAAAAAACTGTTCATATCAAATTAAAATGAGCATTTGCAAATATAAGTACATTGGAAATACTCTTTCTCAGAGTGAGTACATTGCTGGAAACAAATGGGACAAAAAGTTAAATCATTTATTTTCTATTATAGCTGATGAAAGTAGTTATTAATGATGTCACCCAGTTAGCTTTATTTATTTGTAACCTTGATGAGAATTTTAATATGACTGGAGACAATTTGGATATGATTCCTTAATGGGCCCAATTTTAGGAAATGATTATTTTTGTGTATTAAGAAAAAAGTTTTAAATGTAACTGTAGACAGGTTAAACTTAGAAAATGTAGTCTATACATGATCCTCCTTTGGTAGTTGTTAACAGAATAGCTGATATAAACCTTAAATTCAAGGTGATAACATTTTGTAAAGACAGAACTTAATTCACTTCACTGTTCATTACCTAGGAATTTACTATTTGTGTAAAAAAAAAGTTAAAAGTAGAACATGTCACAGCCATGGTACGGTAATTAATTAGCCTTATGAACTAGTTAAGCTCTCAAAACTTGATCCATAGTTGAATCAACATTTGCCTAATGAATGAGCTGTGCTGTACAGTACAGTAGTCTGATGTACTGTGAAGTTTCATGATCTGCAGTGCCCATCTGGGTTCTTCTGAGGTCCAGCTAAACGTTCAGTTCACGAATCTACTGTAGACCACATTTGGCATCAGTTTACTAAGATCAGTGTAGGATGAGTTATAGATTGCCAGCAGGAGCAATATCTGGTATTTCTGCCTTCAGGAGTAATCTTTGCAGCAGTCCATGTAGGAGTTCATATGGCCATCCAGGAGCTATAGTCTTCCCAGGTGACAACTTTAGGAGCAGGTAGATGGGATTTATATTGGGGATAGGTGCAGGAACTGCTTTGTCTTAAAAGTCTTATGTTCCACACAAGCCATTATCTCTTACAACAGTTCTATGGGCATAGCTTCCAGGGTCCTCATAACCAAATATGAGTCACTGCATTCAGGAGAATCCCAGATATGGTGTCCCCATCATGTATTTTAGTATATATGCTGCTGAAGCAAGCACACCCCATCTTTTTTTTTATAGGTTTTCCTAGTCCAGATGCAGTTTATCAATCAGAGCTCATTTTTATCAAAAGCATTGTTGCCTAGCACCCTAGGTGACATTCCAGTATTTAGTAGGTTATACAGGGAGCAGAGCTTGACAGTTAACCAAAGGTCAGGTTTGCTCACAGTTGGCTCAGTGATGGTGTGGTGCTAGGAAACCTTTTTTGGGGGACAGATAACTTGTTAATGTCATTTTGGAAAAAAAAAAATTAATCAAATAAAATTGTCTCAAAGACTCAGTGTTGTAGGTTGGCAGTATAGCACTTTGAAACATTTCGGATATTGCAGTTTTATGAATTGACTTACTCATTATTCATGACATTGGTTCTTTAGGAAAATTATTAGACAGGGAATAATCTGGCCCATTTTCCTATGTGCAGTTGATACCCAGAAATGAATGTGATGATGTGAATTCTGGAAGAGTTCTCTGACTTCAAATTTATGAAGAAAAACTAATATTGTTTCATTCCCTTTCTTAATTTATATTGATGTCGTAGGATATAGAACTACGTGATAAATTACTAAACTGAAAGTTAATATATTCTGAAAACTAAATAATGACAGCATTCAATTAAAAAAATGATGTGAATATCCTGAGAGTAGATGCCCTCTATAAAAAAACATTGTTTAGAATTCTGTCAATGTTTGGAAATACTTGCACTCATGAACAGCTGTTTTTTTCATATAAACTGTATGTAGTAAACATTGCTGATTATTAAATGAGTCAAGGTTAAATTCTGTATTGCATATAATAGTACTAAGTACAAGATCTAACACTGTCCTCATGAAAATTTTTAAAAAAATATGAAGTTTCTAATTCCAAATCAAAGGAATAATGAATTATTAAATAAAATATAAATACTAAGTAGGCCTTTTTTCCCCAATTTAAAATATAATCTCTAGATTGTACATGCTTGTATAGTCTAAAGAAAATTTAATTATGTTTTTGACTTTTGGTTTTTCTTACCCTCTGCCCACTTCATTTATTTTCTGCCTAGCCTGTCTAGTCATTAGAGTTTGTGACTCCTTCTATAGAAGGTGAGTGCTAATAATTACAGTATAAAGAAATATTTTATGTCATACAGGGGTTTAAGCTAAAGGTTTATGGATAGGCTTCAGAAAATCCTTGCACTGGCATAAAATAATCCACTATTTTTATAATCGTGTTAAATATTGTTTTACTCCAAACAAGTATAGGGAAACCAGATAAATGCAGGTGTTATTGTCACCCTGCTATGATATCTAGCATAGTTTCCTTCTATAGCAATAAAAGAAAATGTAGTCTTATTTATCATCTGTCCTTATTTACATCCAACTTGACTTAAGTAGAAAAGATAAAGGACAGAAAATATATTGAAGCTTGTGTTTCTTTTGGTTTTTATACCATGAGCAATAGGACACAGACCATAGTTTCTTATGTGGAAGATTTGTACTTGTTGAAAGCATCAAACTAACTAAAATTGCTTCCATCCATTTTGACAGTACTGTCTGTATACTGAATAGTGAAGTTTTTTTTCATAAAGAAAAAGAAAAGAGGGCAGTTTGCAGGGTTCATAAACTTATTTAATCTTGGATTTACTGCAAACCAAGAGCCTTGGCTTAAAGCATACCACAAGGCTTTAAAAAAAAAAAAAAAAAAAAAAACTGGAAGAAATTTTTCATGTAGAGAAACTGTTGAAGTTATGTGCTCTGGTTGAGTTTGTCGTGGCTTGAATCAGAAGGAGAAGATTGAAGTTATCATTCATAAATTCTGAAAAATGACATCAACAAGGATTTTTAATCTTTACCAATTCCCCCATGAAAAGAACATATTGCTGGCAAAAACGAAACCCCTAGACAACATCTACAACAAAGATCTTAAAGGAGTTAGGGTGCTCTGGGCCTGTGAATTCTCAAAACTCACCAGCCAAAGCTCCCTTCCAAGGCAAAGCTCTGGTTCAGATAAAAATATGGAAGGGAAAATAGAGCTATATAATCTCAGTAAACTGCTTTAATTTTAAATATTTTACAAAAGTAACAGGGGAGCTCTAGAGCTATGAAATTAGGAAAACTGTCATAAACAAACCTACTTTCTAAAAGTCTATTTGTAAATAAAAATGAGTAACTAAAAAGGATCAAAGTCAATTACCCTAGGTATAAGAATGAAGGAGAATAAGAGGTAGAAACCATTGCTACAGACACTGAAGGCTTGTCAGAAAGTAATGCCCAGGTAGAACTCAAAGTTAAAAATTTTTGAAATAATTTAGAAGAAACATTGGTGAACAAACAGAAAAATTAATACCTTTAAAAAAAAAAGATGGAAATGAGGATATTTTAAAAAATAAAATTAAAAAAAATAAAGAGATGAGAATATGAGACAAAATGACAGATATTAAAAATAGGCAAAGAAAAGATCTAACATGTAGGAGTCCATGCAGGGGAAGAAAGAAAAAGCAAGGGAACAAAACAATTACCAAAGACTGTATTTAACAAAACTTTCCTGAAATAAAAAGAATACTTGAAACTTCATATTGAAAAGACACTGCATTCCTTGGAAAATCAACCCAGAACAACCAACGTAAGACATATTCTAGTAAAATTATTGGACTTTAAAGAAAGAAATACTTGACCACCCAGACAAAAAGAGCAAGTAACTTCTAAGAGGTAAGAAAATCAGATTGCCATTATTTTCTGACAGCAATGATTCATGCCAGAAGAAAATGTCATAATGTATTTGAGATTCTCAAGGAAAAAAAATATGAACCAGAAATTTTATGTCCAGACAAACTGACTTTCAGATATAAAGACTGCAGATAAACTGTTATCCACCTGTAAGATATATTTTCGTGTTACCATATTTTTACACAAATAATGCACGTCTTCTACGCTTGTTTGCCAACTGCGCCCTCACCCCATGAGGTATTTTCATAAGCGTATATGCTAATCTGTTCTACAACAACATGTAAAAAAAATTGGCGTATTGGCACTTATGGAAATACCTGATGGGGGAGAGCACAGTTGGCAAACAAATGTAGAAGACGTGCGTTATCTGCGTAAAAATATGTTTAGTCCTTTTATAGGAATATTCTCGTGAATGAGCTTCAGCCAACCAAAATGAATGACTGAACATTAATGGTAGATGATATAAAAATAAATATACATCAGTTTGTATGCATGGGTTACATATATATTTTTTAACTCTGTTCATGAGAAGGACCTAAGAACAGTGACACCCCAAGTAGCAATGAGCACACCTAGCTTTCAAATTTTGGTTTATAAATATCATTCTCTAATAAAAGGAATCAGGACTCCTTAGAGAAGAGATTGATTTCAAGACTGGAAGAGGAAAAATACAGTTGGCCCTCCGTATATGCTGGTTTCGCATCGGCAGATTCAGCCAACCATGGATTAAAAATATTTGAGGGGTAAAAAAGAAAGAAATTTCCAAAAAGCAAAACTTGAATTTGCCAAAAGATGAGCACTACGCTGAGTCCACGTGAATGTAAGAATGTGTAGGCATACCCTGCTGCAGCTTCCCGCCATTTCATAGATCCTCAGTCTCTCTCCAGCACTCAGTGTTAAAGCATTGTTCACTGCTTGTGTTGTGCAGCCTTTGTTTCTCTGAAAGAATGGCTCCTAAAAAGAAATTAAGTCATCAGAGCAGTCCCTCAAAGGATAAGAGGGATCACAAAGTGCTGTCTCTCCACAATAGAGTATAACAACTGTTTACATAGCATTTACATTGTATTAGGTATTATAAGTAATCTAGAGATAATTTAAAGTACATGAGAGGATGTGTTTAGATCATATACAAATAGTATGCCGTTTTATATAAGGACTTGAGCATCTACGGATTTAGGGATCCACAAGAGGTCCTGGAACCAATCCTCCACAGATACTGAGGAATGACTATACAAGATAAGTCTGGAACATCTTGTAATGCCAGAAAGTAAAGACACGCACAAAAAGGGGTGGGGGCGTATCTGAAGGACACAGGTGCCATCCAGAAGAAAGTTTCAATGGCAGAAGCATGAACAATTTTCACACCACAGTTATCATCAAAAACCAAACCCACTGCTGTCAACTCGATTCCGACTCATAGCAACCCTAAAGACAGAGTAGAACTTTCTTTCTCCCACAGAGCAGTTGATGGGTTTGAACAGCTGACCTTTCAGTTAGCAGCCGAGTGCTTTAACCTCTGTACCACCAGGGCTCCTCTCAGTTATGACAGTATTGGTCAATAAGACATGAAAAGATGCTCAAGTTATTAGAGAAGTACAAATCAGTTTATTTATTAGAATTGAGATTATATAATAATATAGTTTTATATCCTACATTTTTGCAGTTACATTTTACCGTGAGAATTTTCCCATGTCTTTAAAAACTCTTTGAAAAACAAAGTTCTAGTTATAAAGTAAGCACAGGGTAAATATTTGTTATTGAATGGTTGTACTAATTTATTCTACCACTGCCAGTGTATGAGCATATTCCCTTCACCATATTCTTAAAAGCTTTGAACATTATCACTAGATAAAAACTTTGCTAGTTTGATTAAAAATTTCATTTTTTGAAACTAGTAGTTTGAACATTTCATCTTCTCTGTTCATTTTGTCTGTTCATGTCCTTTGCCCACTTTCTTTTGTAATCTTTATTTTTTTTCTTTTCTTTTAATTTTTTTCTTGTTGTAGGTAAAATGAAGTTTACATTTCAAGTTAGTCTCCGATACAAAAATTTATACATACATTGTTATGTGACCCTAATTGTGCTCCCCATACTGTGACAGAATACTCCTCCTTTCCACCCCTGATTCCCCATGTTGATTCAAGCAGATCCTAACCCTCTCTGCCTTCCCAACTCACATCCTGACAGAAGCTGCCCATTTAGTCTCTTGTATCTGCTTAAGCTAAGAGGCACAGTCCTCACGAGTATCATTTTATGTCCCACAGTCCAGTCCAAACCCTGTCTGAAGAGTTGGCCTCGGAAATTGTTTTAGTTCTGGGCTGATAGAGAATCCAGGGGCCATGCTTTCCTGGTTTCCTCGAGTCTCAGTCAGAGCATTAAGTCTGGTCTTACTAGAATTTGAGTTTTGCACCCTACCTTTTTCCGGCTCCATCAGGGACTCTCTGTTGTGTTCCCTGTCAGGGTGGTCATTGGTGGTAGCCGGGCACCATCTAGTTCTTCTAGTCTTAGGATGATGGAGTCTCTGGTTTATGTGGCCCTTTCTGTCTCTTGGGCTAATACTTTCCTTGTGTCTTTGTTGTTCTTCATTCTCCTTTACTCCAGGTGGTTGGGACCAATTGATACATCTTAGACGGCTGCTTGCAAGCTTTTAAGACCCCAGATGCCACTCACCAAAGTAGGATGCAGAACATTTTCTTAAGAAACTATGTTATGCCATTTGACCCAGATGTCCCCTGAAAACGTGGTCCCCAGACCCCTACCTCTGCTACTCTGTTCCTCAAAGTTTTTGATTGTATTCAGGAAACTTCTTAGCTTTGGTTTAGTCCAGTTGTGCTGACTTCCCCTGTAGTGTGTGTCGTCCTTCCCTTCACCTAAGATAATTCTTGTCTACTGTCTAGTTAGTGAATAACCCTCACTCTCCCTCCCCACCCTCGTAACCATCAAAGAATGTTTTCTTCTGTGTTTAAACCTTTTCTTGAGTTTTTATAATAGTGGTCTTATACAATATTTGTCCTTCTGTGACTGTCTAAATTCACTCAGCATAATGACCTTCAGCTTCTTCCGCGTTATAAGATGTTTCACGGCTTCG
Organism: Trichechus manatus latirostris; assembly: GCF_000243295.1. NCBI lineage: Eukaryota > Metazoa > Chordata > Mammalia > Sirenia > Trichechidae > Trichechus > Trichechus manatus. The sequence continues at coordinate 7,489,150 of NW_004444024.1, read as the reverse complement.
TCGTTGTTCTTTATCGTTGCATAGTATTCCATTGTGTGAATATACTATAATTTGTTTATTCATTCGTCTGTTGATGGGCACCTAGATTATTTCCATCTTTCTGCTATTGTGAACAGTGCTGCAGTGGACATGGGTGTGCATATATCTATTCGTGTGATGGCTCTTATTTCTCTAGGATGTGTTCCAAAGAGCGGGATAGCTGGATCGTATGGTACTTCTATTTCTAGCTTTTGAAGGAAGCGCCAATTTAATTTTTCCAAAGTGGTTTTACCATTTTACATTCCTGACAACAGTATATAAGTGTTCCAGTCTCTCCACACCTCTCCAGCATTTATTATTTTGTGTTTTTTGGATTAATGCGAGCCTTATTGGGGTGAGATAGTATCTCATTGTAGTTTTGATTTGCATTTCTGTAATGGCTAATGATTGTGAGCATTTCTTCATGTGTCTGTTAGCCACCTAAATATCTTCTTTGGCAAAGTGCCTGTTCATATCCTTTGCTTATTTTTTAATTGGGTTATTTGTCTTTTTGTTGTTGAGATTTTGCAGTGTCTTATAGATTTTAGAGATTAAACACTGATCGGATTTGTCGTAGTCAAAAATTTTTTCACAGTCTGTAGGTTGTCTTTTTACTCTTTGGTGAAGTCTTTTGATGAGCATGTGTTTCATTTTAAGGAGCTCCCATTTATCTAGTCGCTCGTCTGGTGCTTGTGCATTGCTTCTTATGGTTCGTATTGTGTTTATGCCATGTATTCAGGCTCCTAGCATTGTCCCTGTTTTTTCTTCCATGATCTTTATCATTTTCGATGTTATGTTTAAGTCTTTGATCGATTTTGAGTTAGTTTTTGTGCATGATGTGAGGTATGGGTCTTGTTTCAGTTTTTTGCAGATGCATATCCAGTTATGCCAGCACCATTTGTTAAAGAAACTGTCTTCTCCCCAATTAACGGACTTTGGTCCTTTGTCAAATATGTTTGTCAAATAAATTCATAGGTGAATGAATTTATGTCTGTATTCTCAATTCTGTTCCATTGGTCTATGTATCTGTTGTTGTACCAGTACCAGACTGTTTTTGACTACCATGGCAGGATAATAGGTTCTAAAATCGAGTAGTGTGAGGCCTCCCACTTTGTTCTTCTTCTTGAGTAATGGTTTACTTATTTGGGGCCTCTTTCCTTTCCATATGAAGTTGGTGATTTGTTTCTCCATCTCGTTAAAAAATGCCAGTGGAATTTGGATCAGGATTGCATTGTATCTGTAGATCGCTTTCGGTAGAACTGACATTTTCACAATGTTGAGTCTACCTATCGATGAGCAAGGTATGTTTTTCCACTTAAGCAGGTCTCTTTTGGTTTCTTGCAGTAGTGTCTTGTAGTTTTCATTGTATAGATCTTTTACATCTCTGGTTAGATTTATTCCTGAGTTTTTTATCTTTTTGGGGGCTATCGTAAGTGGTATTGATTTGGTGATTTCCTCTTCGAGGTTCTCTTTGTTAGTGTAAAGGAATCCAACTGATTTTTGTATGTTTATCTTGTATCCTGAAACTTTGCTGAAATCTTCTGTTAGTTCCAGTAGTTTTCTTGTGGATTCTTTAGGGCTTTCGTGTATAAGATCATATCATCTGCAAATAGATATACTTTTACTTCTTGCCTACCAATTTGGATGCCCTTTATTTCTTTTTCTAGTGTAATTTCTCTGGCTAGAACTTCCAGCACAATGTTGAATAAGAGTGGTGATACAGGGCATCCTTGTCTGGTTCCCGTTCTCAAGGAGAATGCTTTCAAAGTGACTCCATTTACGATGATGTTGGCTGTTGGCTTGTATAAATGCTCTTAATTATACTGAAGAATTTCTCTTCTATTCCTATTTTGTTGAGACTTTTTATCATGAATGGGTGTTGGACTTTGTCAAATGCCTTTTCTGC
>NW_004444024.1:7374653-7485465 GCF_000243295.1 Trichechus manatus latirostris | reverse complement strand
GTTTCTAACCCGAGGACTCCCTTTAGTATTTTTTGTAATTTTGGTTTGGTTTTTGCAAATTCCCTAAACTTCTGTTTATCTGGAAATGCCCTAATTTCGCCATCATATTTAAGAGACAGTTTTGCTGGATGTACAATTCTTGTCTGGCAGTTTTTTTTCCTTCAGAGGCTTTATATATGTCATCCCATTGCGTTCTTGCCTGCATGAGTTTTGCTGAGTACTCCAAGCTTATTCTTATTGACTCTCCTTTGTAGATAATTTTTCATTTATCCCTAGCTGCTCTTAAAATTCTCTATCTTTGGTTTTGGCAAGTTTGATCATAATATGTTTTGGTGATTTTCTTTTGGGATCTACCTTATGTGGGGTTCGATGAGCATCTTGGATAGATATCTTGTCATGTTTCATGATATCAGGGAAGTTTTCTGCCAACAAATCTTCAGCAATTCTCTCTGTATTTTCTGTTATTCCCCCTGTTCTGGTACTCAGATCACTCGTAGGTTTTTCCTCTTGATAGAGTCCCACATAATTCTTAGGGTTTCTTCATTTTTTTAAAATCCTTTTATCTGATTTTTCCTCAAATAAGTTGGTGTCAAATGCTTTATCTTCAGTCTCACTAATTCTGACTTCTATTGCCTCAATTCTGCTCCTATGACTTTCTATTGAGTTGTCTAATTCTGAAATTTTCTTGTTAATCTTCTGGGTTTCTGATTGCTGAATCTCTGTGGATTCTTGCAGCCTGTTAAATTTATCATTATACTCTTCCCTAATCTTTTTAATTTCCTCTATTGTGTGTTCTGCATTTTGGTTAATTTCATTCCTAATTTCTTGAAGAGTTCTGTATATTCATCTTTGGTAGTCTGCCTCTGGGAAGTCCAAGAAATTTTCCTCCTCTGGAAAATTTCTAGATTCTTTATTTTGAGAGCTTGCTGAAACCATTATGGATCACCTCTTTATGTGATTTGATATTGACTGTTGTCTCTGAGCCATCAGTAAGTTATTATATTTGTTTGTTTTATATTTGCTTACTGTGTCCTAGCTTCTTGTTTAGTTTTGATATGCCCAAATTGGCTGCTTGTATGAGCTAGTTTGATTATTGGCACCTTTGAAGCTTTTATGTCCTGTCACCTGGTGGTTAGATCTTTTACTAGGTATATGAGCTCAAGAGTCCACCCACTCCTCCTGTATGGATTCAGCTCAGGTGCCCAGGTAGATAGCCAGTAAGTGTGTGGTGTAGGCTCTCACTTACAGTCCTATACAAGCATGGGTGATTGGTGTAAGCACAGGCATCTGGCTGCAGCAGGGGGACACACTCTGAGCAGGGCAGGAGGCTGACGGCCACCCCTAAGTTCTAGGAGGAAGGCGTGACCCTGTTCCCTAGAGCATGTAGGTGGGTGGGTTTTGCAGCCGGACTATGAGCACCTAGTGCTGTTGGCCGTAAGGACTGGGAGACACCTCTTATTCGTGGGCCCCTCTTATAGGGGGCTAGGCGGTGTGGGTGGAGCCACCAGCCCTCAGGCCCCTGGTGTGGGTAGGTGAAGACCCTGCTTAATGGGCAGAGCAGTGTCAGATGTCAAGAACCTGCCACTTCACAGCTGAAACAGTTGAAGTTAGAGTTCTGGTATATATCCTGTTGTACTGCAGTAATGAGGGCCTGCACTGTTGAAATGGGCCCACACAAGTCTATGCAGGGGAAAGGCACTCAAAGTCCGTGGATGCCTTATGCCTGTGCGAAGGAGCTGTGCCTACCCTGGGTTCCTGGCTTAGGGGAGCCTGCAGTTTATTTTTTTTCCCTATTTGTTAGTTTGTTCACTCTCCAAGGCAGGAAGAATGACTCTGGGCATGTGACGGATCCTACTTCCAGTCCAGGGGACTTGGCAGTTGTTGAAGCTAGTCCAGGACGTGTGCAGAGCAGGGAGTGGGAAGGTATATGGGAGAGAGGTTTTTCCCTGGGGCGGGGGTGGGGTGTCTTTGATCCTTGCTGTAGGTGTATGCAGGTACTTAATCTTTCGCTGATCTAGGGCTGCTTCTCACTGGTTCTGGGTGGCCATGTAGACTCTCTGGCACTGTGTCTCTCTGGGTGCAAAAAACGCACCTCCCGAGCACTGGTGCTTGCCTGCCTCACTGCTAACCCCCGAGCTGATCAGGCCTGAAGGGCTCAGGCTGTCACTGGTCAAGTCTGGCATCTCTTTGCTGCTTGTGAACCGTCTCTCCCTACCCCTGCCACTCAGTCCAGTTCCTCAACTCTGCATTGGATGTTAAGGGCTCCCAGATTGCCATATATAATCGATTCACTGGTTTTTTCTGGTCTTTGTTGTAAGAGGATCCACAGGAAGCATCTGACTACTCTGCTATCTTGGCCCCACCTCTTTTTCTTATATTTTAAATGATTTCTTAAATAAATGTATTTATTAATCCTTCTGTGAGGTATACTTAAGCATACATTGAATGTGTCATGTCTGTACCCAAATCTCGCTTTGTAAATTATTCAGATAAACTTGAAAGAATTTTTAATTATTATTTTGCAGTCTGCATAAAAACTTTGTTTGATAAAAGCTACATTTGTAAATGTATATTGATGTTATTTTTCAACGTTTAGACTAGACTTTGTTGCCATTTCGGTTTATACAGTTTAGTCAGCAGATATTTGAGTGTGCTTGATACTGCCCCAGAGGAGTAATTAATAGACTGTTAGGACAGATAGATTTATAAGTAAATAATTGTAATTCTGGGTAATAAGTGGTATAATAGAAGTTTATATAAAGCAATATGCAAATACAGGAAGATTAGTTCTTTTTTGGGAAAGAATCAGATAAAAGTATAAAATGGAGTGACATTTGAACTGGGCTTGAAGTTATTTACCAATAATGATAATTAATAATAATAATAAATGTGCCACTATGCTGAGGACTTTGTATGAAGTACTGCATATAGTCATTAACAGCCCTAGGAGATAGTTTCCGATGTTTTAATCGTTTTCTAGATTAGGAAACGGAGGAGCCGATAGGTAGAATGGAATTAGCTTTCTAGGTAGTTGACAGAGTTTAAAACATATTTTTTTTAAGTGATGGCAGATTTGGGAAACACTGAATTTTTGATGTGTCTAAAGTTTGTAGTAAGAAAGAGGGCAAAATAATGAATAACGACAATAATAATAGCTCCCAATAGTGTGTTACGTTCTTTATAAGCTTTGTTTTTTAAATCCTCACAGCAACTCCTTGAGATCAGTATTTTTATTTTCATTTTAGAGAATTTAGTGTCAAAAGAGACTCAGAAAGGTTAAGGTAATTTTCCCAAGATCTCAGAGTTGGTCAGTGTGGAAGTGACATGAGAGCATAAAGGTTCATCTGATCCATCATCTTAGTTTTTAATAAAATTGTTCAGATAAACAGAAAAGAATATAGCAAACACTTGTATGGTGATTTAGCAGTTGTCAATGGTTTGCCAAATTTTGCTTTTGAGTTAAAAAAAAAAAAAAAGTTATAGGAACAGTTAATACTTGCCCCTCCCTGCTTACAATCTCAAAATCATTCCCATGCATGTGTTTTTGGGTTTCCTACATGTATATGTAACCACAAATATATAGCATTATTTTGTTTTATAACTTTTCTACAAATGGTTCATACTGTACCTATCCTTTTGCAACTTTTTTTCACTCATCATTGTTTTTGAGTTTTATCCATATTGATGCATGTAAATTTGTTTCATTTTGTTTGCTGTATAGTGGTTGTTTATCCTTTCCCCTGTTTGAGGGGTATTTAGACTAGTCCACTGTTTCACAGCAGTTTAGTAACAAATGTTCATGTAAATATCTCTTTATATTTATTTGTAAGATATTCTCCAGAAGTAGAATTGCTGAGTTAGACAGTGTGTTTCTTCAGGATTTAGAGTAGGTATTTCTTAATTGCGCTTCAAAATGTTTGTGCTAATTTACATTCTCACCATAGGTATGTAAGATTTGAACCAGGATCTGAAACCACCATGCTATTTTTAAGTTTCTCAAGTCTTAGGAGAACTATAAAGAAATTAAAACCTCAACAGGGATTAGTTACTCATATATCACCCAACACATGGCAAGAGCAAAATATATTGAGTGTATGAAAAAATTTTGATTAGTATAGGAAAGGAGAAAGTAGTAGGCAACAGAAATGAAAGGAAAATCAGAAAGGATTGCATTTGGCTGCATGTTTATTTAAACAGGGTGGTTTTTTTTGTTTGTTATAATAAAAATCACATGGTAAGGAGTTCAGGTTTGGTACAGCAGCTCCATAAATCCATCAGGTACCCTTCCTATTCTGCCATCCTTAGCCTGAGGCTTTGGTTTATCCTTCTCCAGGTATTGTGTGCAGATTATTGGTAGAAAGAAAGGGAAAGGGCATAAAGCATGGGTCAGCTAAATCCTGTACATCTCACCCAGTAGACTTCTTCAAGCATCTTATTTGCCAACACTGGATCACATGACCCATAGCTATAAGATGTCTGGGGAGGTTAGTGCCTTCCTGAACAAAATCAGAGTTTTGTTAGTAAGAAAGAAGAGGAGAATAGATACTGGGTAGGCAGTTAGCAATGTCCTTCACTCTGTGAACATATATGGAACATTGAATAATGTTTCATTACGCAGTAATTCTGGTTTGGGTGTTTGGGAAAGAACATAGTAGGTAATCGGTAAATATTTATTGAGTAAATGAATGAATCAGCTTTAAAAAAAATTACAGTAGATAATACTTCCCTTAAATTACCTTAAGTTTGTCAAGAAATGTTGCTGCTGCATTGTGATTTTTCAAGTAAATTTTGTAACTTAAAATTTCATGCCTCTTAAACTCATTTGCATCCTCTCTTAAAATTTCCTTTTGATAAACCTTGGAAAAATGCTTGTGTAACTGAATAAACTTTTCACCAATTACGATAGTCCTTAAAGGTTCATTTTCTGTCCAGTTGTTTTGTTCTCTGTGGAGACATATGCATTAATCTAGGAGAAGACAAGTAATAATTGTTGTCATGTTTTACTTTTAAGAAATCTGAGCCAAAGACAAAAATACCAAAAATTTAATATATTTGCAATAAAAAAAATACACTATCAGCAAAGAATAATAGTTGTGGTCACTTAGTTCAATTCCTTTATTTTATACATGAAAAAATGAGAATCAGAGAGTTTGTGACATATTCACAAACCACTATGTGAATTAGAATTAGCCTGGGAGTCTTGAACCTAACGTTATTCCTCATTTTATTTTGCCATGTTGTTACTTAAATCACAATCAATTCAAATAACTGTAGCTACCCTCCTCATTCCCCATCCCCAAAGAAAAACATAGTGTCGTTTTACCTTGGGTCACAGTGAGATCCTGAGATGCTTTCTGAACCATAAACATAAGAAATAATAAATTGTGTTCAGTAAATTCCTAGTATTAAGTTGGAGTTATTTTTAAAGATGGTAATCTGTATATTTTAACTGTTCATTAGGACGTTCATTTAATCAAATTTCTTAATACCCTAACCAATCTCAGTGAATGGGAATTTACTAGACCTATTTTATCAGTGGGACAGAGAAGACATACATTTGAGATAATCACTGTCATTTCTTTAATTTTGTTAGCAGTATACATGTATCAAATCACTGACAGTGTAAAGAAGGAAGAGTAATACTGATACTCGAAGGCTCTGGATGGGTCATGAATTTTTTATTTTGAACTATTGTAAATAATTGCAACATGATTGGACATAAAAGAAATGGTGCTTTGTAATAAAAATACTCACTTTTTAGAAAAATTGAGTTCTCAATTTAAAAAGCATGTCTACTTCATCTCACTTTTATCCATTTCATTTTTATTCTCATGAAATATATATTGTAACTCTGGTTTATCACCTTAAAAAGAATCTGTTCAACATTTTAAAAAGAAATTTCTGTCTTGATAAAATTTTGTTTGGAATTGAGGTTTTTCAGTATTGTGTAAGGGTAGGTTGAGGGGGTGGAAATGTAGATAATGAATTCTGAAAACTCTGTGCTCAAATCTATGAGTATAAATTTACAGCATCTATGCAGTCTCTAATCCTATTCAGAGATTATACTATTTACTGAATATAGCTTTTGTTATATTCAAATCTGCACCATTAGGTACACCATAAAAGTTGAAAACGTAGAGCCAATATAGTAAAAAGAGGAATTGACAGATAAATTTAAAAAGTTTCTTTGTAAAAATATTAACTTCTGAAATGTTCAATAATGGCATTTGATAAAGTAACTTGTAGTATAACCACACTGAGGAATGTTACATGATCTTTAAGTTCAGTTTTTACAAACAATATTTAATATCATAAAAAAGTATTAATGTTTTGATGAAAAAAATGTGGCCAACATGATTCTCACTTTGTGAAAAATATATAAGATTAGAAAGAAGTAACCAAAAATATTAATAGTGATTGCCTCTGGGTAATAGGATTGAACAATATTTTTTATTTTTCTATCTTTCATTTTTTGTAGAGAATGTGTGTTATTTTTAAAATCTGAATAAAATACAAAACAAACATTTTCCCAGTGAGATGCTCATGTTACCTCAATGAAATGAAGTGCTCAGTGACTTGCAAAGAACAGTTGTCACTTTATAAAACAAATGTGGTCTATTGGAAATGCCTTACGTAGAATTTTCAGTTTCATATTTTTGAGTTATCATTTCAGCTGGAATGAATTATCAGAGCTGTGAAAATATTTGCATGCCATAGAGAATACTGACAGTAAAAATATAACGCACAGTCTTTTTAAAGAATAGTTTTCTAATATCCAGAAGTTGTGCTTCAGAGTTTTGTAATTTTATTGTCAAATTTTATAACATGTCTAATGACAAAAGCCACCTCTTTTGAGAGAGAAACTTCAAATGTTAACATATATTAAGAAGCAGCCCTGGTGGTACAATAGTGAAGCATTTGGCTGCTAACCGAAAAGTTGGCAGATCGAACCCATCCAGCAACTCCATAGGAGAAAGACCTGGTGATCTGCTTCCATAAAGAAAACAGTGAAGAAAACCCTATGGGACAGCTCTACTCTGTCGCATGGGGTAGCTGTGAGTTGGAATCTACTCAACAGCACCCAACAACAACATTATATTAAGCCTTTTATATTTTATAACCTTGAAAGCTTCTATTTATGTAATTAAACTTTTTCTGATTTTTAGAGAAACAGCAAGAAAATGAAAGGATGAAAGTTGATGAGCAGCCAGTCGATTCAGAAAATCTTTCTACACCCCGTGTTCTTGAAGAAACTACTGTGAAAATAGAAAAAGATGATGAAAAGGAACTTGTGAAACTGCCAGTCATAGTGAAACTAGAAAAACTTTTGCCAGAAAGTGAGGACAAAAAGATCATCAAAGAAGAAAGTGATTCCTTCAAGGAAAATGTTAAACCTACTAAAATTGAAGTGAAAGAATATCGAGTAGACCCTAAAGATATTAAAAGTAGTATGGAGAAACTAGTGGCACAGGAGCCTGAGAGACTAGAGTTTGGTGGCAATGTTAAATCTTCTCAAGAAATTACTGAGAAATCTACTGAAGAAACTGAGAAACTTAAAAATGACCAGCAGGCTAAGATACCACTGAAAAAGCGAGAAATTAAACTGAGTGATGATTTTGACAGTCCAGTCAAAGGACCTTTATGTAAATCAGTTACTCCAACAAAAGAGTTTTTGAAAGATGAAATAAAACAAGAGGAAGAAACTTGTAAAAGAATCTCTACAATTACTGCTTTGGGCCTTGAAGGGAAACAGCTGGTAAATGGAGAAGTTGGTGATGAAAAGGTAACTCCAAATTTTAAGACAGAACAAATAGAATCAAAGTTGTCTGATGCAAAGGAAGATAGCTGTAGCCCCTCTAAGGACAAAAATGTCGTTGTAGAGGGAAATGGAGCAGAGTCCTTAAATTCTGTTTTAACAAGTACAAAAATAGGTGAGCTTGAGAAGGAAGTGGTCCTTGTAGGGAAAGATACAGATAATTCAATCTCAGTTTCAGAGACCCCGAGTCAGAAAGGACAACTTGGTTCTCCAGAAATGGAAACCTCTCTTAAGACTTCTGAGATGACAAAGGATCTCTCTCTAAAAAGTATTTTATCTACCAATGAATCCTGTACCATGAAAATTGAAGAGAAATCTCTGAAGAGTAAGAAAGATAAGCGCCCACCACGCCTAGAATGTCTTGAAAAGTTAGAGAAGTCCAAAAAGACTTTTCTTGATAACGACACACAAAGATTGAGTCCAATACCAGAAGAAGTTCCAAGGAGTACTGAAAAAGAGCCAGAAAAGCCAGGCTCTCCAGAGGCAGCTGAAACTTCACCATCCAACATGACTGGTCTCTGTGACAAACTAGCCTCAGAAAAAGAAGTGGTAGAGTGTCAGAGCACAAGTTCTGGTGAAGGTCAGCCCTTGGAAGCAGGAAACTCAAAAATCCTAAAAGAGAATTCTGAGTCATTAAAGGTGGAAATGGATAATCTAAACAATGCCCAGGCCTCTGTCATAGAGGATTCTTCTGAAACAAAGGGTTCTATACAAAAAAGTAAATTTAAGTATAAATTGATTTCTGAAGAAGAAACCACTGCCTCAGAAAATAGAGAAATAACCTCTGAAAGGCAGAAAGAGGGTATCAAATTAACTATTAGGATATCCAGTCGGAAGAAGAAGCCAGATTCTCCCTCAAAAATTGTAGAACCAGAAACCAAGCAAGAGAAGATGGAAAAGGAAGAAGAGAAAGCAAATGTGGGTCGTACTTTAAGGAGGTCTCCAAGAATATCTAGACCCACAGCAAAAGTGGCCGAGATTAGAGATCAGAAAGCTGATAAAAAAAGAGGGGAAGGAGAAGATGAAGCAGAAGCAGAGTCAGCAGCTTTGCAAAAAACAGACAAAAAAGAAAATTTGAAAAAAACGGAGAAGGATACAAATTCTAAAGTAAGCAAGGTAAAACTCACTACTCTGAGTTTTAATTTTTAATTAGAAATATTTGGCTTTTTTGTCTGTATAACTTTGCTTTTGGCTAAAATGTAGTCATTCAGAGGTAATGTTTTTAAAATTTATTTACAGTATCTTTCTTCCTATATCTAAGCTATTTTATCTCAACAGTTATCACCAGGTATCAAATTTCAGACTGTAAAATCTTGTCATCTTTTAAACTTTTAAAAAAAGTTTTCAGCAGTATAGGGATAACATTCTCTTTGTAATCTGTTCAAGTATTACCCAGGCTGTAGCATAAAAAAATGAAAACTTCCCATAACCACTATTAACAGTTTGGGGTACATATTTTCCAGTCCTTTTTCCATGAATTTATCTCTGTGTTCATAAGCATTTACCCACTTTTTTAAAAAAATAAGTTGGATCAAATATGTTCATTTTTCTATGATTTTTTTCCCCCCACTTAACAATGTATCTTTAAACTCTTTTCTTGTCAGGAAGTGTAGTCTACCTTTTGCTTATTAATGGACACATAGTATTCCATAGTGTGGATGTACCTCAGTTTATTTAACCACTCCCTTATTGATTGACATTTAGGTTGTTTCCAATTTTTCACTATTACAGGCAATGCTGCACTGAAGATCCTTTTGGACATGAGTGAGTATTTCTTTAGAATAGACTCCTAGAATTGGAATTGCTGGGTCAAGGGGCATGCATATTTTAAGTTTTGATAGCTATTGCCACACTGCCCTCCAAAAAGGCCTTATTAATGTACCCTCTCATTACCAGTGTATTTGAATGCCTGTTTTCCCCCATTTTAATTATTAGACTTAGAAAAGCCAAAATTCTCTTTCGTATGATACTCTTAATTTTAACAATATCTTGTACAGCAAGTCTTTGGCTAGTCTCTGGGAGTTTGTTATAATTAAAAATACTACTTTTGTTTTTAATTTATTTAAATCATCAGATGAGCCTTCATTGTAAGTAATCTTTTTTTCCCTAAATACTGAATTTTGAATTCTTTACTTAGGAAAAAAAAAATGTTTCTTCTTTATTCTGTTGTTAGAATCATTTTGTACTATGCTGAGGAATTGTAGAAATGACCTGTAATATGAATTAAAAGGTTATAAAACCAGGCAATACAAAGCCGTTTACAACTTTGTAAACTTATTCTCTGAATAATATATTTTTGAAGTTTGTCAGGATTTTTATATATAGTTCTGACTCATTTGGAATTTTTAAATTAATCTCTAACAGAATTTAAAATTTGCATAATAGTATGTGAGAATATAGTCAGTGCTCTGTTGCAGAGCTTTTAAAATATACATGGCCTTTGACCCAGAATCCTCTTCGAGGAATTTATCCTAACCACAGAGGTGTATGTAAAATTTTATATTTACAAGGATATTTTGTTTATGAAAGTGAAAAAATGGGAAACAACTACGTAAATGTCTAATGGGGGATGAGATAAACACAGCTAGGTGATGGCATATTACACAGTCATTTGCAGTGATGTTAGGAGAATATTTTATGACTAGGGAAGATAGGTAGAATGTTCACAGTGATTCCATTTTCTAAGAAATCAAAAACACAGAAAAAATAATGGAAATATATACCAAAATTTAATACTAGTTATATTTGGTGATGAGATTACAGTAATTTTCCTTTTCTTCTTTGTTCATTGACTAAATAGTCTACAATGGATGTGTACTATTTCTGTAATAGGGAGAGGTTTATTAAAAAAAAAAATCTATTATCTCAAATTATCCCCATTTTTTTATTTTATACAAGGTAAAACCCAAAGGTAAAGTTCGATGGACTGGTTCTCGAACACGTGGCAGGTGGAAATATTCCAGCAATGATGAAAGTGAAGCGTCTGACAGTGAAAAATCATCTGCAGCTTCAGAAGAGGAAAAAGAAAAGGAAAGTGAAGAGGTTATCCCAGCAGATGATGATGAACCATGCAAAAAATGTGGCCTTCCAAACCATCCTGAACTAGTATGTACCTGACCTAAATGAACAATATTCATATTACAAGCATGCTGTGGGTGCCTGGAACAACCTAACTCTTTTCTATTTAATTATGATTTGAATTTTTTTTAATACTACAGAGCTTGATGTGCTATGAAATAACCTTTATTTCCATTTTTCAACTAATAACCCAATTCAAGCAAGACCAAAAATCAGGATTCTGCTTTCATTCTACCTGGCTTATATATTGATACTTTCTCTACTTAATAAGAATGTACTCCTAATTTTTTCTCACAAATCAATGAATTTATTTAAAAATTTCGTTTTTTTCTTTTTCTTTAAGTTTTTGTTTTTTTTCAGTGTTTCACTGTTTTTTGTGTTTCTGAAGTACCAGCTTTAACTAAATTAAACCTGAAGGTCTTATTGTCATTCTGCAAAAACATTTGTCAAATAAGTAACCTAGTAGTGCTTAGCACTTTAAAAAATTGGAAGTTCTAAAAAAAATTTTTTTAAGAAAATAAAACACAGACGAGGTATGTTCAAAATAATAGTAACAGATGTACATGGAGCTTTCATATCCAGGAAGTAAGTTCTAAAAAGGTGACCTAAATCAAGATAACCAGTTCATACCCTGTAATTTATTATTTGCAGTTTGTAAGTGCTTTCTAAAGAGCCTATTGAAGAAACACTTATTATGCTCAGCTCTGTGTAACAGTTCTGTTTTTGAATAGATGACACTTTAAAGGCAAGCTCCAGCTATTAAGCAGAAAGAAATGGAAAGAAAGATGCTTCCACATAATTAGAATTGTGTGGAGCAGAAACTTTTTGAGATCTTCTAAAGTTTGGAAAATTCGTATGAGGTGAATTTTCACAAAAAGCTCATTTTTCATAAAAAGCAATGTGGTGTGATGGGAAAAGCATGGGGCAGGACAGAACTGGATTCAGATCTTGGCTCTAGCACTTAATTAGGTGCTATTTTCTCTATACCTTAATTTTCTCATTTGTAAAATTGGAATAATACCACATACTTCTTCTGAAGATCGTTTTTAACAGCTTCTGTAAATTTGCTAGCACTGCTCCTGACATCTAATAGATGCTGGGTTAAAGTTAATTCTGGCTTACTTGTCCTTTAAATTCATATCTGGAAACTAGATTTACCAGTGAAGTTTATCATCTCCGAGTGGTTTCAGAGGGTTCAAGTAAAAGATATAACTTAGAACCAGAAAACGACTTTAGTTCTGAGAACAGTAGAAATTGAAATTACACCAAGAAAATCCTTCTAAGCATTTTAATGATCATCAAGGTTATGAAAGTTAGGTCAAGAGTTTTGTGTAGAGAAAGGCCGAGAGAAGATTTGAGATAGCAGTCCTCTTTTCTGCCCTCTAAATCAAGGACAAAGTAACAGTTGTATTTTCATCCTGTCGTTTGCTAATGTCCCTTTAAACTGAGAGTGGATTTTAACTGAAGCAGCAATAGCTCTTGGGGATAAAAGGATGTGAGGAAATGAGAAGGAAAATGAAGTGAGCAGAAATAACACTAAGGAGAAGGAGAAAGTTGCACCCTTGGAGTACACACAGGATTTTTTTTTTCTAAATTTATTTTTTTAATTATACTTTAGATGAAGGTTTACAGAACAAATAGTTTCTCACTAAACAGTACACATATTGTTTTATGACAATGGTTAACAACTGCACGACACGTCAACCCTGTCCCTTCTCAACCTTGGGTTCCCTGTTACCAGCTTTCCTGTCCCCTCTTGCCTTCTCATCCTTGTCCCTGGACTGTTGTGCCCCATTAGTCTCGTTTTGTTTTATGGGGCTGTCTCATCTTTGGCTGAACGGTGAACCTCGGGAGTGACTTCATTACTGAGCTAAAAGGGTGTCCGGGGGCCATACTGATGGGGTTTCTCCAGTCTCTGTCAGGCCAGTAAGTCTGGTCTTTTTTTGTGAGTTAGAGTTTTGTTCTACATTTTTCTCCAGCTCTGTCCAGGACCCTCTGTTATGATACTGGTCAGAGCAGTCAGTGGTCGTAATCGGGCACCATCTAGTTGTACTGGCCTCAGTCTGGTGGAGGCCGTGGTGGTTGTCCATTAGTCCTTCGGACTAATCTTTCCCTTGTATCTTGTTTTCTTCATTCTCCCTTGCTCCCAAAGGGGTGAGACCAGTGGAGTATCTTAGATGGCTGCTCAAGGGTTTTAAGACCCTAGATGCTACTCACCAAGGTAGAACGTAGAACACTGTCTTTATAAACTGTGTTACGCCAATTGAGCTAGATGTTCCCCGAGACCATGGTCCCCACAGCCCTCTGCCCAGCAATTCAGTCCCCCAGGGAGTTTAGATGTGTCTATGGAGCTTCCATGACCTTTCCTTGTACAAGCTGTGCTGGCTTCCTCAGTATTGTGTACTGTCTTACCCTTCACCAAAGTTACCACTTATCTATTGTCTATTTAGTATCCTCCTACCCCCACCCCTCCCATCCTTCATAACCAACAAAGATTGTTTCTTTTTGACACACAGGATTTTTATTTATTTGTTATTTTAATGACTGCTCTGTGAAAATCCCACTGCTGATTACTATGCTGAAGAGAAAGACATTAGAAATTGAAGATCCCAGATGTGGATTTCTTATGCCAAGTGCTTGAGGATAATCCTCAGATCAAAATATTAAGAAAATATTATGTGTTAAGTGGTAGGGATATGATGCTGAACTAGAAAGACATGGTACTTGCCCTCATTGAGCTTATACAGCAAAAAAGTAATATAATTCATAAATGAATGTAGAACTCTAAAGGATTTTCCAGAAGCTTTAGTCAGAATACCAAAGGGTCACTATGAATCAGAATTGACTCCATGGCAGTGTTTTGGTTTTGAGGTTTTTTTAAGTCAAAATAAATGAATAATTGACTGAGGCTTGGAAACTTGAGAATTCTTTCATAGTAGTATTTATTTTAATGGGATTTTAGCTTTATTGCAGAGTTTAGACAATCATTTTTTTTAAATAAGTCGAATTCTAAAGATTTACTTGTGATTTTGTTATTTGAAACTTAGACTGCTATATTTTACCATAGAAACAATGTGATGAATGGAACTAGGTTCCCAGGTTTACCTACGTATGCATATGTAATCAGTCATATAACTGAACTATAATTCTAATGTAACTAGTATTGAATACTGGTATTGTAAGTGGTGGTGATGTATTTTGGGGAGAAGCAGGGAGTTTTTCCACTTTTAAAATCCCCTCTGTGCTATGGGTTAGCAATTCTGAAACTCCTTTACATGTATGCTAAAGCAAAGCAAGTTCCTGTCAGGCCGATTCTGTCTCATGGTGACCCCATGTGTGTCAGAGTAGAACTATGCTCCATAGGGTTTTCAGTGGATGATTTTTCAGAAGTAGACCGCCATGTCTTTCCTCTGAGGTGGACTCAAACCTTCAACCTTTCGGTTAGCAGCCAAGTGCCGTTTGCACCACCTAGGAACTCCTACGTTTATACTAGAGTTAAGTAAACAAATAAATTGTAGCTAATAGGAGCCATGTTTCTCATTGTCAGAGAAAGAAGTTATAAATAAGTAAGGCTAAAGGCTAGAATGACCCCAGTGGTGCTGGATTAGAGTCAGAGATACCAGTATGAACTAATGTTTATTTTAATATAGACACACAAATATAAATATATGCATATACATGGGTTGCTAGGCATACACATATTTCTTAGTTCTGTCTTCTGAGAGAAGCAGTGATACTGGTAGGAATGAGCACACCTAGGCACCCAGATCTTGGATTCTAATACCATTCTCAGATAAAGGAACCAGGGCTTTTTGGTAAAGCAGCTGATTCTAGAGCTTGGGCAGGGAAAGTGTAAGGTGAACCTGGAGCATCTTATAGTACCAGAAAGTAAGGAAGTGCTTTAAAAAAAAAAATTACAGACAGGTCCTAAGGACACAAGAGCCAACCTGAAAGAGCTCCCAGTATCCGTGGCTGGAACAATTTGAACAACAAACTAAAAACAGTAGTTCTGGATTATAATCCAAAGAACAAAATAAATATCTGTTAGTTCATACTGAAATAAATAAATAGGTAGGTAGGTAGATGGATGGATTGATTGATGAATTGGAACATACTCTGTTTACAGAAGAATTCCAAGTAACAAATGTAGAAGGAATGAGGAAAATAGAAAATTACTGTTAAGACATTATCAGCAAGATCCACTGATAAATGCTAAAACTAGTAGATGAAACTTTAAGGAGCGATGGAATATTTGCTTAGCTTCCAAGTATCTTCCCCTCAAATATTTAATTACTGTGGTGATTTTAACATTTATCCCCAAATTCTTTGATACTTTTCCCTCCAGAACATGGAGCTTCATTTCTTTTCCCTTGAGCATGGGCTGGAATATCACCAGTAATAAGTCATGTTGATATCTTGTACCCCCAGATATGATGCTGTTATGGATTGAATTGTGTCCCCCAGAAATGTATGTCAACTTGGCTAAGCCATGATTCCCAGTATTGTGTGAATATCTACCATTTTGTCATCTGATGTGATTTTCCTATATGTTGTAAATCCTACTTCTATGATGTTAATGAGGCAGGATTAGAGGCGGTTATGTTGGTGAGGCAGTACTCAATCCACAAGATTAGGCTGTGTTTTAAGTCAATCTCTTATGAGATATAAAAGAGAGAAGGGAGGAAAGAGACGGGGGGACCTCATACCACCAAGTAACTAGTGCCAGAAACAGAGTGCATCCTTCGGACCCAGAGTCCCTGCACTGAGAACTTCCTAGACCAGGGGAAGATTGATGACAAGGACCTCCAGAGCTGACAGAGAAAGCCTTCTCCTGGAGCTGGCACCCTGAATTTGGACTTTTAGCCTACTAGACTGTGAGAGAATAAATTTCTGTTTTTTAATATCTTGTGATATTTCTGTTATAGCAGCACTAGATAACTAAGACCAGATGCATTGAGCAGGACACTTCATCTTTGTGGTATTCTTCTCCAAAACACCCCAACCCAATCTAATCATGAGAAAACATCAGATAAACCCAAATTCAGGGACATTCTACAAAAAAGTACCTGACCAGTACTCTTTAAAACTGTCAAAGTCACGAAAAACAAGGAAAGACTGAGAAAGATAACTAAATGCAATGTGGTTTCCTGGACTGGATCCTGGAATCAAAAATAAGGACATTATTGAAAAAACTGAACAAAGTCTGTAGATTAGTTAATAGTTTTGTGCCAATGTTAATTTCTTAGTTTTGGTAGATGTACCATGGTTATGTAAAATAATAACATTAGTGGAAACTGGGTGAAGAGTATATGGGAACGCTGTACTACCTTTATAAGTCTTTTGTAAGTCTAAAATTATATCAAAATAAAAAGTTGTTTTAAGTTAAAAAAAAACCCTGTGCAAATTCTCAGAGCACAATAAATTTAAATAAATTATTTACATCAAAATTTATACACACACAGAGGGGAGGAGCTAAGATGGTGGCTTACTCAGATGCACCATATCATCCCAGTACAGCAAAGACCTGAGAAACCAAGTGAAACAGATGCAGATAACAATCCTAGAACCCTGAAAGTCAAAAAGGAAGGATAAAGAATTCAATCAAGCACCAACTGGAAGAAAAAGTTGAACAAAAGCAGCAAAAGAAGAGTGAACAGGAGCTAAGGCACTCTACCAGCCATCGTGGCTCAACATGGCTATCTTGAGACAAAGCCAGTAGTGACTCCAGGTGAGGAGCACAGGAAGACAATTTCACAACATTCCCATAAGAGACCAGAGAAACTGTATAAATGCACCCAGAGAGAATCAAAGTGAGCAGATGATGATCTGGATCTAAGGACAAAAAACATAGAAAAGAAGGCGAGAATTCCAGGAATCCTGCTGTCCACAGAGCAGGGAGGGAGCCAGGATCCCGAGTCAGGTGTATGCACAAGCAGCGGTCTCTTGACCTCTGGGGTACGGGGCACGCATGTGGTGGTTGATCAACGGAGTATTGGTGGGAGATCCTCCACCCAACTGGACTCTGGGCGTACCCACCACCACCCCTGCTCACGGTTGGGGGCAGGTCCCAACTCGTGGCTGAAATGGACAGGAAGTGCCTGGGCACCCATAGCTGAAAGGGTGCACTCCCTTCCACCTCCCTCCTGATCAGAAGCAGCGGAGGGTCCCATACTCCCACCACCCAACCTGACTACAAACTATAATACAAGCCCTCCCCTTTTATTCACCCGTCTGCCATCCCCCACCTGCTCACCCAAAGAGTGGCAATAAGCGCGCTCATGTGCAGTCATCCGCCTGCCACTCATCCCCCCCCCCACTTGGTGAGCAGCGGCAACCATGCACCCCTGCACTCAGTTGCCTGCCACACACACCCCTTGGCCCAGCAAGTGGCGACCACTGCGCAAATATGCATTCACCTGCCTGCCACACACCCACCTGCCCACCACCCACCACCCCCTGACCTGGCAAGCGGTGATGACCACCCCCACCCCCCCGCTTGCCCATCACACTTGCATCTCAGTTCACTCTGCAGGTACCTCCGCCTGCTCCTGTGCCACTAGATCAATGACAGACAGCGGCCAACACCTGCCCAGCGAATAGAGACTTACGCTCACACTTCCAGCCACTACCCCCCACACATGGAAACAGATGGTGAGCACTCCGTTGCTGCCAGACTACTGACCAGATAAGCATGCCCACCTGGCTAGATCAAAACAAAACAAAAAGCAGGATAAAGCAAGCAAACATACAATCAATAAACAAATATAATAACACCTTAATACTTCGGGGACAGCAGACAATATCAAGTCACAAAAAAGCAGGACATAATGGCTCAAGCAAGTGACTGAAATAAAGGGCCAGAAAACCTTTATGAGGAAGAAATGGTAATGGAACTACCTGATAAGGAATTCAAAGACTTATATATAGGACCCTCTGAGAAATCAAGGAAAACAAAGACAAAACTCTAGAAGAATTCAGGAAGACAATACAAGAACAAAATGATGAAAAGACAATTAGAAACCGTACAGAAACAGCAACTAGAAATCCAGAAGATTAACAGTAAAATTTCAAAAATAGATAACTCAATGGAAGGATATAGGAGAAGAAATGAATCAATGGAAGACAGAATCAGTGAAATAGAAGGGCAAATCCCTTGATGCTAATTTGTTTGAGGAATAGTCAGAAAAAAGAATGAAGAAAAATGAAGAAACCACCTGAGTTATGTGTGACATTATCAAGAGAAATAATTTACACATGTTAGTAATTCAAAACAGGAAGAGACAAAAAAAAGAGAAATTTTGAAGATTTGCTGGCAGAAAACTAACCTAATATCATGGAAGATGAGAAGATATCCATCCAGGAGGCTCAACGAACCCCATACAGGATAGACCTCAAAAGAAAGTCACCAAGACGTATCAAACTTTCTAAAACCAAGGACAGAGAAAGAACCCTGAGAGCAGCTTGGGAAAAATGAGCTGTTACCTACAAAGGGGAACCAATAAGACTAAGCTCTGATTTCTCAGCAGAAACCACATTGGCAAGAAGACATATATAATACCATGTGTAATACCACATATAATATCATATGATCTAGCAATCCCACTCCTAGGTATATATCCTAGAGAAATAAAAGCCATGACAGGAATAGACATAAGCACACCCATGTTCATTGCAGCATTATTCACAATTGCAAAAAGATGGAAACAACCTCACTGCCCATTAATGGATGAGTGGATAAACAAACCGTGTTACATACACAGAATGGAAATACTGCACAACAATAAAAAATAATGATGAATCCGTGAAACATCTCACAACATGGATGAATCTGGAAGACATTATGCCGCGTGAAATAAGTCAATAACAAAAGAACAAATACTGTATGAGTCCACTATTATAAACAGTTAAGAAAAAGTTTACACACAAAAAGAAACATTTTTTGATGGTTGCCAGGGATGGGATGGGGAGGGAGGGAAAATAACTTTGATGAAGGGAAAGGCAGTACCCAAAAGTTAGCACAGCATGACTAAGGCAAGAGAAGACACTGAGAGGCACACAAGAATAAAAGGTGACAATGGTAAAAACTATAACATGTACAGTCCTCAATAACAGTAATAAACAGTAATTTCTGAGTGGATACATAAGCAGATATGTATGCTGAATAGATGTGAGAGGGCATATGGTAGTACACCCAAATGCATATATAGGTTTGGTTGTGGATATTTCTATATATATTTGTATGTGCTGCATGTATATTTGTCATGAACATTTGGAACTTAACCTTTTCTTAGAGATTTTTCTTAAAATATTTTTTTAAAGATGGTATGTCAGATTACCAGTGCATTTTTTTATTATAATGCTTTATGCGAACAAAGAGTTTTGCAGTGTATTACTAAAAATTATTGAACTGTTGTCATTTTAACTTAAAAAGTTGCTGAATTTTAGTCATAGTATTAGGTTGACATTAATCTGTGGTTTATTTCAGATTCTTCTGTGTGACTCTTGTGACAGTGGATACCATACCGCCTGCCTTCGCCCTCCTCTGATGATCATCCCCGATGGAGAATGGTTTTGCCCACCTTGCCAACATGTATGACCCAGCCCACCTCTGTTTTTTTTTTAATAAATTGTCCTTGATTTTATATTGAAATTAATAATACTTCTTGGCAGCCAGCAAACATCTTTAATCTTCAAAGTAATTTGTAAATAGTACTTACCTCTTGTTTATATTTCTTTGAAATTAGAGACAATCAAAAAAGCTATCTTAATAATATATTTTAGGTCTTTTTTTCCAAAACAATTTTCAGAAGCCCTCCAATTTTTGTAAAACTGTAATCAGTGGTTTATTTTTTCTCACATTTGTTATAGACACAAACAAGTTCAGTTACAAGCAAGGGAAGAAATAAGTTTTTCCTGTTGTTTATCCCCTTGTTTCATCTTCTTTTTTGTTTCTGCCTACCTTGTTTTTATCAGTAGTGTTATAGGTGATATTACCAGGTTTAGGAGAAATACAGATTATATTTCTCTTATATTTTGATTTAGGTGAGTTTCTTTTGAAAGTTGAAGAACAGGATGTGTCTGCCATAGCACCCATGGAGTAGTTTCTCTCACTAAGCCTAGTCTCACATATCAATTTTTCTTTCAGGATAATAGATTTTATGCATTTCTCAATGAAGTCAACTTCTGTAGCTCAGCATAGCTTTATCAATTACTTTGTTCGGGTCTGTTTTGACCTAGTAATCATGTAGTGGTGTTCTGTAATTTTTTTTTCCATTCTCTTTTTCCAAATGGGACTAATGAGGCACAGCAGTCCAGGGACAAGGGCCAGAAGGCAGAAGGGGACAGGAAAGCTGGTGATGGGGAACCCAAGGTTGAGTAAGGATAGTGTTGATGTGTTGAGAGGTCATTAACCATTGTTATAGGGCAACATGTGTATTAACTGTTAAATGAGGAACTATTTTGTTCTGTAAGCCTTCATCCAAAGTGAGAATTGCAGCACAATTGGAAGAGCGTAGTCGATGTCACTGAACTGTGCATGTAGAAATTTTTGAAATGGTGTATCTTTGGCTATGTATATTTTCACCAAAAAAAAAAAAGTCAAGAAGGGAGAGAGTTGACATGTTGTGGGGTTGTTAACCAATGTCATAAAACAATATGTGTACTACTATTTCATGAGAAACTATTTGTTCTGTAAACCTTCACCTGAAGTACAATTAAAAAAAAAATAGTTAATTGGCACCATTATATTTTACTGTACATATAACTTTCTTCCTTAAAAATATCTTGGAATACTTTTTATTTTAATTATAGTCACTGTTACATATACATGTTGAACCAAATGCTATTTTAAACATTAATTAGTGCCAGTAGTATAGGCACAGAATATGTTTTTTTGGTAAGACTATAGGTTTTTCTAACGTGCTTTATTTCAAAAATCGTATGCTCATCTTTTGTTCAGTGGATGCTGAGCCTCCTTTTTAATTAAACGCAAGGAAAACTTAAATGTTTACTCACTGTGTCACCTCTTATCCATGATATAGTGAGTAAAATATCCATGAGTTTAACATGCAAGTGATAAATGATTTTGGAGAGGTGTTTATTCATAAGGATATGACATCTGTTTTGTTCCTTCAGAAATTGCTGTGTGAGAAATTAGAGGAACAGTTGCAAGATTTGGATGTTGCCTTAAAGAAGAAGGAACGTGCTGAACGAAGGTATTGCCATATGTGTTGTTAGTGTTTGACAGCAAAATCTGACAGCAGAATTTTCTTGAAACACAGATTAATATGTCCATCTAAACCAGGGGTTGGCAAACTATGACCTGTGGGCCAAATGCTTGTTTTTGTGTGGCCCACAAACTAAGAATGGTTTTTATGTTTTTAAATGATTTTAAAAAATCAAAACAAAAGTAATATTTTATGACATGAAAATGATGTGATATTCAGATTTCATTGTTCGTAAATAAAGTTTAATTTGAACACAGCCATACTCTTTCATTTATGTGTTGTCTATATTTGTTTTTGTGCTAAAACGGCAGAATTGATTAGTTCCAGTGGAGACCTTATAACCTGCCAATCCTTAAATATTTATTATCTGTCCCTTTACGGGAAAAGTTTGCCAACCTCTGATGTAAATTATTTATTGGAACCTACTCTAAATAAATACTGACCTAAGTATTGTGGAGGATATGTACTTAGCTAATTATTGTACAGACTACAAGAAAACTATAAAAGCTGGTCTACGACTTAGTTACCCATGTCATCCCCTCGGGTGGGCAGAATTAACACTGGTGAAGGGATGCCTCTCTGTTCAGTGTGCTACTGTAGTGTGGTCTGATGTAGTTGGAGAAGGCTTCTTGGAGGAGGTGAGACTGGAGTTGAGCCTAATCTTTAAAATGCGGCTCAAAATCAAGACAGTAAGTTTTATTTATTTGTATCTTCTTTGATTAATTCGTCAGTAAACTTTAATTCTCACCTGCTGTGTACAAAACTGAAAAGATAAGTAAGACGAAGCTGTTGCTTACATGGAGCTCACATTCTCTCAGAGAAACTCATGTATAAATACTTAGAATAAATGAGATGTATTCAAGGCAATACAAAAATTTTGTGGAGGGACATTTTAGTTCTTCTAGGGGTTGGGGTGGAAACCCTGGTGGCGTAGCGGTTAAGAGTTTGGCTGCTAACCGCAAGGTCAGCAGTTCAAATCCACGAAGCGCTCCTTGGAAACCCCATAGAGCAGTTCTACTCTGTCCTATAGGGTCTCTGTGAGTCGGAATCAGCTTAATGGCAACGGGTTTTTGGTTTTTGTTAGCGGTTGGGGTTACCAGGGAAGACCTAAAAAAGTAGAGATTATACAGGTAAATATGCAGAGAAAGGACCTTTCAGGCAGAGAGCACAAGTGTTAGCAAAATCAAAACGTAAAAGTGAGAGTAGACAAGTGGTAGGAGACGAAGCTATAAAAACAGGTTGAGGCCGAATTGTGAACAGCTTTGCATACCAGGCTAGGGAATTTGAATTATTCTCTATAGGCAGTGGGGCGCCATCAGAGAATGGACATGAATAGTCAGATCTTTATTTCAGAAAAATTGATGTGGTAACAATAAGGAGAAGGAACTAGCAACTCCTCTATTTTTTTCCCTAATCAATTTGGAATTTGGGGCTGTTGCAGTAAAGAGTCTGTGAGCACTGATGAGGCCTGAACAAGGGTAATCATAGTGATAATACGGTGGAGATATTGGAGAGAATTTTCAAAGGACTAATCAGTGGGACTTGATGCCCATTTGTTCAGTAGCGTAGTAGGAGAAAATCATTGTCTCCTGATGGGTCCTGTTATCTTCATTACCTTATTTGCTACTTCTTTAACCCTTTTCTGAACTAATTATTTTCTGCTTTGCATTTTTGTTGATACCATGTGTTTTCATTAATGGAAGCAAGTTGAATCATTTAGTGTGTCTGAATTTTTGGTAGGTAGTATGGATTTTTTTTTTTCTTTCCCTCCTTCCACAAGCCTACCCTAAGTGTTTAGTAGTATATATGAAGTACCACTAATTATATCCCCAGAGTCCCCACCAGGGTCCGTTGGTTCATATGCATAACAAGTAAAAATTTTCAAAATTTCTGTTTTTCCTGCTAAAAATTCAGATACCTCATACAATACCCTTTAAAAACAGTAATTTGTGGCACATGCCTGTTTCTTTGGTTTCAAAGTGTCATAAGCGCCCCTGCCTTGCAGCAGGACACGTTGTCAGTGGTGCAACAGCTTCCCAATAAATCTTCAGAGGCAGAAAAAGTACTTGGTCCCTAGAGGGACCCGTGAGCACAAAAGGGTTAACTTTTGCCCTCTGGTGCATAGTCTGGCCCCCAGAATTTAGCTTGCCTTAAGGCAGTCAGCTCATTCCATAATCCACTCACTTTACCCTGTGTAATGGTGAGCATTAAAAATAGATTCAGAACCTGTTTTTTTGGGATATTTTTTTTTTACTGCTCAGTTTGAGCTCTGGCTTAGAGATGCTTCATAGTTTAAAGGCAAAGTAACCTCTAAAATTAATTAGGAGATACAACTTAGTTTTTTAAATCAGATGTCTAAATATCTTTGTATTTAGAAATCCTGGGTTATTTCTAGGAAACAACTTGTGTCTTAAATATTTGGGATATCTTCCAAGGACGTTTAAAAAAAAGAACAATCCTGTATAGGCATACCTCGGAGATACTGGGAGTTCGATTCCACATCACCACAATAAATGTGAAAATCGCAATAAAGGGAGTTACTCGAATTTTTTTGTTTCCCAGTGCATATAAAAGTTTACAGTATACTGTAATCTATTAAGTGTGCAGTAGCATTATGTCTAAAAAAACAATGTACATACCTTAGTTAAAAAATACTTGATAGCTAAAAAATACTAACCATCATCTGAGCCTTCAGCAAGTTGTAATCTTTTTGCTAGTGGATGGTCTTGCCTTGATGTTGATGGCTGCTGACTGATCAGGATGTTGGTTACTGAAGGTTTAGGGTGGCTGTGGCAATTTCTTAAAATAAGACAACAATGAAGTTTGCTGCGTTGGT
The DNA here is from genome assembly GCF_000243295.1 of Trichechus manatus latirostris. Taxonomy (NCBI): domain Eukaryota; kingdom Metazoa; phylum Chordata; class Mammalia; order Sirenia; family Trichechidae; genus Trichechus; species Trichechus manatus. The sequence continues at coordinate 7,461,509 of NW_004444024.1, read as the reverse complement.
TGACTCTTCCCTTTCTCAGAAGATTTCTCTGTAGCATGCAATGCTGTTTGGTAGCATTCTGCCCACAGTAGAACTTCTTTTACAACTGGAGTCAATCCTCTCAAACCCTGACACTGCTTTATCAACTAAGTTTATGTAATATTCTAAATACTTTATTGTCATTTCAACAATGTTGACAGCATTTTCACCAGGGGTGATTCCATCTCAAGAAACCACTTTCTTCGCTCATCCTTAAGAAGCAACTCCTCATCCATTCAAAGTTTTATCATGAGATTGAAGCAATACAGTCACATCTTCAGGCTCTACTTCTAATTCTAATTCTCTTGGTATTTTCGCCACATCTGCAGTTATTTTCTCCACTGAAGTCTTTAACTCCTCAAAGTTGTCCATGAGGGTTGGAATCCACTTCTTCCCAACTCATCTTAATGTTGATATTTTGACCTCCTCCCATGAATCACGAATGTTCTTAATGGCGTCTACAGTTGTGAATCCTTTCCAGAAGGTTTTCGGTTTACTTTGCCCAGATCCATCATAGAAATCGTTATTTATTGCAGCTATAGCCTTACAAAATGCATTTTTTAAATAATAACACTTGAAAGTCAAAATTGCTCCTTGATCCATGAGCTGCAGAATGGATATTGTGTTAGCAGGCATGAAAACAACATTAATCTTGTACATCTCCATCAGAGCTCTTGGGTGACCAGGTGCATTGGCAATGAGCAGTAATATTTTAAAAGGAATCTTTTTCTGAACAGCACATCTCAACAGTGGGCTTAAAATATTGAGTAAACAATGTTGTAAACAGATATGCTACCATGCAGGCTTTGTTCCATTTATAGAGCACAGGCAGAGTAGATTTAACATAATTCTTAAGGGCCCTAGGATTTTTCGAATAGTAAATGAGCATTAGCTTCTACATAAAGTCACCAGCTGCATTAGCCCCTAGCAAGAGAGTCAGCCTGTCCTTTGAAGCTTTAAAGCCAAGCATTGACTTCCCTCTAGCTATGAAAGTCTTAGATGGCATCTTCTTCTAATATAAGGCCATTTCGTCTACAATGAAAATCTGTTACTTAGTGTAGCCACCTTCATCAATTAGCTAGATCTCCTGAATAACTTGCTACCACTTGTACATCAGCACTTGCTTCTTCACTTTGCACTTTTATGTTATGGAGACAACTTCTTTCCTTAAACCTCATGAACCAACCTCTGCTAGCTTCAGACTTTTCTTCTGCAGCTTCCTTACCTCTCTCAGCCTTCACAGAATTGAAAAGAATTAAGGCCTTGCTCTGGATTAGGCTTTGGCTTAAGGGAATGTTGTGGCTGGTTTGATCTTCTATCCAGACCACTAAAACTTTCTCCATATCAGCAGTATGGCTGTTTAACTTTTTTATCATTCGTGTGTTCACTGGAGTAGCACTTTTAATTTCCTTCAAGAACTTTTCTTTGCATTCACAACTTGCCTAACTATTTGGCCCAAGAGGCCTAACTTTCGGCCTGTCTCATCTTGCATCGTGCCTTCCTCACTAAGCTTAATCATTTCTAGCTTTTGATTTAAAGTGAGAGACATGCGACTCTTCCTTTCACTTAACACTTACAGGCCACTGTAGGGTTATTAATTGGCCTAATTTCAATATTGTAATGTCTCAAGGAATAGAGAGGCCCAAGGAGAGGGAGAGAGACAGGGAAATAGCCAGTCAGTGGAGCAGTCATAACACTCACAACATTTTTTTTTTCTTTTTTGGTCTGTTTTGTGTGTGTGTGTGTGTGTGTGCGCGCGCACATGCGCTTTAGGTGAAAGTTTACAGCTTAAGTTAATTTCTCATAAAAAAATTTATACACATACTGTTATGCGACCCAAGTTGCAATACCTGTAATGTGACAGTACACTCCCCCTTTGCACCCCGGCTTTCCTGTGTCCATTCAGCCAGCTCCTATGCCTTTCTGCCTTCTCATCTTGCCTCCGAACAGAAGCTGCCCGTTTAGTCTCTTGTATCTATTTTAAGGAGCACACTCTTCATGAGTATTATTTTTATAGTCCAGTCTAATGTTTGTCTGAAGAGTTGGCTTCAGGAATTGTTTTAGTTTTGGGTTAACAGAGAGCCTGAGGGCAATATCTTCAGGGGTTCCTCTAGTCTCAGTCAGACCATTAAGTCTGGTCTTTTTATGAGAACACTGACAACATTTATCAATTAAGTTTGCCATCTTTTATGGGTACAGTTCGTGGCATCCCAAAATAATTACAATAGTAACATCAAAGATTACTGATCACAGATCACATAACAGAGATCATAATAATGAAAAGGTTTGAAATATTGTGAGAATTACCAAAATGTGACACAGAGACACAAAGTGAGCACATACTGTTTGAAAAATGGCGCCCATAGACTTGCTCGATGCAGGGTTGCCACAAAACTTCAGTTTGTCAAAAACGCAGTATCTGCAAAGTGCAATAAATCAAAGCTCAATAAAATGAGGTATGCCTGTTTAGAATTAGTAGGACTGTTTTGATGTGCAGAGTTTCTGCTGTTTTTAATTTTGATACTGTGAACAATCTAACTAAAGATGCTTCAAGGTAAATCACACTTAAAAACTAAGATTTTTTTTTTACTTCAATCTTTCTGAAATCTATCTGTCCTCCTGAAAAATGAGTAGTTTTCCCATGTCCTAAAGCTGATTTTACCCAGCTATGTAGATATCTAATAGTCTCACCCGTTAAGGGCTTTAAAGAAAATGTATTTATTCTCTAAAGGCCAAGGATGTAAACCACTAAGAATTTTGTCTGATACTTCACATTATGTTTGCATATTCTTTGAAAGCTCATGTTGCTTATGCCATTTGTATGTGGAAAAGACTAGTGGAAAGTTTTTGACTACTACCCATTGCTATTGAGTCAATTCCGAATCAGGGTGACCCCATTTGTATCAGAGTAGAACTGCACTCTGTACGGTTTTCAGTGGAGTCTCTGGATGGCGTAAACGGTTAGATGCACAGTGGAAGACAGGCCAGGCAATCTGCTTCCGAAAGATCACAGCCTTGAAAACCCTATGGATCAGTTCTACTCTCCACACAAAGGGTTGCCATGAGTCAGAATCGACAGCAACTGACTACAACAACAACAACCTTCAAGGGCTGTACAGTCTGGTAGAGAAGAGGGGTGTGTCACTCAGTAATCAGTGACTAACCAACAACTGTTTACAGACCTGGAGCTGTGATGCTCTATGAAATCTGATATTTCAGAAGTTCATTCAACTTCTGATTTGTAAATGTCTCCTCCAGCACTTGGTGGCAGAAATTATTTGGGAATTTGAACAGCCTTATACTTCCAAAATGCTATTAATAGTGTTTTGCTAGCAGAGAATTGGATTTAATCAGAGATGGTTATGATGACGGACCATGGAGTCGAAATCAAATAAGGAGGACAGTAAGGACATGAAGGGGGTGATTGACAGTGAAAAGGGGGCAGGGTAATTGGATAAAGTCCTAGTGGAGTTGGTGAATTGCTGGAGTTAGTGTACCAGAGGGAGTGCGCTGGAAAGACAGTGGAAGTCAGAGAATAGGTTGCTTGGAATTAAAATTTTAGAAGGCGTTTAATTTTTGATAGTGATAGATCTAGGCCAAACATGATCATTGAGCTAGGTGGTGAGATGGAATGGAAGTTGGAAAGTTTCCATAACAGAACATATAGATCAGGAAAATTATTGAAAAAGACAATGATGTCTTCAAGATGCTTCTCAAATGTTACCATTTATTTATAGTCTTCTCAGATTTCTCAGCTCTTCAAACAAAAATTAATCTGTTCCTTTTCCATGTTTCCATGATGCCTGTTCATAATGGACTATAGTCAGTTGTTAAATAATTGTGAGGGCAGGCACTATGTCTTATTCGCCTTTGGATTCTCAAGTCTGACATAAATCCTGACCTAATATGGTAAAAGTGAACAAATGTTTGTCAAATTGAATTAAACAGAGAAGTAGTGGCCAAGTGAAAGTAAAAATTTTCAGGTAGAAAGGAGGAAACTGATATCTCAGTAAACTTCATTATTAGAAGGGCACCCAGGTGTCAAACATATTTAATAACAGATAGCTCAGGTTCTAACATACCCATCCATGAAGGCTTCCCTGTTAATTCTAGATAGTGTTGATCTTGCCTTTCCTAGTTTTTAGTTCATTAACTGTACTATATTTTTATCTGGTTTTGATTTAAATTGCTTAATAATTTTCTTATATATCAACTTTTATTTAATACCTTCATATCTTGTGTATAAAAAGAGCATAAAATTCTTGTTAGCAGGGCCAAGGGTCTATAAGCTAAACTTGGCAATAAAGGATGCACTCTAAAGGACCTAGCGAACTGGATCCATTAATGTCCTTCTATAAAGGATGGTACTGGTAAAGGGAAGAAGAGTGGTTAGTTTCAGTTCAGTTTAACATACATGCCATGTAAGAGTTCAGCTGTCCTTGCCAAATTGAATATATCCTTGTTTCTTATAGCTATTTGTTATGTAAAATGTGTTTAATTAAAATCAACAAAGATTTGTTTCTTGGAAATGAAACTACAGAGATGTCATTAATGGTCCAGATTCTTCATTTCATGCAGAAGTCTCAGCTGGCCCTAAAGTTATCTTCAGCATGATATCCTTGAGTGCAGAGCCAGATGACTGTCTTACTTTTATTCTTTTCTAGAGCAAGAAGTGAATGGTCTTAGTGTCATTTGCTGGGATCTTGATATGGTTTTGTTACACGGATTTTTTTTTTTATATAGTGATACTTATTATTATGAGATTATACCTATGTATACACGCACATAATTATGGAAAACTTCCAACATGACAAAGATCTAGTTTGTCCTGTTAAAGGTGGCTTTCCATCTAATCAGATCATCAGTGAGTCACAGCATGACTCTTCTCATGAAGCTGCTTTGTCTTTTTCAGTTACAGGTTTTATTTCACTTGCATAAATCACTTCTAAAGCCATACTTTTCAAACCTTCAGGAAATGTTGTGCCTCCCATGGAGATAACAATACTATATTAAGTTTTTAAGATTATAGCCAATATGTCTGTGCTCCAGTCTCTGTTATTACCAAGAAATCCTAAGTTTAGTATTGGCCAAACTAGTGATATTTCATAACAATTTAATTTTTAGCATATCTCATTTTGTGTGTTTGTTATTTTTCACCTAAAGGAAAGAACGTTTGGTGTATGTGGGTATCAGTATTGAAAACATCATTCCTCCACAAGTAAGTTTCTGGTTTGCAGTATTTTTAAAGGGGAGACTATCTTAATTATTCTAAAATTTAACCCACATTATGTAATGTGAGTAGTTTTAAATATGTAATATACCTGTTGTTATGGATTGAATTGTGTCCCAAAAAAATGTGTTATAAATCCTAATCTGTATACCTGTGGTTATAATCCCATTTGGGAATGAGTTGTCTTTGCTATGTTAATCATACAGGATTAGTGTAGGGTGTATTCTTGAGTCAATCTCTTTTGAGATACAAAAGAGATTAAACAATCATGAGAGAAGTAGAGATGGGGGAAGATCACCCAGAAACAGAAGGTCAGAGAGACAAGGACCTTCCTCCTCTATAGCCAACAGAGAGAGAAAGCCTTCCCCTAGAGCCAGCACAGTGTATTCTGACTTCTAGCCTCCTAAACTCAGCATCATGTATTCTGACTTCTAGCCTCCTAAACTGTGAGAAAATAAATTTCTGTTTGTTAAAGCCACCCACTTGTGGTATTTCTGTTATAGCAGCACTAGATAACTAAGACACCTGTTTTATTGAAAATGAAAATTCAGGACCTTAAAAGGAAAAAAAATAACCCATAAACCCTCTGTGATTGAAATAATGTGTATATATAAATGATGTGTATAATGTATATATAGATAGCCCAAAAATGTGATATCATATCCAAACCAAATTTATAGTTGGTATACCTTTGGGGAATATATGTTTCATTTTTATTACACTAAATTGAATAATTTGTGTTTAGCCTTTTTATGTGCTGTTTATGTAAAATAACTAAAGAATATTTTAGAGAGATTTCTGATTTTTAATTCCCTGCTTTTGGAGGAAAACAGAAAGTTCAACTTACGTTGTTATTCACGGTTTGGTTTCTTTGAAGGGATATCACTTTGTTGCATTTATTACTCTAGTTTATAACTAAGAAGGTTACTTCATCATGTAACATGCTTTTCATTTGAAATTAAGAGATTCTCTTAGTTTCATAAGCAGTTTCATTCAGATTTAATTCATAACCTTCAATAGCCTGTCTTGTTTAGTTATCTTCCTTCAGTATTTTATCTGTTTCTCCTTTTAAATCCATTTTTTTCATTCATTCAGCTTATCTATTGAATATCCTCTACTGTGTGTTAAGTTTAATTATTTGTTAAAAAGATATGTTGATGGGAAAACATTGTGGTTGTTCTAAAAGATGTAATTATAATCTCACAGAAGTGTAAGAATTTTAATACAGAAGTGTTTCATCCATTGATCACCAGTATTCTCTTTAAACTGTATACTTCATGTTACCGTATTTATTCTGTTTTGGGGGATTGTCTCATCCTTTTCAAACTTTTCGCATGTGCTGCCTAGATGGCAATTAGAAAACTAATAATTTCAGGAAATTTTGTTCTGTCATGAGTAATAACCTATATACTTACTGTCATATTTTTAAACCAGGAGCCAGATTTTTCTGAAGACCAAGAAGAGAAGAAAAAAGATTCAAAAAAATCCAAAGCAAACTTGCTTGAAAGGAGATCAACAAGAACACGGAAGTGTATAAGTTACAGGTATGAAATATATGGAAATGGCTACAGTGAAAGGGTATAGTGTTTTTAAAATCAGACAGCATGACCTAGAAGTATATGCTTTTCCCATCACAATGATCATCAGCAATTGTATATATATTTCTTCTCTTATGTCTTTAAAGTCATAGAAATTTAGAGCAGCCAGCACAATCTTTTCCAAATGTAAATCTGCTCCTGTCAACCTCTTCTGCTTAACATACCTTAAGATATACTTTACCAAGATTCCCATAGCTCTCAGGATAAGAATTGATGACTTAAACAAGATGAGTAAGGCTCTGTATAATCTGATCTCTCTCACCTTTCAAGCTGCTTCACATCCACATTTCCCCTTACTCTCTTTGTACTAGCCACAATTGTCTTTTTTCAGTCCCAATCCCTTTGCACATATTCTTTACTCTGCCTGGAAGTTCACTCCCATTTTCATCTTGAGGCCCTGGGTGGTGCAGACAGTTAAGTATTTGACTACTAGCCAAAAGGTTGGCATTTTGAACCCACCCAGAGGCATCTCGGAAGACAGGCCACAGCCTTGAAAACCCTATGAAGCAGTTCTACTCTGCACGCGTGGGTTACCATGAGTCGAAATCAACTTGAAGACAACTAACAACAACAACCTCCTCTAGATCAAATCCCCCTATTATATGCCCTCGTATCAGCCAGTTCCTGTCCTTGAAAGCGCTTATAGTTGTAATATGTGTGATTATAATTATTTGATTGTTTTTCTTGCGCACTAGACTGTTAGCATGAAGATAAGGGCCATATGTTTTACATATCCTCATGTCCCCTCCACCTAGCATAGTGCTGACAAGTAGTATGTGCTCCATAAATGCCTACTGAAAGAATCAGTAAATAAAATCTGGTTTACCTTCTGCCACTAAAGGTACCAGAGATTTTTCCATGGTCGTTCTGTTAGTAGCTAATCCTGGACTAAAACCTTATCTTCTGATTGATTGCTAGTCTAGCATTCTTTCCACTAAACCACCCTGTCTCACTCAGATAATAAATAAATTACATTTAAATTATTTTAGAACACTGTTTGGTCTGTAGTCTCTAAAATCTACTTGGACAACACCAAAACAGCCTTTTAACTTGAATAAGTGGAGATGAAAATCTAAGCTGATTTTATAGAGCTCTCAATCTTTAGGTTGCTTCTTGTCCAGTGTTCATGGAAAAGTTCCCTGTATATAGTTTACTGCTGCTGCTGTTGTTGTTAAAACTTTATAAAATGCAGTAGGACAGTAATATATGTGGAAACACTGTCCGTCTTATTCTTTAGAAAAAGAACTTTGAAAAAATAACAAGTACCATTCTATATAAAACCAATCATAACTAATAAAGTTAAAGCCTTTCAGATGGAAAGTGCAAGTGTACCGTCAGTTCTATTATAAAACTATATTTGTGCCCCTAAATATCACCGTGCTATGCAAAAATCATGCAGTAAAAACCATAGGGGTTATGGGAAATATGAAGTTAGGGCCACAACACTCAAAAACTGCATTAATGACGCATTAAGAATAAAAGATAGGAGCCTAATAAAAATGGTTGTGCTGTTTGACACATGTGAAATGGTTAAGAAATACATAAATACTACAGTAACTATGGCATTTTACCTTGTAAAAGACCTGAAATTTGCCTGTGGACATGAGTGTAAGGAAGGTTTCGGTTGTAAGTTATTGTGAGGTTGGTAGGAGGGTTATCTGAAATCAGACAGAAAGTTCTAACACCAAATGTGGATGTGTGTGCCTCATAATGCACATGGTGAACTAAAGTATCTAGTGGATATTAGAGGTGTATGTGCATTTGTGTGTTTGTATGCAGCTCAGTTCAACCAGGTAGTTTTCTGTGTTCACCTAGTGTTTCTCATGAATGAAATCACACATGAGCAAGTGTGCAATATACATTATCCTCAAATTGTTTCCTGATACATCAGTCATATTAGAACAAATTTTAGTTTTCAAAACAAGCATTATAATAGGACTAATTGTATTGTCTTTCAGTCCTGATGTAATTGTGGTTATTAAAAAAATCAGAGATTTACTATCATTTAATAATTCTTCATTAGATTTTTATTTCTTCTAACGGAGAGGGTGACATCTGAGTTTACTAGAGGGAGCATTGGATTGGGAGTCAGAAGACTAAGATTATAGTCTTGGCTTGCCACTTACTAGCCATGTATCTTTGAGTGGTGCATTTCCTGGGTCTTGGTTGTCTCATCTGTGATGGTGGATTAACCCAGATGATTGCTAAGATCCGTCTCAGCTGTAAAATTGTATATAACATTAATATAGAAACTTATGGTAAACTGTGTTTTTTAGTGTGATCTATTTATTTATACCTCACCCTGTTCCCAAGAATGATTAAGGAAGATGTATGATCTTAGTGTGATGAGCAGCCTTTTTAAGCATAACACCAAAAGCAGAAACAATAATGGAAAAGATATTTAATTACCTAAAAATTAAAAATTGTTAAGACTCAAAGCATTTACAAAAGAAAATATTTGTTTGCAAAGAAGTTTTGTAAAGGAGTTAGAATTCAGAAGGAATGAATTTTTAAAAAATGTAATAAGTATAGTTTATTCATTGTGGAAATATAGCAGTTTTTCACATGCTGTCTGCAGAGGTTTTTATATATCTTCAGGCACTAATATTTTAGAAGTCAAGGATAAAGCTGGTGTTTTGTTAGAGAATCAGTTGCTCATGGGACATTTCAGGGTTCATTTATTTTGGAGACTAGAACTAGACAGGGTGACTTTGTTTATCTCGAGGGAGGGAGACTGACTGGAGACATGATAGGAATACTTCATAATTGTAACAGAGCAAGATGTCAATTTTGCTTTCTCAAAACTTAAAAAAAATAAGCAAAGTTTAAAAGGGAACACACATTGGAAAGAAATAACAACATGACAAATCTTTAATAAGTAAAAAGCTCTTACAAACCAATAAGAAAAGGTGAACACACTGGCCAAAAAAAAGAAAAAAGAAAAGGGGGCAAAGAATACAAACTAGTACTTTACAAAAGAAAAAGTAAAAATGACCAATATACATGAAAATAATATTTGGCATTAGTAATCAGATGAAAACTAAACGAGCAAGAAAATAACTCTTCCAGTTAGGGGAAAAAAAATGATGAAATTTACTTCATAGTTGAATTATAAATTGGTACAACCCTTTGAAGAATAATTTGTATCTTAAAATTTTGAATGGCTTTTAAGTCAATTTCCCTTGTAGTAAGAACACCAAATACAATCCCGTAGTGTAACAAAACCTCACAGAGGAACTATGGAGTGTCTCACCAAACTAAGGAGAAAGGTAGAGTTATTGTAGGATTCTGAGGAAGGATGTACATTAGGTGAAATTTAAATCAAACAGTGTTTTGATAGGCTCAAAGTAAAGCAGAGCTCTGTAAATGGGTCAGTATTAGGTCTGGACTGCAAAGTAGACTCAGGGTCCTGTTTCCTTAGAAACAGTAAAGTTAGGATAGCTGTAGGAGCCCTGGTGGCACAGTGGTTAAGCTCTTGGCTGCTAACCGAGGTCGGCAGTTCGAATCTACCCAGCTTCCCTGCAGGAGAGAATACTTGGCAATCTGCACGCATAAAGATTATAGCCTAAGACACCCCATGGGGCAGTTCTACTTTGTCACATAGGGTCGCTCTGAGTTGAATTGACTCATTGGCACTTAGCAGCAAGAAGACAGATGTAAAGTGTTGTGTTCAGAAACCCCTTATCTGAAGTGGAGTGTTGTGTTCAGAAATACCTTATCTGAAGGTCAGCATCTGGAATGTAAATTGAGGCTGCTTGTTGTGTTGTTTTTGTTGTTGTTAGGTGCTGTCAAGTTGGTTCTGACTCATAGCGACCCCATGTACAACAGAACAGAACACTGCCCAGTCTCGTGACATCCTCATAATCGTTGCTGTTAGAGCCCATTGTTGCAGCCACTGTGTCAGTCCATCTCATTGAGGGTCTTCTTCTTTTTCGCTGACCCTCTAATTTACCAAGCATGATGTCCTCCTCCAGGGACTGGTCCCTCCTGATAACATGTCCAAAGTACCTAAGACAAAGTCTCGCCATCATCCCCCTTCTAAGGAGCATTCTGGCTGTACTTCTTCCAAGACAGATTTGTTCGTTCTTCTGGCAGTCCATGGTATATTCAATATTCTTCACCAACACCATAATTCAAACGCATCAGTTCTTCTTTGGTCTTGCTTATTCATTGTTCAGCTATCACATGCATATGAGGCGATTGAAAATACCATGGCTTGGGTCAGGTGCACTTTAGTCCTCAAAGTGACATCTTTGCTTTTTAACACTTGAAAAAGGTCTTTTGCCGCAGATTTGCCCAGTGCAATGCATTGTTTGATTTCTTGACTTCTGCTTGCATGGGTGTTGCTTGTGGATCCAAGTAAAATGAAAGCCTTGACAACTTCAGTCTTTTTTCCATGTTATCATGATGTTGCTTATTGGTCCAGTTGTGAGGGTTTTTGTTTTCTTTATGTTGAGGTGTAACCCATAGTGAAGGCTGTAGTCTTTGATCTTCATCAGTAAGTGCTTCAAGTCCTCTTCACTTTCAGCAAGCAAGGTTGTGTCATCTGCATATCGCAGGTTGTTAACGAGTCTTCCTCCAGTCCTGATGCCCCATTCTTCTTCATATAGTCCAGCTTTTTGGATTATTTGCTCAGCATATAGATTGAATAGGTATGGTGAAAGGGTACAACTGGACCAATAAGGAACATCATGATAAATGGAGAAAAGATTGAAGTTGTCAAGGATTTCATTTTACTCGGACCTCTAATAATACACCCTAGGAGCCCTAGTAGCGTAGTGGTTAAGAGCTTGGCTGCTAACCATAGGTCAGCAATTCGAATCTACCAGCCACTTCTTGGAAACCCTATGGGCAGTTCTACTCTGTTCTCTACGGTCGCCATGAGTTGGAATCAACTCAGTGGTGATGGGTTTGGGTTTTTTTGGGTAAGTATATTTTCCTAGAGAGGAAGTCCGTACCTTTAATGAGTTTCCCAATTTGGATTTTAGTCTTGACTCTGTTGTTAATCCATTGTGTGACCTTAATCCAACATTGTCCAATAGAATTTACTATGATGATGGAAATGTTCTATTTATGTGTTGTCCGATATGGCTCACGAGGAGGAGAATTTTAATTTTATCTAATTTAAATAGAAATAGCCACATGTTGCTAGTAATTACCATATTTAGCACTCTTAGGCCAGTCTCTTCACCCCTTTGGTCACCTCAGCCTTAAAGTGAAAGGAGTTTTATTTGTGAAGAAATCGTCCTAGGAATCATGTAGTCTTGATCCTTTTCTTTCAGTAGGAGAAAACTGAGTCCTTGAGAGAGAAAGTGCATTTATTCTGGTTCTAAAATTCTGACCGTTTGCATATGATCTGAGTAATAATAATACAATCTTCAATAATAATATAATTCGTATATAGTATTATTTGTGGAACACTAATATTTTACTTTGCTATATGATTTGTATAGCAAATCCAACCTAGCTTAGTTTTCTGTACAGCCGATATCCTAAGAATGGTTTTGACATTTTTAAATGGTTGAAAAACATCAAAAGAAGAATAATATTCCATAAAATTTACATTTCAGTGTCCATAAAATGTTATTGAAACCTAGCCAGGATCATTTGCTTCTGTATTGTCTATGGCTCCTTGAGCTCTACTGTGCAGAGTTGAGGAGCTGCAACAGAAACTGTATGGTTTGCAGAGCCCAAAATATTCACTGTATTGCCCTTTAAAAAATAATTTTGCTGGCCCCTAGCATAGATGATCTTTAAAAAAGCAAAGAAACAACAGTTTATGAACTAGGTACTGATTTACAAAACCCTGTTTTACAAAAGAAGAAATTGATGTTAAGATGAGTGAGATGATGTAGTGAAGTCATACGGTTCAGAAGTGGCAGAGAGCTGTTTCATATCGAGGCCCTCCTAACCCATAGGTCAGGACAGGCTGTAACATGAATATTGTGTATATTTTAGATTTGATGAGTTTGATGAAGCAATTGATGAAGCTATAGAAGATGATATCAAAGAAGCTGATGGAGGAGGTATGTATTTATCATTCTCTTTTCTTCATATAACTCTGCCAGCAAGGTAGGCCCTGATTAAGGCAGTGACCATATGTTTTGTATTCTCCTCCCCAATGTACATCACAAGCACTGTTAATATTGTCTCCAGCCAAAATAATCTGTGAAAATAATGTTTGCGTGTAGACTCAGATCTTACTAATTCTTTTAAAGGTAGTTTTGTTTTATGGTCTGATATAAAATAAAAATGTTCCCCCATAGGTAAAAATTTATTTCTGGTTCCATATAGAAAATCAAGTGAAACTTTTCTGCTATCTACTGTTTTTAGATCAGTAATGCTACAAAGCTTTGAAATGTTTGGATAATCAAAATATAAATGATTGTTTTTATTTAATTTTTTAAAACTCCATTTCTTAATTTCCTAATCTTTAAAGGTGACATTAAAATAGAATTTGAGGTAATTAAAGATCTGTATAGCCAAGTACCAGTGCTCCAGTGTGTAGCATGTGGTTTCTATTTAGTTATTATAGATGCTCTGGGAAGGATTAATAGTAAGTAGGTTGTAGTACAACTGAAGATTCACTAGATGTGTGCCTTGTTTGCATCTCTGCTGCTGAATTCTCATTTTTTTCTGAATTGCAAATAGTAAAAATATATATATATATAGAGAGAGAGAGAGAGAGAGAGAGAGAGGATTCTTTCTAAAGCCATGTCCAAAAGACAGTTTTCAAGAAGAGATTCTTGAGTAACTGCTAATGGGTATGGAGTTTCTTTTTTGGGGTGATGAAGATGTTCTGGAATTAGTAGTGATAGTTGTACAACTTGTGAAAATACTAAAAATCTCTGAATTGTACACTTAACAAGGGTGAATATTATGGTGTGTGAATTACCTCAATTAAAAAAAGAAGAGATTCTCTACATAGTGAACATCTTTTCAGTAGGATAAATGAATGCTAAAACATTCCTTTTTTATTTTTTGTTTATTGTTGTAGTTTAAGTGAAAGTTTACATTTCAAGTTAGTTTCTCATACAAAAATTTTATACATACATTGTTATGTGACCCTAATTTCTCTCGCTGTACTGTGACAGCACACTCCTCCTTTCCACCCCTGATTTCCCATGTCCATTCAACCAGCTCCTAACCCTCTCTGCCTTCTCATCTCACCTCTGGACAGAAGCTGCCCATTTAGTCTCATGTATCTACTTGAGCTAAGAAGCACAGTATTCACAAGTATCATTTTATGTCCCACAGTCCAGTCCAATCTTTGTCTGAAGAGTTGGCCTCGGGAATTGTTTTAGTGCTGGGTTGACAGAGAGTCCGGGGGCCATGCTTTCTGGGGTTCTTCCAGTCTCAGTCAGACCATTAAGTCTGGTCTTTTTACTAGAATTTGAGTTCTGCACCCCATCTTTCTCCTGCTCCATCCAGGACTCTCTGTTGTGTTACCTATCAGGGCGGTCATTGGTGGTAGCTGGCACCATCTGGTTCTTCTGGTCTCAGGATGATGAAGTCTCTGTGTTTTGTGGCCCTTTCTGTCTCTTGGGCTAATACTTTCTTTATGTCTATGGTGTTTTTCGTTCTCCTTTACTCCAGGTGGTTGGGACCAGTTGATGCATCTTAGATGGCTGCTTGCTAGCTTTTAAGACCCCAGACACCGCTCACCAAAGTAGAATGCAGAACATTTTCTTAATAAACTTTGTTATGGCAGTTGAGCTAGATGTCCTCTGAAACTACGGTCCCCAGACCCCCACCCCTGCTACTCTGTCCCTCGAAGTGTTTGATTTGTATTCAGGAAACTTAGCTTTGGTTTAGTCCAGTTGTGCTGACTTCCCCTGTAGTATGTGCTATCCTTCCCTTCATCTAAGATAATTCTTGTATACTATCTAGTTAGTGAATAACCCTTACCCTCCTTCCCCACCCTTGTAACCATCAAAGAATGTTTTATTCTATGTTTAAACCTTTTCTTGAGTTCTTATAATAGTGGTCTTATACAATATTTGTCCTTCTGTGACTGACCAAATTCACTCAGCATAATGCCCTCCAGATGCCTCAATGTTATAAGATGTTTTACGGCTTCATCATTGTTCTTTATCGTTGCGTAGTATTCCATTGTGTGAATATACCATAATTTGTTCATCCATTTGTCCGTTGATGGGCACCTAGGTGAACAATGCTGCAATGAACATGGAAGTGCTAAAACTCTCTTGATGAGAACTCTGTCAGCTGAATTGTGAGAAAACTGCATATATGTAGGAAGAAAATTGAAAAATCAGATGAAATGCTGCTACACAGAGAATAACGACAGTCTCTAGAAATGAAAGGGAAGCTTTTAATGAATGTACAGTTTCTTTTTCTCTCTAACTCAGGAGTTGGCCGAGGAAAAGATATCTCCACCATCACAGGTCACCGCGGGAAAGACATCTCTACTATTTTGGAGGAAGAAAGAAAAGAAAATAAACGACCCCAGAGGGCTGCTGCTGCTCGACGGAAGAAACGCCGGCGACTAAATGATCTGGACAGTGACAGCAACCTGGATGAAGAAGAGAGTGAGGATGAATTCAAGATCAGTGATGGGTGCGTGGTCTGCCAGTAGACCCTGTTCCCTAGATGCAGCCTTATATAGGACTAACAGAGAGAGCCTTGGTCGTGCTGTGATGGGGCTTTTGTTGCATGTGCACATAAGCAACCTTTGTTTATTTTATTTTCAGAATATTTAAAGCAGATTTAAGAATGCTAATCTTGGTCCTTTTTTGATTAAAACAGAAAGTAGGTTTATGGTTGCTTGTTTAATAGTCAAAATTGTATTTAAATACAGTTAACTGCAATTGAACCTTCATTTGTTGAGAGCCTTTTTATGTTCCTTTGTGCCACTTTCTGAGCTACAAAGTTGACACACCATCCATGTTCATGAGGAGTTTGAGTCAAGTGTGAGAAATAGACAAGTAATTAGATTCACAACTATTCTCCAGTGATCCATGGAGGTTGGGGTTGGGGCAAGTAATCCTGTCTGGGAGATTAGGCAAAGCTTGCCTGCAGACCAGGTGTTGAAACAATACTGCAAAGTTGCACCTCTCAGATTGTTAGTAGAAGAAACAATCATATAAACCAAAAAGAGCCATGTTGCATGATTGTTACTAAAGGATAGTAAAGCATAAATCAGAGTACAGAGGAGAGTTGGCTTAATCCAGGGAAATCAGGGAAAGTCTCACAGTGGAATTAAGCTTGATCTGAAATTTGAAGAATGAATATCTGGGCAGGTTGATGAGTTTTGGATTAGAAGTAGGATGAGGAAAGAAGACATTCCAAGCAGAGAATTCCCATGTCCAAGGCAGCAAGGCATAAAGCACCATAGAATATTTGGGAAATTCCTTGTGGCTCAGGATAGCAAGAATTTGTGGATGAATTAGGAAGTGCCCTGCTGGAGATATAGGCAAGAGATTTTTTAAAAAAGGGAATTTGATTATAGAGTGTTTTGTTTCTTACGCATAGGTGTATGGACTTTATCTTGAAGATAATGAAAAACCACCAAAGGGTTTTAAGCATCAGACTATTGTGAGATTTATGTTTCAGAAAGATTTATCCTGGCATTCATTTGAAGGAAATATTGAGGGGAATTGTGACTAGAGATTAGACCATTTGGGGAGTTGCTATAGCTGTTTAGTTACGAGATGAGAGCTGAAGAGAGAATAGGAATCAGCTCTGAGGGGATCATTTTTAAGAGATAGACTCAGGTGGTATTAGTAATTGATCAGATGTGGGAAATGAGAAGACATTAGGATAAATACCAGGTAGTTGGTTTGAGTTACTAAGGAACACAGAAGAGAAGAGTAGGTTGGGAAATAATGAATTCATTTTTGGACATCTTGATTTTAAGGTGCCTGGGGGACATCCCAAGAGGCCAAAGTAATTTATGTACAACAATCAGCATCAATCCATCTTCATAACACCCCTTAAGAAAAAGTTAGATGGGAAAACATTTCTCCATTTTATAAACAGGGAAATTGATGCAATTATCCAGTATGTTGCACTAATCATTACTTAATGATTCACTGGACTTGCTATAACTTGAACTCAGATCTCTCAAAAATGGATTCATGGTTCCAAGTGCACCATCATAATTCATCGGGTTTCTCTTGGACAGATCTCAAGATGAGTTTGTTGTGTCTGATGACAACCCAGATGAAAGTGAAGAAGATCCACCATCTAATGATGACAGCGACGCTGATTTCTGTAGCCGTAGACTGAGACGACACCCCTCCCGGCCAATGAGGCAAAGCAGGCGTTTGCGGAGAAAGACCCCGAAGAAAAAGTACTCTGATGATGATGAAGAGGAGGAATCTGAAGAGAATAGTAGAGACTCAGGTAAAAATAACTTGTATCTGCATCACACCAACTCAATTCTTACGACTTCTGGAGTTAAGAATTCTTAAAGTAAAATTCCATTCAATCGTAATAAGCAAGTTTTCTGATAAAATGTTTTGAGTTCTATTCTTATCACCTACCAGTAACTAAAAGCATATTTCAGATAAAGCATATTTAAGAAAATACACATAGATAGATGTGTTAACTTCTTACCAGATTCATTTAGGATTGTGATAAATCCTTTTTGTGCCAAGTGTTTCCATGCCTAGACTTTATGGTGTTTCTTGGGAATCATTCTCAGTAAGCCAAGACCATTTTTCTAAGATTCCCAGCTATTGGATAAAGAAGGATCACCAATCATCTCTAATAATTAGACCACCATCAGTGAGTCAGTGGTTTTAATAAATAAGCAGTAGTTGAGGTTATCATAGCTTATGCTTATCCTTATTAACTGAATAAATAATGAGGGTACAATAGCTGAATGAACAGATATGAGTATTTTATGGAATTGGCCAATAGGTAGCTGTCATCTTACTAGATAAGGACCACAGACATAAATATTATACCTCTGACTCTGGCCTGTCTTGTAGTTTCTTTTGTTTATTTTTTTCTAAACTTTTTGGTAAGTTGGGAGACATCATGACCTTTTATTTCCTAAAAACAAGGACATGCTCTTACATAACCACAGTATGCTTATTAAAATCAGAAAATGCAACATTGATATAATACTATTATCCAATCAGCAGTACACATTCAAATTTCATCATATCCCAGTATTGTCCTTTATACCTAAATCTTTTCCTAGGCCACGATCTAATCCAGGATTACACATTGCATTTATTTATGTCTCTTTATTCTCCTTTATTCTGGAACGTTCTTCAAACTTTATCATTCTTGATTTGGTATTCTTGAAGAATACATAATAATTATTTTGTAGAATGTACCTCAAGTTCAGTTTTTGTGTTTCCTCATGATTAGATTCAGGTTATGCATCTTTGGCTAGAATATCACAAGTAATGTTATGTCTTCCAGGGCTGTTCACTGTACTATCTTTCCCTTTGTAATTAATAAGGAAATTTGTAGTATGATACTTTGAGACTGTGTAAATATCCTCTTCCTCATCACACGTTTCAAGCACTAGTTTTAACATCCATTAATGATTTTCTAACTCCCATCATTTTTTAAATATTTATTACTTGGTAGTCTACTGTATGGAAGAGCTTTCCCCTCTTTATCTACTTATTTATCAGTATGTGTTCATAGGTTCTTAATTTATTCAGTGGATATAATCCGTTACCATCACTATTTAGGCTCAATTATTTCCAGATTTGGCCAGAGGGAGCCCCTTCAAACTGTTGACTAGTCATTTTGAAATGTATGAAATACACTAAAGAACTACAAGATGAGATGTGACAATTCAGTGGACTTTGTTAGCACTTTCGAAAAACAGCTCTGACCCAAAGAACTATGAGTTCTTTCTTGATCAGATATAACGAGCAGTGCTGTATAGCAGCACTCTGAGAGCATAAGTAACCCTGTGTGCTATATTTAGCAGATTTTCATTCCACGTAGAGAAAATCAAAAAACCTCTAATTCTATGTATCTTTGGAACAGGCTCATCAGTTTTCTGTGGCTAGAGGGTTTAACCTCTGCGGTCCATTATGAAGGTATGACTGTAGCTACAAGTAGGAACAGCAGACTGTCAGGAGACAGAATAGCAGCTCTCCACCAGGAAGGGCAGCCTTGGCATCTCTGGAGCTAACCTGGTAGCTCTAGGTTGGGTGCTGTTAAAGATTATTTTTAAAAAAGTATAAAACATTTTTTCGTATTGAAGAGTGACTGTTAATAGCATAGATTTGTGAGGTTTGTCATTACTCATATTAATTAAAACGAAAGTAAGAGACTGATGAAAGTTACTGTTTATTTAAAAATTTTTGTGACTGAACTCTGTTTAGCAGCTTTTCATTTTTATAACCTAACGTAGCCATACTTCTACTTAATAGACTTAAATTTTGTACTTCTACTTAATAGACTTAAATTTTGTACTTCACTTCTTCCTTCCTTTTTTAACAGAAAGTGATTTTAGTGATGATTTTAGTGATGATTTCATAGAAACTCGGCGAAGGCGGTCAAGGAGGAACCAGAAAAGACAAATTAACTACAAAGAAGATTCAGAAAGTGATGGTTCCCAGAAGAGTTTCCGACGTGGCAAAGAAATAAGGCGAGTTCACAAACGCAGGCTTTCCAGCTCAGAGAGTGAAGGTAAGGAATAGATCTCCCATTTACAGAAGTTTGGACAAGGAAAAAAAAAACTTAAAAAGTGAGCTGAGGATTGTGATTCTGTACTATTTCTTAAAAATCAAATGTAATCAGTAATAATTTTGAGGCAAAACTCCTTATTCTGTACCTAGTCACTAATTATAGTTTAAATAAATGCTACTTAATAAGATACTAATTTTTAAGGTTTCCATTATAATAAGTAGATTCTTCACTCAAACTAGAAGAAGTCTTAGAAGATGAAGAATGTGATCTGAGCAAGGGTTCTCCTGCTCTTTTCTTTTTTCCTTTATTATTCATGGCCCTCATTTTGAAATAAATTCCTATGCCTGAATAGCTAAACAGTTCCAGTAAATGTATCTTACTATCTCCACCTTGCCTGTGAGCTTAGTTGGTAACTGTTTTATCTCTTAATAGATTGAGCTGTGTCCTATACCAGAAGTGCAGGAAATGCGCTAAAATAGGAATTTGTGATACCAACGAGTCTTTTTTAGTTAATCTAGCGCTCTTCTTGAGTTCATTTTAAATTATCCCAACCCTCACCTTCTCCTCTTTCTTTTTCATATACTTAATTCTTAATTATTTACCATCTGTTTTGAAGATTGTTTGCTTTCATAGATCCTTGTCAGTTAAGTTCTCAGACCAAGCCAGGGGTGTAAGGGATAGAAATGTTTGGATATGAAAGGCTACAGAAGGGGGGTGAACATCTGGTTGAGTGTGTATTTGCCTTTATGTATCATAAAGACAAACATAAATCTATTAATTCAACTATTAAATACAAATATTTATTGAACCAGGTTTATTTTGGGAATATGACAATGAATAAAATAGCCAAAAACATCTCCTGTTTCATATAACTTTTATTGTAGTTAGAGGAAGAGAGACAATAATACGTCAAATCAAATATATATTAGATGGAGAAATGCAGTAGAGAAAATGGGGGCTGGGGAGCAGTTGGAATTTCAGATAGGGTACTGTGAGATGCCTCACCAGGAGCAACATTTGACTGAAGACCTGAAGGAAATGTTGGGTGTGAGTCATGCAGTTGTCTTAAAGAAGAGTGACACAGGCAAATGGAACAACAGATGTGAAGGCCTTGAGGCAAGTTTGTGCCTGGCACGTTCAAGGAATAGAGGGAGGCCAGGTGGTTGGAGCAGAATGAGAAAGGGCAAGAATAGTATGAGATGAGGGCAGAGAGATCAAAGGGGCCAGATCATGTTAAGCAGCAGTCAGCAAACTACAGCCCACCTATTTTTGTAAGTAAAGTTGTATCGGTATAACTCCATATCCATTCATTTACATATTATCTATGGCTGCTTTCATGCTACAATGGCAATGTTGAGACTGTATGTCCTGCAAAACCTAAAATATTTACTATCTGGCCCTTTACAGAATAAGTTTGCCATTTCCTGATGAGAAGCAGCAGTGTCCAGTCGAACTTTCAGTGATGATGGACGTATTCTTTCATCTGTTCTGTTTGATACAGTAGCCACTAACTTCTTGTGGCTGTTGCGTACCTGAAATGTGACTAGTGTAAATGAAGAACTGAGTTCTTTATTTGAATTAATTTATATTTTAAACAGCAATATGTGACTAGTGGCTACCATATTGGACAGTACAAATTAGGCCATTATACAGAATTTGGATTTTATTCTGTGTGAAATGAGAAGCAGTTGGTGGGTTTTGAGCAAAGGGTGTTATGATCTGGCTTATGTTTTAACTTGCTATGGTATCTGTGTTTTGAATGGATCAAATGGGTCAAGGGCAAAAGCTAGTTGGGCAGGTCCTGAAGTAATCCAGGTGAGAGCTTGGTGGGTGGGACTAGGGCAGTAGCAGTAAAGGGGTGAAAAGTAGTCTGATTATGGATATATCTTGAAAGTAGACCCAAAGAGTTTACTGTTAGGTTGGATGAGAGAAAGAAACAGGTCAGGGTTTACAGGTCAAGGTTAACTGAGCAATTAGAAGATTGGAGCTGTTAATAACTAAGATGGTAGAGACCAGAAGGGTACAGGTTTGAGGGGGAATATTAGGAGCTCAGTTTTATAGACACATTAAGTTTGAGGTACCTGTTTAGATATCTAAGTATAGATGTTGAGTTGGATCCACAAGGCTAGAATTTAGGGGTAGCCTAAAAACAAATCTGGGAATCAGCATCATATAGATGGTATACAAAGCCATGAGACTGGTGAGATCACCTAAGATATAAGTACAGACAAAGAAGAAAGCCACACACATGGGATGAGAGCTGGCACAGTGTTTCAAATGTCCAGAGTTGGGTGCCCAGTTTTAATGTTTCCTTGTCAGTATGTTTACATGATTTTTTAATTTGTAGGGCTATTGGGAAGGAGTTTTCTTAGTTTGTGACCAACCTATCTTCATTTAATTCAAGAATCATCAGATTTCTTCTGGAAGAAATCTGATTCTGCTCTTTCCTAAAATCATAGGTAAAGGATACTTTGAATCATATTGGGGATTATTGTGGGACTGAAGAATGAAATAGGTGAATTATCAAAGCGAGATATTTATATATGAGAAAGCTTGGAAGCAAGAAGTAGGGTGGATATGGGGAGCAAAAGGAGAATTACTTAAATCTGTTTATGGTTAATTCTGTCAGTGGCTTAAATGTGCTATTTATTCTAGAGAGCTATATGTCCAAGAACTCTGAAGATGATGAGCTAACTAAAGAATCAAAGCGGTCCGTTCGAAAGAGGGGCCGAAGCACTGGTGAGTATTCAGAAGCGGATGAGGAGGAGGAAGATGAAGGCAAACGATCCCGGAAACGGCTACACCGGATTGAGACTGATGAGGAGGAGAATTGTGACAATGCTCACAGAGATGCAGATCAGCCTGCCCGTGAGAGCCAGCCCAGGGCCTTGCCCTCAGAACCAGAGAGCACCAAGAAGCCCTACCGAATAGAAAGTGATGAGGACGAGGACTTTGAAAATGTAGGCAAGGTGGGGAGCCCATTGGACTATAGCTTAGTGGATTTACCTTCTACCAATGGACAGAGCCCTGGCAAAGCCATTGAGAACTTGATTGGCAAACCAGCTGAGAAGCCTCAGACCCCCAAGGACAACAGCACAGTCAGTGTAAGCCTGGCTCCCAATGGGACAGGTGGTGGGCAGGAGGCAGGGGCACCAGAAGAGGAAGAAGATGAGCTTTTGAGAGTGACTGACCTTGTTGATTATGTCTGTAACAGTGAACAGTTATAAGACTTTTTTTCCATTTTTGTGCTAATTTATTCCACAGTAGCTCTCACACCAGCGGGCCAGTTAATGAAAGTTGTTTTATTTTTCCTAGAAAACTCCACTACAGAATGACTTTTTAGAAGAAAAATTTCAACAAACCCTGAAGTCTTTCTGTGAAGTGACCAGTTTTGAACTTTGAAGATAAATAATTGCTGTAAATTCCTTTTGATTTTCTTTTTCCAAGTCCATGGTCCTTGGTAATTTCATTCATGGAAAAAAAAAATCTTATTATAATAACAACAAAAGATTTGTATATTTTTGACTTTATATTTCCTGAGCTCTCCTGACTTTGTGAAAAAGGGTTGGATACGAATGCATTCCAAATCTGTGAGGGCCCAAAACAGAATTTAGGGTGGGAGAAAGCACTTGTGCTTTAGCTTTTTCATATTAAATATATATTATATTTAAACATTCGTGGCATAGATGGTGATTAACAGACTGTTTAAAAGTTCAAGTCTGTATTATTGCAGTTTGCGAATTGTAGATAACATCATACATAAATCACTTAGTAACTGCCTTCATGAAATCAACTTGTTTACTATTGGAGATAACCACACTTAATAAAGAAGAGACCGAGAAAGTACCATCATAAAGAACTCTAACCTAAGTTTCTGTTTTAGCGGAGTTTCTTGTTTTTAAAAAAAAAATCATCTGAAAAGTATTTGTATAGTAAAATGTATAATGAAGCTTTGACAACCAGATTGTGCTAACAACAAATTTTTAAAAATAGCTTTATGCATTTGTGATAAGGTGGCCTTTGATACACTATGTCTAATGGAGATTTACTAGTGAAATGAGTGTGATCTTTCTTAAGGTCCAGGTGGACTGTAAACTTTGCAGATAATGTATAATTCTTGTTTTCTGGCCACTTGATATTTAAATATCTGGAATATCATTTTGAAAGAAATACATCTATACATAACATACATGAAGAGATGTTAAGCTGACAGTGATGTTTTAGCACACTTGAAGTTGGGGAAGGGATTTTCAGGTGAATTTTAACTGGTCTATTCTTGCCCTTAGTATCTACTTCAAATTGAAGTCTACAAACAAAGCAGTTCCTTTGGGAGATTTTTAGTTTGAGTTTTAGCATGTATGTGTGTGTGTATGTGTGTGTGTTGGAATTTTCTATCTGCCTGGATATATTAGCAGGTTTTGAATGTAGTTTTGGCCTTTGGCCATTAGGCTTCTATTAAAATTCATCAATAGTCACATGACCAACATAGAGTTGAATGAGAACCGCCAATATAATTAAATTAATAGGCATGACATCCATTCCAAATATCTCAACACTTTAAAGACAAATAAACCCTTTGTTTCAAGAAAAAAAGGGGTTTGTAACTAAATATTTAATGTGTGATTGACACTAAAACATGAACTTTGTTTTATTTAGTTTCTGTTACAGCTGTAAAATTTCAGGCAGAGCCATAACATTGTACAAAGTGT
Organism: Trichechus manatus latirostris; assembly: GCF_000243295.1. Lineage (NCBI taxonomy): Eukaryota > Metazoa > Chordata > Mammalia > Sirenia > Trichechidae > Trichechus > Trichechus manatus. The sequence goes on along the minus strand of NW_004444024.1, from coordinate 7,437,327 downwards.
AGCACTTGTGATTAAACCTTGACTGTCAAATTCTGAAACCTTCAGCCATTACTTCTGTGAATACTTTTGCCCTGGGATTTGGGTTTCTCTGTTCCAGTGCTGTGTCTATTGCCGGCAATAGACACACCATATCTGCTGCTGGCCCAAGGAACTTCATTAATTTTTCTTTCCAAATTAAGCATTATATGTGCTAGTCAGTGTATACTAAAGCACTTCTCATTTTTATTATTAAAAAGCTGGCATTAGACTTGCATTATAAATACCTCTCTGGAAACTTTATATTCCTTCATTACCTTCTTGAACAGGTGTTGCCCCTAAAATCTTCTCTTTTGGCCTTGAAAGTTTATAGCTGTTGTTTTCAGTTGATGTTGGTTCTTTTGTTTGTTTTGTTTTGTTTCACTTTAGTTCTGTAGTACCTGCCCATTAATATTTTTGCTTTGATTCTAGTTATGTATGTATCTGTATAAAAAATAAAATAATGAAAGCAGCCTAAAAATAGGATGCACCAATAGCATGTGGTTCCAAGCAAGTTGTGATTTTTATTGTGAGACACAATGTTCTCTTGGAAGGGAGGGAAGGGCTTACATTCACAGACAGTAAAACGGCTATGTAAGGAGCCATAGTCATATACAAAGCCTCCTTTCCTCCTTCTAGCTAGGTTTATTTCATTTATGTGAAAGTCAGTTAAGAATTTTTGCCTTTTTATCTAAAGCAGGCAGGCATTCCATGGATTCCTGCTAGTGAAAGGTAAGTTATTAGGATGTGCAGGTGGCTCTTCCTACCACCCCATCTCCCTCTGCCATTTTAGTCCTGCAGCCAGGTAAAACCACTACAGCGTGCAAACTCTCTCATGTGCCCTGTCTCTACCTCTAGACACACCAGCTCCTGCTTCCACCTATTAGTTCTACTTCTCAGTTAAGCAAGTGATCAAAAGAAGTATCAAATGGGTAGATCATTTATTTCAACAAGATGCCTGATAGGAAATAAGGAATTCTTTTTATTCCTCTGACGAAGGTAATTTTTATCATAGTAAAGACTGAATATTCCACTTAGCAAATGTCCCACTGGCTTAAGGGTTACAATACCACTCTCACTGCCTGACATTTACCAAACTCGAATAAGTGTGAAGTTGATAGTGAGTATATCCTTTCTAACCATACATTGTGATTAAACCAGTTAACTGTGGTTCATCTACCAAGAATGCAATCCAAGCAGCCAGTTCTTACAAATTATTATGCCAATAGATTGATTATAGGTGATTACATTTTGAACAATTAAACAGTTCTACTGCTTAGTGTTTAGATTCAGTCCCTCAGAGAGTCTATGTTCACTGAAATTCAATTCAAATATGCTTTGAAGACGTTTAAACAAATAGAAAATTTAGAAAAAAATGTTCTGTATCCAAATATATATGGTCATTAAGAGCTGGAGAAAGTATAGGAAAGCGGCAATTCTTCTAGAGTTTAGACCGTATTGAAGCCTTGTTAGAGCACTAACCATGGGTTTAAGTTGCAATAGGTGCTATATAACAGAGGCCTTTAGTACTTTAAACTCCTTTTTGAAAAATACCCGAATACAAACTCCAGTCTACAACAAATGTATTAACGGGAGATATAATTTAGTATTCAGAATATTTTGTTTGCTGCTGTTGTAAAGACTTGAAATCTAGGCAAATTTTCACAAAGCAAAAACTTTGAATTAAAATGAATTATATGTGAAAAGGACTTAGACTGAAAGTATACACTTTGGTTTTCTAGACTTGTGCTGATAAAATTGTGTTTAGTGTAAAACATTTCTATTGTTGGCACATTACTGCAAAATGACGACAGAGAAACTTTCAAGAATACCCTGATATATTGCGGTATGTGGGTTTCTTTGACACATTCCCTTTGAGGTGGTCAAGGTTGCAAACAAAGGATAAAGGGGAATTTCATATAAAATAAAGTCGTATCTACTGATAACCCGGTTTTTTTTTTTTTGTTTTTTTGTTTTTTGTTTTTTAAATGTTTTCTGCCAAAGAATCAAGAACTTCGAATGTTAAAGAAGTTGTGGGAAAAAAGATTTTTAAACAAATTATAAAAGGATATTACTATCCTGTTCACTCTTTGGTTGGTATAACCCATCCCAAAATACACATTTGAGCAAAGTATATATATTAAAAATGTGGAACTCTACATTGTTACTTAGAGTTAAAATGGTGGGAAAATATTATTTTAAAGTGGGATTGGTGGAATTTCCTTTGTCATAAGCAATGTCTTTTCAGCTTTTGTTTGTAGACATAAGAGATGTTAACCATTCACTTGTTGGCTCTACCATACAACTGTAAAGAACCTAATGAATCTACAAGTTTAATATTCAGGAAAAGTTGTGAACTCCGCTCCTCACCACCACTGGAACAGGTCAATAACTTAAGGCATTGCTTCACAGGTATAGAATCTGGTTAATTTTGAACAAGTATTCAAAGACCCAGATCTTTTTTTTTAATGTGTGTATATATATATATATATATATATATTAGATAAGCATTAAAAGAAATAAAAAATTCTTTGAAATCATTAATTGACAGTATAAAAAGGAATATGGCAAATAATTGTATTGCAGCTGATACAAAATTATGAACATCATTTAATTTAAAAAAGTCTAGAGAAAAATAGTGAAGTTCCCCTTGGCTTAACATTCTCAAAATATATTCCGGTTCTCCAAGAAGCAGAGAATGCCAAGACTGCAAATCTGCTATAATCAACCTAGCCATTGTCTGCTTAGTATGCTCCATTGGAAAACTTCCTTAGAATAAAATTCATTCCTGTTTCATCCACTGTTCCTTCCTGTAAACCTACAAGCTAACTGCTGATTTTCTTTATTATTTTTATACCAATCCTGAAAGACAAGGCCCAAAATGCTATCAGTGTATTTAAACTGGGTTGTGTTATGTGTACACTTAAAATTTGTTTCCAAAATATTTCACTTCAATCTAAGTTATCATCTAACGTTTTTTGAATGCCAAGAGTTGCTAAGTAACTATGTAAAATATATTGAAGATAGTCATTCCCCAGCAGGCAGACAGTAATTTTAAGCCAAAATATAGTGAGCTTGGTATGTAACTTTTAGATTGTACATTCACCATATTTTTATTTATACAGACCTTCTCAGAAGTTGTTTAGAATGGGATCCCATTAGTAGATTTTCCCCACATTTTAGTCATGTAAGATTTTTTTTTTTTCCCCATTTTATACTTAAACCACTTCACTCTAGGAAATGCTGTAAACCAATTCTGGCACATTGTGATTTCAGTTCATGAAGGTGTTATTTTTAGTAACTTTAAGATATGCCTATGCTGTAAGTTATATGAGAGGGCATAACAGATTACTAGATGAGTAGAAATCATTTATTAAGGTTTTTAGACATTTTGAATGAGAAAAAACATTTCTAAAGGAACTACATTTCTGTTTTTTGCCAAACCGGTACAAGCTGGAAAATGCACTAAGGACTAAATAACCTGCCTTGTTCTTTTTGCCACTGGATGATGTAAGTTGAGAATGGAATTGTTAACCCTAACTATATATTTTCTTGACTTTCATCAGTTTCTAAAGAAATCTAAGTGTTTTGGGGTTTTGTTTGATCTGTATTTATTGAGTTCTGGTCATAGACCAGGAGCTGCATGTCATGCTTACAGGCGGCCAGAACACAGTCATTGGGGAACTTATGGCTCAAGACCTTCTGAATCGTTTAACTTATTTTGTATGTTGCAAAAGAAAAAGTTTATTTTGCTTGAGAGTCACATTTTTTTATAACTGTACAGCTTTTAAGGGATGCGAGGTGGGAAAATACCCTAAAATAGGATGTAGATTTCTACAATTGTGTTTATGCTAGAATATCTACAGGTGCATTATGTAATTAAACCTAAAATTGTTTAAAATCTTGTGCTATGGTCTTTTTCATTCTCCTGCCTTTCAGCAGAGTTGGTGCATGTCAACATTCTATACAGACAAGCCTTGAAATTAGGCTAATGGCCCATGTCCTCAAAGCTTGGAGATCCCTGCATGAAAATTTTATTTACACAAAGACATACAAATACAAAGGCAGTTCTAGTTTATATTAGTGTAAGTGGATTTTCAGCATCAGAGCAGCTCTAATAGCCCGTATTTGGCACAGTTAATAGCAAATTCTTAACAGTGTGTGTTTTTCATGATGCATAACTAGGGTATTCTCAATGTTTGTCAGTGTTTTGTTCCCTTATCAAAGTAACTTTTTGCCCAAACCTGCTACAAGGTTTATATACCTTGAAAGGGAGTGTCCTGTGCTGAGATGATAGGGGAATGGGGAGCAGTTCATGGTTTCCTTTCAATCTGTCGAAGGAAAAACAAGAATTGTTCAGTGTAGTTATTTAGTAGACTTAAACTTGTTATGTAGTAGACTTAATTCCACAGGAATATTTGTCTACTGGAACCATGGCAGGAAGGGAAATCATTCAAATTTCAATTCCCTCCTCATTTAATAAAAAATTCTTTGAACTCTTGGAGAGCTGCTGATTCTAGCAGTCTTAAGTGGCACTTTTTACCATAAATTATAGTAAGAAACCTTTGTGGAAATGCCAGTATTTTGCCATCTGTGAATTTTGCTATTCTAAATTCCCACCTTTGTAGCACAAGTGTGTTCTTGTTAAGTATTAAATTCAGCTAAGTGTGTCATAATTTCTGTCTGAGCTATCTTCAGCTGTTGTCAGCTATGTTGGATGTCGGCCTCTTCACTACTATCCTCACCAGTTGAGAGGTGAAGCCTGGAATCATGAATTTCCAGGTGAAGAATATAAATTCCTAGTAAGAATTTGTAGATGGTATGTTTTGAGATGTCATTTTGTTTTTAAAACAACAGCAGGTGGGATTTAGAGAGTGTTTAATCAGAACACGCCTGGATTTTCAGACATGCTTATATGAAATGCTTTATTTTCCTATGCATTAAAAAAAAATTATTCCTGGAATAGGTTTTCAGAATGCTTTATTTTGTTTCTAGGGAGATGAGAGTTAAAGCAGAATCTCCAAGATTAGCATAAAACTTAACCTTGTAAGATGCAAGAATCTTTTACTCTTGAGGTAAAACGGTAGTTAAACGGGAAGCTGGAGTACTCTCTGGCATATGGTAACGTACTGCATGTGTGAGGGGGGAAATGGATTTGAAAACTGGAAATGTGATTCCGGTAATACGCAAAGTAGTTAGATTTTGTGCATTAAAAAATATGGGAATTCCTGGTAGCTTCAAAGCTTCTGGGGTTAATGCCTAGCGTGTTAGAACTGCAGTGCACAAGTTGTTTAAATACAATATTTCTTGTAAGTGAAAAACTGTTGCAGTTGGTGCCAATATTTTTGTTAAATGAGATGTTCAATGTTGTCTCACTATAGTCTGATCAGAACTCTTGGTGTTATAAGCCAGGCCTAAAGCCGTTTTATAGCTATTGGCCGAATTGTATAACTTTTTCTTTCAAAATGTTTTATTATTAATACTAATTTTGTCATTTCTTTCACTTATGTTAATTGTCATAATAAAAAAATTTAAATAATTTGATGTATTTAGCATGATGTATTGCAAACTTAGTTTATTTTAAACTCTGTGGTACATGGAAAGCTAAGAATGTTTTGTAACAGTTGAAGGTTGAAGTATTATCACTCAGGAATAGAGAATTGTTCTCTTAGTATTTAGAAAGAAACTTACAAGGGCAATTTCCCCAAAATAACATTTAAGGCTATTTGCCAACTCGGTGAATATAGATATTAGAAAACTATTCTTGAATTCTTTTAGCCTCTGGAGAACTGACACATCAAAGAGACCTTGGATTTGTTCTGTGTGGCCCCATGAGAAGAGACAGAACTAAACCAAATGGAGAATCCATAGGGCAAACGTTTTCAGTTTACAGCATTCTCTAATTAACAAACCACCTTGGAAGTGAATTCTCACCAATAGGGGATGTTTGTGTATAAGAGAACTGCCGTTTGGCAGTAGTACGTTAGAAAAGGTCTATACATTCAAAAATGGGTTAGAGCGGATGACTTGAAGGGCTCTTCCAATCCTGAGTATGATTCTCATTTACAAATGTTGGTTCGGTAGGTTTTTCCTCTACCCGTGGAACCCGTTAAATTCCAACTAAACTCAATTTTTTTACCCACAAACCCACACGTAACTCTGAAGTAAATTCAAATCCAATTCAACTATTACAGTTCATCACTAATTGCAATTGTCTGAAAATACTGATTTACTATTTAGGTAAGGAGCTTTTTGAATCAGAATTTCACTTAATGGAGTGAAAGCTGGTCTACACTGGCAAGAAAATGACCAGTTACAATCTACTCAATGATTTATTTGAAATTTGCCTTCAAATAGAATCAGTCAAGTAGAGGTGACATGCTGTGTTGGAAGCTAAAAGTGATGGTGTTCGGGCAGTCCCAAGAGACTCTTTTCTGGAGCTGAGAGTGGGGTCTAGAACATGGCTGTCAGCCCACATCTGTTTCAGATTATGAGGAGACCAGAGGGCATATAGAAGAATTCTTTTAAAAATTGAGAATTGTATTATACTGCCATCATTAAGCAGAAGTGGGATTATAAAAATAATGAAAATATTTTAGTGAAATAAACACTGAGACACTTCCAGATGAGCTGAATGCTTGTGTTGTTTTGATTCTTAAATGACTTTGCATGAGCTCTTTAAGGTCCTAAAACTCTAAATGAAAATCAAAGAATGCTCTAAGGTGGTGTGACTTGATATTTTGTAACATTTTAGCACAAAGTCATATCCTGAATGAAAAGTTAACTGAGAATCTTTCAGTTCATGGTACAAGCTAACTATAGCTTCCTTATGTTCCGCTTGCCCATTTCAGAGCCTCTTTCTCCATGCTCAAGCACCTGTCTTCTCTGTTTCCAAGGAGAAGGTGTCCCTTTTTTCCAGTAACCCCTTTCTCAGCCAGTGTCCTTGATCTAGCCCCTCCCCTACTGCCTCCTTTAGGACTTTCACCTCTCAGTTATCTGTTCTTCAACCCTCCCTGTACAAAGCTCCCCCATCATGGAAAACAAAATTTTGATCCTGTCTCATTCAATCTCCTTCCTAATTATTTATTGACTTCCAATCTTTTCAAATAAATAGACTATAGAAGTGCTAAAGTATATTTGAAAACTCTCACTATAATGCCAGAAATTCTTAAGAAACTACAAAAAACCAACAAGCTGCTTAGCAGCATAACAATTTAAGTGCAAGAAGTCTATCATTAAGAAAAACTTTAATTAATGTCACTGAATTGTACACATAAAAATGGTTACCATGGCAAATTTTGTAATATATATTTTACCACACATACACACACAGAAGAATAACTGTTACAGAAAGCTGAAACTTACAGCAAGGGAAGAACAATGCTCCTCCATTTTCACCACAATTTTTCATGTGTTTCTGGTGGAATGTCTATTCTGATTTCTCTTTGGCATTATTCCTTGCTAGTGGGACACCTACAATTGCACCGTGAGCTCATGCAACAAAACAGCTCTTACTCTACCATTTGTAGTCAAAAAGTTACAGGAAGGACTTGATTAATTTTGATACAACCTGATTAGAACCTGTGTTGTCTCTAGTTTGAACCATAAAAGTAGATTTTTCTGTATCTCAAATCTAGTTTCTTTATAAGGATGAGTTTTAATGGTGACTAACACTTGACAACAAAAAAGAGAAGCAAGCTGGCTCAATGCTAGAAAATCAGAAAGTGGGGTTCAGACTCTGACTAATCCAGGAAATACGGTTGGAATCTTACTGGAAATACTGTGAGCAAAATGAGGATAGTTCCAAAGAGCCAAGTATGGAAGGCAATGATCCATAACCAGGAAAAGCAGTTGAGAAGGGAAAAAGAATGCTGGAAACAGTGTTTAGGATGATCAGCATCTCTGACACAGACATTTGGAATAATCTGGATGTGCTTATTGCCATAAAGTCCAGAACAAAAGTACTTACATACAAAAGTATTTATAAACCTTATGGATTTTGATTTTTTCATGATAAATAATTCACGTACCATAAAATTCACCGTTTTAAAGTATACAACTCAGTGGTTTTTAATACATTCACTATAATTCCAGGACATTTTCAACACCTCCAAAAGGAACCCTGAACCCATTAGGAATCACTCATTCTCCCCTCCCCCTAATCCCTAGCAACCACTAATCTACTTTCTGTCTCTATGGATTTGCCTGCCCTGCACACTTCATATAAACGGAATCATATAATATGTGGCCTTTTGTGTCTGGCTTCTTTCACTTAGCATAATGATTTCAAGGTTCATCCATGTTATATCATGAATCAACACTTCTTTTTATGGCTCAATAATATTATATTGTATGGATATGCCACATTTTATTTACCATTTGATGGGCATTTAGGCTGTTTGCACTTTGGGACTATTTTCTTTTCCTTTTTTATTGTAATTAAATGAAGTTTACATTTCAAGTTAGTCTCCCATACAAAATTTTTATACATACAATTGGTATGAGACCCTAATTGCTCACTCCATTCTGTAACAACACACTCCTTTCCGCCCGATTTCCCATGACCATTCAACCAGCTCCTAACCCTTTCTGCCCACTTTGGGACTATTATAAATAACACTGCTGTGAATGTTCGTTCGTGTACAAGTATTTGTGTGAACATATGTTTTCAACTCTTTTGGGTACATATTCAGGAATTGAAGTGCTGAGCCGTATGGTAACTCTATCTTTAACTTTTTGAGGAACTGCTCAACTGGTTTACATAGTGGTTATGCCATTTTACATTCCCACTACCAGTATATGAGGGTTCCAATTTCTCCATGTCCTTTAAAACACTTATTGTCTTTTTTATTATAGCCATCCTTGTGGGTGTAAAGTGATATCTCAATGTGATTTTGATTTGCATTTGCCGAATGACTAATGATGCCGAGCATCTTGTCATATAGAATTCTTTATTGAGAGTGTTTTTCTTTCAACACTTTGAATGTTGTCCTACTGCTCTCTAGCCTCCATGGTTTCTGATAACAAATCAGCTGTTAATCATATCGAGGATCCCCTGTACGAGATGAGTCATTTCCCTCTTGCTGCTTTCAGGATTCTCTGTTTGCTTTTTGACAGCTTTACTATGACCAGTCTAGATGTGGATCTCCTTAAGTTTATTCTGCTTGGAATTCATTGAACTTCTTGGATATGTATATTCATGTTTTTCATCTACTTTGGGAAATTTTTGGCCATTACTTCTTCAAATATTCTTTCTGCCCCTCTCTCTCTCTCATCTCCTTCTGGGACTCCCGTTATGCATATGATGGTGTCCCTCAGGTCTTTTAGGTTCTATTCACTTTTCTTCATTCTTTTTCTTTTTGTTCCTCACACTGGATAATCTCAGTTGACCTATCTTCAGGTTCACTGGTTCTTTCCTCTGCCTGCTCAAATCTGCTGTTGAAAACCTCTAGTGAATTTTTCATTGCAGTACCATATTTTTCAGTTCCAGAATTTCTGTCTGATTCCTCTTTATAACTTTTAGCTTTTATAGATATTCTCATTTTGTTCATACATCATTTTCCTGATTTCGTTTAGTTCTTTGGCCATGGTTTCATTCAGCTCTTTGAGGATACTTAAAAGCAGTTGATTTAAGTTCTTGTCTAGTAATTCCAATGTCTTAGCTTCCTCAGGGACAGTTGCTATTTATTTTTTTTCCTGTGACTTGGTCATATTTTCTTGTTTCTTTGCATGCATGATACATTTTTTTTGAAAACTGGATATTTTAAATAATATAATGTAGCAACTCTGGAGTTAAGATTCTCCCCTCCCAGGGTTTGTTGTTGTTGCTGTTTGTTATAGTTATTGTTTTTTATTTGTTGACTTTTCTGAACTAATTCTGTAAGGTCTGTATTCTTTGTCATGTGTGGCCACTGAAGTCTCTACTCAGTTAGCTTAGTGGTCAGCTGATGATTGGACACAGGCTTCTTTTACCTCCTGGAACTAATAAATCTGAGGAGCTCTGTGTATATGTTGGGGTATGTCTTCAACACTTATTCAGGTTGACAGTTCTGCCTTAGCCTTCACTTTCTACTTGCCCAAATCCTCAAGGTCGGCCCGAAGTGAAAGCTTAAGGCCCTCTCATGTCTTTTTTGAGTACACTCACAGCCCATACATGCACATGGCCTTCTAAATTCCCAGGAATGTCAGAGCTTTTCAGATCCCATAGACATCTTATTCCCCAGCTTTTCCTTTTAAGCTTTTTGGTTAGTCTATTGTTTACCCCAACTGTTATCCATGGCCTCAGGAAGCCACAAAGTTAAAACAACTGCCTATAATTGTTTTCAACAAACACCCCTGAGAGAGGTTTTTATTTTTATTTTTTACTGGTTGAACTTCAAGTTAGATCAATGGCGTATGTGATCATGTAATTTCTGTGCCTAAAACCTCCTTACCTTGGCCTACAAGGCCTTGCATGATCTGACCCTTGCCTATTTCTCTATGCTCATGTCTGTCTACTCTTCCCCTCACTCATTATGCTCCAGAAACAGGATGCTTCTTTTCATTTATCAGACTGAAAAGGGCCTTTGTACATGCTCTTCCCCTAACATAACAGTCTTTCTTGGGTCTACCAAACCATCTGAAATCCTACTTAAATGTGAACTTGTCATCTTCTCCCAGTAAAACAGCCTCCCTGTTTTGGTTTTCTTAGTTTTCCAAAATACTATTATTTAGCCAGTCAACCTCAAATTACCCTTTTCCACCATTTTCCTTCCTCACAACATCCAATCAACCTGGAAGCCTCTAGGTATGTAATCTTGATCAAATCCCCTTCTCTGTAACTCAATTTTATGACCTATAAGTGATTGTACCAATTTCATGATTTCTAAGCTCTTATCTAGTTCTTTGATAATCTTTATTTATCATATAGTTGCTTTTAAAATTGAACCGTTAACCTAGAATAGTCAAAGCAATCTTGAAAAAGAACAATGTTGGAGGACTTACTCTGTCTGACTTTAAAATCTACTAAAAAGCTTCCAGACAGTGTACTATTAGCAAAAGTATATTATGTAAATAGATCATTGGAACAGAAATACACCCACACATATATGGTCAAATGATTTTCAACAGAGCCCCAACAAGTCACTGGAGAAAGTCTGTTCAACAGATGATATTGGAACTGGTTATCCATATGGATACCTGACACCATACACAGAAAATAATTCATGATGGATCATTTACCTAAATGGAAAAATAAAAACTACAAACATTTCTTAGGATACTAAAAGCACTAACCATAAATGAAAAAAAAAATGAATGAATTAGACTTCATCAAAATTCTGCTCATCAGAAGACACCATTAAGAATGTAAAAAGACAAACCATAGACTAGGAGAAAATATTTATAACATACACATCTGGCTAAGTACTTGTATCCAGAAAACATAAAGAACTCCTAAGCTCAACAATAAAAAGCAAATCCAATTTTAAAAAATGAGCCAAAGATTTTAAAAGATGCCCAAAAAAAGTATACAAATGGCCAATAAGCACATGAAAAAGTACTTAGCCTCATTAATTACCAAGGAAATGCTAATTAAAACCATATTGAGATACTACTACACACCTACTCAAATGAAAAAGACTGTCAACAGATGGTGGATGAGGATATGGAGCAATTGGAACTCCCATACATTTTGCTGGTGGGAATGTAAAATGGTAAAACCACTTTGGAAACTGGCAGTTTCTTAAGAAGATAAATGAACACCTAGCCTATGACCCACCAATTCCACTCCTACGTATTTAAAAGAAATGAAAACCTATGTCCATACAAATCCATGTATAAGAATGATTATAACAGTTTATTTATAATGGCCAAAAACTAGAAACAGCTCAGAGGTCCATGAACTGGAGAATGGATAAAGAAACTGGTATAGTCATACAAGAGAATACCACTCAGTAATAAAAATGAACTACTGATGTGTGAAACAACATGAATGAACCTCAAGAATACTATGCTGAGTGAAAGAAGATTTGCACAAAAGTGTACATATTGTATAATTCATTTATACAAAATTCTAGAATAGGCAGACTAATCTGTGGCGATAAAAATCAGTTTAGTGGTTGCTTCTGGGAGGGGGAGTTGCTAGGAAAGGGAGTGAGGGATCTTTCTGGGGTGATGGAAATGTTTTATATATTAATTCGGTGTGTGCATTTGTTACACTTAAGATCTGTGCATTTCAGCATGTAAATTAGACCTTATTTAAAAACCCTTTAAAAAAATTGATTCCTTATAACCATTTACACTTTATAATACTCAGTTCATCATACACAAACATAACTCACTTCCTTACATCTAGCTACATGTCCAAGGAAACCTTCAACTGATTGGCTAATCACAGCAGATCCCAGATCCCATCATGGAGGCGATCACCTTATATAAAATCTCATCATGGAAGTGATCATAACATCATACAATTGCCAAACTACATCATAACTGCTAAAGCACTGAGAATTATGACCCAGTCAAGTTGACACACAACCATCACAGTAATTTTGATGAGTCCTGCAGACCTGGAGTCCCCAGGTGACACAAATGGTTAAGCGCTTGGCTACTAGCTGGAAGGTTTTTGGTTCAAACCCACTTAGAGGTGCCACAGAAAACAGGTCTGGTGATCTGCTTCTGAAAGGTAACAGCCTTGCAAACCCTATGGAGCAGTTCTACTCTGCACAAATGGAGTTGCCATGAGTCAGAATTGCCTCGATGACTAAGAAAAAGAAGCTCTGCAAACGAGTTCCCTAGAAGGCTGATTTATTGACTTTTCCACCAGTCAGAAAGGAGGTTCTTGAAGATAGTCTAAACTTAGGGTGTAGGTGGATTTTGTTTATTTCTCTGTTTTTGTGGCATTTGAATATTTTGCTTATTAGTATCCAAAGTGGCCTACATCACCTCTCTAATTTCTGGGTTTACATGATAAGTTTTGCTGCATGAATCTGGGGACCCACTCTTAGCAGTCAAACCCCTACCTAGGCTTCCTTTACCCCTGCCCCCATTTTATAGCTTCAGAATTCCTTGACACTGTCTCTTCATCAACCATCTGTCTTTCCCCTTGCTCAGGACAGAGAGGTTTACCAGGACCAGAACTTTCAGTACTAAAACCATTAAAGTCCTGGGCGAACCAGGACAAGTTCGTCCCCTAGCAAGAAGCTTGGCTCTGAATAAACAGCTATGCATTTGAAGTACAACATCTAGCTAATTCTAAAGGTGTCCTGGTGGCCTTGTGGTTAAGCACTTGGCTGCTAACTGAAAGGTCAGCAATTTGAACCCACCAGCTGCTCTGTGAGAGAAAGATGTGGCAGTCTGCTTCCATAAAGATTACAGCCTTAGAAACCCTATGAGGGCGTTTCTACTCTGTCCTATAGGGTTGCTATGAGTCGAAACTGACTCGATGGCAATCGTTTGGTTTTTGGGTTTAGCTAATTCTAAGAGGTCACTATGAGTTGGAATTGACACGACAGCAATATTTTTTTTATTATTTTTTTAAAGAGATAATTCTTGAAGATGTCACTCAGGCACCCCCTCTTCCGAGAAGCCTCTCCTAACCCCTCACAGTGAGATAGGTGCTCCTGTATCATGCCTTATATTCCATATTATACTGCTAAATAAACTATAATTATTTGTCTTTCCCTCTACAGTTTGAGCTCCTTAAAGTAGGCTCAGTGTTACTAAGCTCTCTTTTCTCCAATGCCTAGCAAAATGCCCTATATATAAACCAAAAATAAATAAATAAATAAAAAACCCAAACCCATTGCCATCAAGTCAATTTCAACTCACAGCAACCCTATAGGACAGAGTAGAAACACCCTATAGGGTTTCCAAGGAGCGGCTAGTGGACTCAAACTGCCAACCTTTTGGTTAGCAGCCAAATGCTTAAACCACTGTGCTACCAGGGCTCCACTTAACATACAGAAGCCACTAAAAAATAATGACAAATCTCATTTGTTAATCACCCAATTACACTGCATTATTGTTCTATTTTACAGATGAGGACACTGAGGCTTATAACAACATCATGATAAATAAATTGAAGTTGTCAAGGATTTCATTCTACTTGGATCAACAATCAACATCCACAGAAGCAGCAGTCAAGAAATCAAATGAGTATACTGCATCAGAGCCCTGATGGCATAATGGTTAAGATCTACAGCTGTTAACCAAAAGGTTGACAGTTTGAATCCACCAGTCGCTCCTTGGAAACCCCATGGGGCAGTTCTACTCTGTCTTACAGGGTTGCTACAAGTCAGGAATCGACTCGATGCAATGGTTTTTTTTTTGGTATTGCACTGGGCAAATCTGCTGCAAAAGACCTCTTTAAAGTGTTTAAAAGCAAAGATGTCACTTTGACAACTAAGGTGCACCAGACTCAAGCCATGGTCTTTTCAAACGCTGCATATGCATGCAAAAACTGGACATTGAAAAAGGAAGACTGAAGAAGAACTGGTGTATTAGAACTGTGGTGTTGGCGAAGAATACTGAATATACCACGGACTGCCAGAAGAACGAATAGATCAACCTTAGAAGAAATGCAATGAAAATGCTCCTTAGAAACAAGGATGGCGTGACTGTTGCTCACTTACTTTGGACATGTCATCAGGAAAGACCAATCACTAGAAAAGGACATCATGTTTGGTAAAATAGAGAACAGGGGAAACCTTCAATGAGATGGAAGGACACAATAGCCAAAACAATGGACTCAAAACATACCAACGATCATGAAATGGGCAACTTTTAGTTCTGTTATACATAAGGTCTCCATGAGTTGGAGCCCACTAGATGGCAACTAACAACAACAGCTTTTTAAGACTCCAAGTCAGTGTTCTTTCTGCTACAGCTTCTTATAATTTAAAGATGCAAGTAATGACCCCACTAAGCTTGCATGCTAAAGAAGCACTCAGCCTCACTGTTTTTGGGGTTACTAGTTACTAGCCATTCCCAATAGTCACTTCTGATTTCTATGTGAAAACCATAATAACAGCAGAGAAGGTCAATTCCCTAAGCCCTAGAGTGTCCCCTGTTGTTAATATTTTTAATAGTTTTTTCTTTTAATGATAAGTTAATATATGTTTATCAAAGAAAACAGAGAAGAGTAAAAAAAAAATTAAATACCCAACGGCCCCACCATTCAGAGATAACCACCATTTTAGTGCATTTCCCTTTAGTATTTTTTATTTGCAGATTTAAAAAAATTATTTAAGATCTTTCTGAATAAAGATCCTTCATAATAAATTTGAATTATAAAACTAAACAAAACACTTTATAATTTGTAACAGCCAGATGATCCAGGCATGCAAGAAGATTTAAGGAAGAGTGAAAAGCAGAATTTTCGATCCTGGGTCAGCAGAGGCAGCTGAGGCAACACCAGAGGTTTTCAATGGAGAAAGGCAATGGCAGCTGAGGAAGCAGTAGCAGGAGAGTTGGTATTATTCTGTCCCAAGACCCTATCTGACAGGCTTTGAAACTTATTGTCTACTAAATTGTTACCTCTGGTCAGGAGATCTCTGGCACCATATGTTATAATATAAGCTGCTTTCTTGAGTTTAAATTACTGTCTTCTTCAGACTCTTTCTGGCATCTGAAAGAATGAATGCCTGCTAACAAGGTGAAATGATGGCCTTTATGGGATGATCACCTCTGAAGCCCAACTGCTATCCTGTGAGGAAGCCCAGGCCACATGGAGAGGCTATGTATAGGTATTCCAGTTGATAGTCCCTGTCTTAGTTATCTAGTGCTGCTTTAACAGAAATACCTCAAATGGATGGCTTTAACAAAGAGAAATTTATTATCTCAGTCTAGTCTCATCCAGTCCGAATTCAGGGTGTCAGCTCCAGGAGAAGGCTTTCTCTCTCTGTTGGTTCTGGGGGAAGTTCCTGGTTATCAATCTTACCCTGGTCTAGTTGCTTTTCAGAGCATGGATCTCTGGTCCAAAGGACATGCGCTCATGGCTCTTCTTGCTTGGCGGTAATGAGGTCCCCATGTCTCTGCTCACTTCTCTCCTTTATATCTCATAAGAGATTGACTTAAGACACAACCTAATCTTGTAGATCGAGTCCTACCTTTTTAGTTTTGTTTTTTTCAGTCATTAACATCATAGAGGTAGGATGTACAACACACAGGAAAATCACATCAGATGACAAAACGGTGGACAATCACACAATACTGGGAATCATGGCCTAGCCAAGTTGACACACATTTTTGGGGGACACTCAATCCATAACTGTACCCACTGAGGTTCCAGCTGTCAGCCACCATCGTCAGACTTGTGAAGAGGAAACCTAGGGAATCTTGGGTCTATCTATTCCTTGTACATACTTTCAACCAGTTCACCTACTTTCAACTCCATCTCTCACCCTCAAGGATATGGCCTTAAAAGTAGCAAGACTATGATCTAGTAACAATGCATATGTACAAAGCTTAATTCTTACTATCACCAAAAAGCAGGAATATCTTTCTAACCCTGTCTAGTTCCAAGAGGTGGTGGTTTGTAGTGAAAACCTTGGACTGTATAAAAAGGCAGGAATTTAATTTCTAGCTCAGTACTAGTAATGTAGCATTCAGTAGGTCACTTAATTTCTCTGATTCTCAGTTTCCTCATCTATAAAACGGACATAACAACAGCCACCCTCCCTACTTCACAGAATTACTCTAAGGATCAAAGAAGATAATGGGTGAAGAAGCATTTTTTAAGACTGTAAAAATGTGAGATTTATTCAGTGCCTACTGCCTGTATCACCCACAGTGATTTACATGAGAAGCAGAAGGCACAACTCTTGTTCTTTATATGCTTGGTGATATGCCTGTTTGCTCTCACAAACATTTACTTGAATGCATCTTTTGAGCCTAGCACTGTACCAGGTGCTCGAAGACCTCCTTGTTGTAGCCAAGATCCCTTTTCTTCAGTTATAAAGCATGGATAAAATGTTTTCCCATGGATAAAAACAACACTATGAAAACTAGGTCAACTTGCTATGAAATTATCAGATACTGGTGTTAGCCAATTTTCTTCCAGTGTTATTTGGGGGATTCCATTTCTGAGCAAGGTGCTGGATGTTTCACTAAGTAGCCAGCCACATCTAAACGTCCTTTGGGTAACCTTAAATTCGCCATTTCCCAAACTAAATTTGATAGCTACTCTCAAAACCTCCACCTCCTCCTGAATTCTCCATTGGAGATATGAACTAGCATCCACTCAATCACTAACTGGAAATTTAGAAATAATTTTTGAAGTACCTCTAGAATGGGTCCCCATCTCTATCCTTACTGCCACTCTCTCACTTATACTATGGCGACACATTTCTTAATACCCTCCCTGCTCAGTGTCTCCCTCCTCCAGCCCATTCTTCTCACCACCAACAAACTAATTCCAGTTTAAGAATCTAACACTTCCCTAGCTGTTTACAAGATAAAAATAAGACTCCCCACGTCGGTCCTCCAGCTTAACAATCCTATGGCATAGGTATGATCATATTGAATTTATAGGTAAGAAAAATGGAGCATAGAAAGACTCACTTGGATTCCACTAGGTCGCTCATGGCCAAACTCTTACTCTTGAATTTAATGCCTCAGGTTTCTCATATGTAAATTGGATCAATACGAACTTCTTCATAAAGTTGTCCTAAACAGAAATGAACTAATGTAGAGTGCCGTGGAGTCTATCGCGACTCACAGCGACCCTATATGGCAAAGCAGAACTGCTCGTGGGATTTCCTATGCTATAATCTTTAGGGAGCAGATCGCCAGGTCTTTTCTCCCTCAGAGCAGCTGGGGTTCAAACTGCCAAACTTTAGGTTAGCAGCGGAGCCTTAACCACTGCGCCACCAGGGCTCCTTAAATGAACTGATAATATTGGTAACGTGCCTAGAACAGTGCGTGGCACATAACACTCGTTAACTACTATGATTATTTTAAAAGTTTTTATTGCTGTAATGAAGACTGGTGGATTTTTTTTATTCTTCAGCGCCCCATCTCCTTACTGACAATAGCCACCCTGAGTTAATTACCTCTCTGTGCTCATTTGCCCACCTGCCACGTGGGGATGCGTCGCTCGTACAATATGGCAGTGTCAGGACCTAGACTGCTGTCTCGTGCATGGCTGTGTGAAGTTGAGATGTGAACAGTCCCGGGTGAGGCGGGAGACGAAAGCCCTGAACTGAGTTAGGAGACTTCTGACATCTAGATATGCGTGGTCTCTGCTCCGTGTGTGTCCTCAGACAAGGAACTACATGTCTCAGGCCTCCATTTCCTCTTTTGTGGTAAAGATATAATAATACTCCTTGCGCTTCCTCTCTCCCAGGGTTGTTGTGCCGACCTTGAAATAAGAGGGGGCAAAAGACTTCGTTACTCCAAGCCTAAGAGACTCAAATATTGCGGAGAATTGGGAGGGAGTAAGGGGAAGGAGTATCACGTGACAAACTCCGCAAGGTCTTCGGAGGCATCCGAGCGTTTTTCCTAGAATGGTTCGTCTCTATGGTTGAGGGCGCTCAAATTCCCGTCCACGCTAAGTTGTTCTTCCGGGGTGATTGCCACCGCTTCCGGAGCTGAACGCGGCGAGCTGGGTTTGCAGCCGCGTCTGCTGCCTCCAGGCCTGTATCTCGATGCTCCCTGGCGCCATGAGCTTCCTCAAAAGTTTCCCGCCACCCGGCCCGGCTGAGGGGCTCCGGCAGCAGCAGCCAGATACCGAGGCTGTGTTGGACGGGAAAGGCCTCGGCACTGGCACCCTTTACATCGCTGAGAGGTAGGGTCCCTATGCCCGAGCGTTGGCCTCTTGCGCGCTCCCTTCTTCCTCGCACGGGCGGCGCCGAGTAGCGGGAGAGAGACGCCGACCTCGGTGGCTGCTGGGAGGGGCGGTGCGTGGTCTGCATCATCTCGAGGATGCCTGTGCTGGGAGGAAGACTCGATTGTTCTTGTGTCTGCTGCTCCAGAGCATTCCTTTCTCTTTCAGACGGAATTTTTTTTCACTGTGCTTTCTATCCGCCTACATACCAGAGGTCTGGCGCGTGCGTTGCTCTTTACTCATGGGTATGGTCTCGTCTTAAGGTTTTGAGTTTCCCGGCCCTGGGTTAGTATCACCAATGTATCTGTCCTTTCCGATGAACAAGTGCAGGAGGGATTGTCCTGGGCAGGATATGTAGGTTCACAGCAGATTGTAGAGGCTTTTGAATGTCTAAAGAGTTTAGATTTTCTTCTGTAGGAGTGGGTGGGGAGAGAAGCACCCCCAACCCCAGGCTGGGGTCATAATCGAAGGAATCTGACTCACGTTTCTGGGCCCTAGAGTGGGTTTCTCCTTTCTTTGGCCATCTAGAACACTATGTACTTTTACAGTCAGATAAACATGTCTTCAGCTGAATATTTGTTTACTTTGAGCCTTGCTTTCTTTTAAGACAAATGACCCCAAAGATGTGTCAGATTCGACCCCCAGCTCCCAGAAATTTATTTTCTACTTGATTAAGTATGTGAACAGTTAAATCAGTTAGCAGAATGTTAGGAATATAACAAGGCAGTTCATGATTAATAGTTAAGTGAGTGGTACAGATAGTGCTGGGGAATGGGGAGGTTCAGAGTAGAGAAAAATCACAGTAGGGAGAGGGCAGGTTAGAGAACAAGGTCTCTTAATTTGGTTTAAATGTAGGGCCGTCAAGGGGTCTCTGAATCCCTGAAGTTACATGTAGAGTTTAACTGCATTGATTTTCTGGTTTCTGACATTAGATTGTTAAGGAGTTGAATGACTCCAAAAGACTTAAGAAGGACTTATTTATAAGGAAGGATGAACTGGAGAGAAAGTAGGATGTATATGCAGGGAGAAATAGGGAAATGTCAACCAACAGGCAAAAGTCCCAGAAACCTTCAAATACAAGGCAAATTTAGGGCTAGTAGTTGGCTTTGTTTGCAACATGCAGACCTTTAGAGAACTCAGGTAGTCTTTTCCCAGGTAGGCACAGGACTCTATATATAGACACACACTTTTATTTAAGGAACTTCTGAAATTATATTTGCTTAAACAGGTCCAGTTCCATCTTTTCCATTCTCCCTGCCACTCTTTCATCCTTTAAAAAAATAGAAAGATGGAAATCCTAGTTGCTTAGACCAACTTTGTTATTTCTTGGCCTGACCTTTACCATAAAGATGGTTATACTCTACCAGGCACCCTCCCCTCCCCCCCCCCATTTTCACAAGGTGGTATTCAAATAGAAAACTATGTTTATCATTTTTTTTCCTTTGGTAATCTGCTAAGAGGCTTGGGTTTTGTTCACTTGCATGCTTTCAAACTCAACTAGGCCCTCACTCCTTTTCATCCCTTTATTTGACTCTTGCAAATTTCTAATTTCATTGCCCATATTCTTGCCCCATATTTCCATACATATCCAACCCCTCTCCCTCTATCCCGCATCCCCTGTCCCTGCCTCTTATTTAGATGATGGACACTTATAATTCTCTCTGGCAGCTCCGCTGCTTAGTCTCTTTTACTGGTTCACCCTTAACTCCCTGACCTGTAAATGTTGGAGTGCCCTCACAGTAAAAGCCAAAGACCAGACCTGACAATTGGTTACAGGGCCATCATCATCTTACTGCCTCCCCCAACCTCCCTAACCTCATCTACTACTTTCTCCTTTATTTGCTGTGTTCCAGACACATTGACTTCCTTATTATTCCCCAAAGTTGCCATACGTGCTCCCACCAAGATCAGTTTCCAATGAACATGCTGTCGTTTTAGTACCTGTGCACTTACTCTCTGAAAAATTACCTTATATGTCCACATAACTTGTTTCTGTATTTCTTTCAGGTCTTTGCTGAAAAGCCAGCTTGTTTATCAGTGAAGTGTTTCCTTAACTACCCTGTATACATTAGCTTCCCATTCCCATCACTAAGATCCGTTTATCTCCCTTACCTTGCTTTATTTTTCTCCATAGTGCTTATGACTGTCAGACATACTACATAAAATATCCTTTACTATCAGAATCTGTTGGGTTCTTGAGCAGTTGACTGAAAAGTGTTTTTTTTTTTCCCTTTGAATTCACATCCAGACTAGCTCAGAGATGAGAATTTTCGTTAGAACTGGCTGAAATTTAATATTTTTCTGAAATATTAAAGATTGGCTTGGTAAAGAATTTTCATCAAATCAGGCTTAATTATAGCAGTTTTCTGAAAATCAATTTCTATGTGATTTTTAAAATCTGAACTACCCATGTTTAATAGGCATGTCAAACCATAGCATGACCAGAACAAAATTCCTGTTTTCCTCTCTAAAACTTGATCCCTCTTCAGTGTTCACTGTCTTCTTTCCAGTTGTTCAGATCAAAAACCTTGGAGTCATTTTTTGACTTGTTTCTTTCTTTCACGCCCACATAGCCAATCCAGAGAAAATCCTGTTGTCTCTGTCATAAAACATAGCCGGAATTTGATGGTTCCTCATTACTTTCACTGCTGGAGGAGTGAACAAGGTAAATGTGCCTTTGTGAAACTCACAGTTTAGACCAGGGGTTCTTCACCCTTGGAAATCTGTGTCTAGAATTCAGGGTATCCATGAATTTAGATGGGAAAAAATTAACATGTTTATCTTTGGTAACCTGTAACCAGTATAACATTTCTTTCAATTATAAATGTAGGCAGCAAGCCACAGCAGTATTAGCAGTTATTTGTGACTTTGTCAACAGTAGGAACCACAGTCATATTTGTATCAAATTAGAGTTGTTGTGGATACCTGGAAATAATGCTTGTGTTCATCATTGCTTTGAAAATATGGTCATTATTAGACCTGATACTAGATCTTGTTATTTAATGCAGTAACAAAGAAACACATTTATAACTATATGACAGATTTGTTTTTATAGCAGTATTTTGATAATAGTGTTTCAATATAATTGATTTCCTTTGTAATTCTATGTGTTTTATGCACTTAAAAAACATTGTTCTGAGGAGGGATCCATAGGCTTTATCAGACTGCCAAAGAGTCTGTATTAGTTTTCTATTGCTGCTGTAAGAAATTACTATAAATTTAGCTTAAAACAATACAAAGTTATTATCTCAGTTTGTAGATCAGAAGTCTAGCACAGCATGGTTAGTCTCAGATGCCTAAAGTCAAGGTATCAACCAGACTGGGTGCTTATCTGGATGCTCAGGAGTTAAAATCCACCTCCAAATTCATCAGGTTCTTGCAGAATTCACTTCCTTGCAGTTGTAGAACTGAAGCCCCTGTTTCCTTCACATGTGTTCCCTTTCATCTGTCCCTCGTATCTCTTCTCCTTCTCCTGTATATTTGTTGTTTACAGCCAGAGAAGTTCTGTGATTTTAAGAGTTCATGTGATTACATTGGGCCCACCCAGATAATCCAGGATAATCTCCCTATTTTAATGTCAACTGATTAGTCACTTTAAATGCATCTGCAGGGTCTTTTTTGACATGTAATGTAACATATTCACAGGCTTGACACCAGGAAATAAAGGTCATGGAAGCCAAAATTCTACCTACCACACAGTCCAGGGCACAAAAAATGTCAAGAACCCCTGGTTTAGAGGGAAATTAAGGCATTGAGTGGCCAGCCACTGAGTTAGAAAATATGGGAAGAAAAGCAAATTTGGGATGAGGGACAGATAATGAGTTTGGTTTGGATGTATGTGGAGGAGTAGTTGAATGTATATGTGTGTGTATCTTGGGAGAGTGGTATTAGAGACACAGATTTGGAAATCATTAGTGTAAGTGCTGATGTATACTCATGGAATAGATACCTTAGAAGAGAAGGGGGCCAAGGATAGAACCTTAGGGAACACATATATTAAGAGGTGGATCATGGAAGAAGAAACTTGAAGAAAGAAAAGAGGAAGGAGCAATAAAATATAATAAGATCTGAAAAGCATCTGTTGGGTATTGACAAGGAGATCTTTGGTGATCTTGGGGAGAGCAGTTTCTTTTACGTGATGGAGGGTGAGCACAGATCTATTCCTAGCCTCTATGCAGTTCCTGTTTGTCTATGGCATCTCTGTATATTGACTCTTTTTTCTATAATATACCTCCTTTTTTTGGAAGGTCTTACGCTTTTCTTTGAAAAATTCCAGACCTGAAGAAAATTTGCACGTTATTAATTCTCATATATGCTTCTCAAAGAAGTTGTTAGCATTTGCTACATTTATTCCTCTCTGTTTGTTTTTCTGAGCTTTTTGAGAATTTGTTGCTATTTTGTCACTTCACCTGTAAATACTTCACTATACATCATCTAAGAACAAGGACATTCTCCTGTATAACCACAAACAAAAATCACACCCAGGAAGTATAATTCGTGTTTTTTGTTTTTTTTTTTAAAAAAAGTTATGTTAACTCTTCACTAACGAATATCTTCTTTAAAAAAAATTTTTTTTTTTTTTAAATATTGTAAAAATGGTGTGAGTACAGTGTCTGACCTCTAACTTCACAAGGGGGAAGGAGAATCAAGATCAACAGCCCAGGACTGATTCCTATGAGGCAGAGGTCAGACATGCCTCCTGTCTCTGCCATCTTTACCGGCTCTGACACCAGCCATCCCTCCCATGGCACTCTACTTCTCTGCTGAGTTCGATAATTCATTGCCGTGGCCGCACAGAACTCACAGACCATACTCACGATTATGGGAAGTAACAGATTACAGTTAAGGTTCATAAATGCTCAGGGTACAGTTTTTCCACCAGGACAGCCTCTTCTCAGCTGTGCTTGCAGGCATGCTTTTCTGGCCCTCAGCCTCTGCCCCGCCTCGGGCCAAGTGTTAAAAAACTCTTTTAGCTCTGCTAGCAAGTGCCCAGAGACACACAACTCCACCAGCAAGCCTCCTGCCCAAAGACACTCAGCTTTCTTGCTTCGTGGGCTGGGAAACCCACTACGCCGTCTCCTGCTGTCATTTCTCTGCCACTGCTTTTCTCTCTGTCTCCTGGTTCCAGGAGCTTTTCAGTGCAGGGATCCTGGGTCCAGAAGACACTCTGGCTCTTCTTCCTTGGTGGTGGTGGATCCTCTCCTGCCTCTGGAATGGCTCCGCTCAGGCTCAGTGAATGGCAGAACTGACCACTTCCTTTGGTGGGCCACGATTACCCTATCTGCACAGCCCTACCCAATCACTTGGGTGGGAATTATAAGACCACGGCAAGAAAGGCCACACAAAAGTGATCCATCATACCACAAATATACATACAGAAAAAGAGTATGATACATATGTGTGGTTTAAAGAATTATAATTAAACCAACACTTATGTATCCACTATCCAAGTTAAGAATAGAACATTACCAGTACCTTGGACAACTTTGTCATCCCCCTTTACTTATTGTTAGCGTCACCTCCTTAGCCTCCTTCCTTTTTGTTCTTTCCCACCTAGCATTTTCAATTCATATTAGAAACATATTAGAAACAACAAACTGGGGAGGCTTCCTGGAGGAGGTGACAAATGATGATTAACGATTATTGTTGTTAGGTGCTTTTGAGTCAGTTCCAACTCATAGCATCCCTGTGTACAACAGAATGAAACACTGCCCAGTTCTGTGCCATCCTCACAATTGATGCTATGTTTGAGCCCATTGTTGGAGCCACTATGTCAGTCTATCTCGTTGAGGGTCTTCCTCTTTTTTGCTTACGCTCTACTTTACCAAGCATGATGTCCTTCTCCAGGGACTGGTCCCTCCTGATAACATATCCAAAGTATGTGAGACAATGTCTTGCCATCTTTGCTTCTAAGGAGCATTCTGCCTGTACTTCTTTCAGGACAGATTTGTTTGTTCTTTTGGCAGTCCATGGAATATTCAGTATTCTTCACCAACACCATAGTTTAAAGTGTCAATACTTCTTTGGTCTTCCTTATTCATTATCCAGCTTTTGCATGCATATGAGACGATTGAAAATACCATGGCTTAGGTCAGGTGCACCTTAGTCCTCAAAGTGACATCTTTGCTTTTTAGCACTTTTTTTTTTTTTAATGTGCTTTAAGTGAAAGTTTACAATTCAAATTAGTCTCTCATACAAAAATTTATACATACATTGTTATGTGACCCTTGTTGTTCTCCCTATACTGTGACAGCACACTCTTCCTTTCCACCCCAGATTTCCTGTGTCCATTCAACCAGCTCCTGACCCTCTCTGCCTTCTTATCTTGCCTCTGGATAGGAGCTGCCCATTTAGTCTCATGTATCTACTTGAGCTAAGAGGCATACTCTTCACGAGTATCATTTTATGTCCCATAGTCCAGTCTAATCTTTGTCCAAAGGATTGGCCTCGGGAATGGTTTTAGTTTTGGGCTAACAGAGAGTCTGGGTGCCATGTCTTCCAGGGTCCCTCCAGTCTCAATCAAACCGTTTAGTCTGATCTTTTTACTAGAATTTGAGTTCTCTACCCCACTTTTTTCCTGCTCCATCAGGGACTCTCTGTTGTGTTCCCTGTCAGGGCAGTCTTTGGTGCTAGCCGGGTACCATCTAGTTCTTCTGGTCTCAGGCTGATGAAGTCTCTGGTTTATGTGGCCCTTTCTGTCTCTTGGGCTAATACTTTCCTTGTGTCTGTGGTGTTCTTCATTCTCCTTTACTCCAGGTGGGTTGGGACCAGTTGATGCATCTTAGATGGCCACTTGCTAGCTTTTAAGACCCCAGACACTGCTCACCAAAGTGGGATGCAGAACATTTTCTTAACAAACTTTGCTATGCCAGTTGACCTAGATGTCCCCTGAAACCATGGTCCCCAGACCTCTGCCCCTGCTACTCTGTCCCTTGAAGTGTTTGGTAGTGTTAAGGAAACTTCTTAGCTTTGGTTCAGTCCAGTTGTGCTGACTTCCCCTGGAGTGTGTGCTGTCTTTCCCTTCACCTAAGATAATTCTTGTCTACCATCTAGTTAGTGTACTGTTTAACACTTTTTAAAGAGGTCTTTTGTAGCAGATTTGCCCAATGCAATATGTCATTTGATTTCCTGACTGCTGCTTCTGTGGGCGTTGATTATGGATCCAAGTAAAATGAAATCATTCACAACCTCAGTATTTTCTCCATTTATGATGATGTTACTTATTGGTCCAGCTGTGAAGATTTTAGTTTTCTTTATGTTGAGGTGCAATCTATACTGAAGACTGTAGTCTTTGATCTTCTTCAGTAAGTGCTTCAAGTCCTTTTCACTTTCAACAAGCAAGGTTGTTAATGAGTGTTTCTCCAATCTTGATGCCTTGTTCTTCATATAGTCCAGCTTCTCAGATTATTTGCTCAGCATACAGATTGAATAAGTATAGTGAAAGGATACAACCCCGACACACACCTTTCCTGACTTTAAACCACCCAGCATCCCCTTATTCTGTTTGATCAGCTGCCTCTTGGTCTATGTACAGGTTCCTCTTGAGCACAGTTAAGTGTTCTGGGATTCCCATTCTTCGCAGTGTCATCCATAATTTGTTTTGATCCACATGGTTGAACGCCTTTGCATAGTCAGTAAAATACAGGTAAACATCTTTCTGGTACTCTCTGCTTTCAGCCAAGATCCACTTGACATCAGCAATGATATCCCTGGTTCCACGTCCTCTTCTGAATCCTGCTTGTACTTAGGGCAGTTTCCTGTCGTTGTACTGCTGCCACTGCTTTTGAAAGATCTCCATCAAAATTTTACTTGTGTGTGATACTGATGTTGTTTGATAATTTCCACATCCTGTTGGATCACCTTTCTTTTTTTTTTTTTTTTTTGTCTTAAAATGGGTTTGCTTTATTTTTATACTTGATAAATTCCCAGAATTCAGATGGAATGGGTCCTGTTGCTGGTCTTAATATTGTGAGTTACAGAGATACTATGCAGAGAAGCTAGGCATGTATTAAAGCCTTGATTCATATCTTTTAAAGGAACATTAGTATGTCATGCTGGAGAAGTTTTGGATCACCTTTCTTTGGAATAGGCATAAACATGGATCTCTTCCAGTCGGTTGGCCAGGTAACTGTCTTCCACATTTCTTGACAAAGATGAGTGAGCACCTCCAGCACTGCATCCATTTGTTGAAACATCTCAACTGGTACTCCGTCAATTCCTGGACCCTTGTTTTTCACCAGTGCTTTCAGTGCAGGTTGGACTTCCTCTTTCAGTACCATTGGTTGTTGAGCATATGCTAAATGGTTGACCGTCAACCAGTTCTTTTTGGTACAGTGACTCTGTGTATTCCTTCCATCTTTTTTTTTTTTTTAATTGTGCGTTAGGTGAAACTTTCTCATTAAACAATTTATACACAAACTGTTTTGTGACATTGGTTGCAATCCCTGCAGTGTGTCAACACCCACAATGTGTCAACACTGTCTTTCCACACTCTGACTCCTCATTTCCGTCCGTCTGTGTTTCCTGTCCCTTCTTGCCTTCCTGTCATTGCTTTTGGGCAGATGTGGCCCTTTTGGTCTCATATACATGATTAAACTAAGAAGCACATTCCTCACGTGTGTTGTTTTTTAATAGAAAGGTGAACTTTGAGAGCGGCTTCAGTTCTGAGTTAAAAGGGTGTCCGGGAGCTTCCATTTTCTTTTGATGCTTCTTATTTTGTTCAGTATTTTGCCCATAGAATCCTTCAATATTGCAACCCAAGGCTTGAAGTTTTCCTCCAGTTCTCTCAGCTTGAGAAATGGTGAGCGTGTTCTTCCCTTTTGGTTTTCTAACTCCAGGTCTTTGCACCTTTCATTATAATACTTTACTTGGTCTTGTTGAGCAGCCCTTTGAAATCTTCTGTTCAGCTCTTACGTCATCATTTCTTCTGTTCACTTTAGCTACTCGACATTCAAGAGCAAGTTTCAGAGTCTCTTCTGACATCCATTCTTTCTTTCCTGTCTTTTTAATGACCTTTTGCTTTTTTCATATACGATGTCGTCCCACAGCTCATGTGGTCTTCAGTCATTAGTGTTCAGTGCCTCAAATCTATTCCTGAGATGGCCTCTAAATTCAAGTGGAATATATTCAAGGTCATATTTTGGCTCTCATGGACTTGCTGTAATTTTCTTCAGCTTCAACTTCAACTTACATGAGAGCAATTGATGGTCTGTTCTACAGTTGGCCCCTGGCCTTGTTCTAACTGATGATATTGAGCTTATCCATTGTCTCTTTCCACGGATGTAGTTTTGATTTGATTCCGTGTTTTCCATCCAGTGATGTCCGCGTGTATGGTTGCGATTTATGTTGTTGAAAAAAGGTATTTACAATGAAAAAGTTGTTAACATCGCAAAATTCTGTCATGTTATCTCCAGCGTTGTTTCTATCACCAAGGCCGTATTTTAATTACATATCCTTCATCTTTGTTTCCAACGTTTTCATTCTAATCGCCAGTAATTATCAGTGCATCTTGGTTGCAGGTTTGATCAATTTCAAACTACAGAAGCTGGTAAAAATCTTCAATTTCCTCATCTTTGGCCTTGGTGGTTGGTGTGTAAATTTGAATGATAATCATATTAACTGGTCTTTCTTGTAGGCATATGGATATTATTGTATCACTGACAGTGTTGTGTACTTCAGGATAGATCTTGAAATGTTTTTGACAATGAATGTGACACCATTCCTCTTCAGTTTGTCATTCCTGGCATAGTAGACCATATGATTGTCTAATTCAGAATGGCTAATACTAGCCCATTTTAGTTCATTAATGCCTAGGGTATCAATCTTCGTGGATTCCATTTCATTTTTGACAATTTCCAATTTTCCTAGATTCATACTTTGTACATCCACGTTCCGATTATTAAGGGATATTTGCAGCTGTTTCTTCTCATTTTGAGTCATGCCACATCAGCAAGTGAAGTTCCTGAAAGCTTGACTCCAGCTATATGATTAAGGTGGACTCTACTTGGAGGAGGCAGCTCTTCCCTGTCATATTTTGAGTGCTTCCCAACCTCAGGGGCTCATCTTCTGGCACTGTATCAGACAGTGCTCCACAGCTGTTCATAAGGTTTTCGCTGGCCATTTTTTTCAGAAGCAGACCACCAGGTCCTTTTTCCTAGTCTGTCTTAGTCTGGAAACTCTGCTGAAACCTGTCCACCGTGTGTGACCCTGCTGGTATTTGAAATGCCAGTGGCATAGCTTCCAGCATCACAGCAACATGAAATCCACCACAGTATGACAAACTGACAGATGCATGGGGGATTAACAGTTAGTCAAGTGAATAGGGGTGAGACGGGGAAATGTTCTAATTAGGTGAGAAACAGTATTGTGCATGTCAGAATGTGTGTGTTTATCTTTGTGTAAATATATGTGTATATATATAGAATATGTATATATATATATATACACATGCACGCACAGAGTCTAGCAGTTTTTGAGTCTGAGAGAATAAGGCAGAAAGAGTGGTAATAGATAATAAAGCTGGAGAGAAAGAAGAGAGCCATATTCATAAGTCTAGATTATAGCCCTTAGACTTTGGGGGAGCTATTTTAGGATTTTAAGCAAAGAGGGCCAGAGTCAGATTTGGTTTAAGTAGATAGTAGTAGGTTAAGCCCTCTCAGGCTTATTTTCAAAACTCAGATTTCATAGGAAGTTGACTTTTTATCCAAATAAGGAAGGGAACAGAGGCATGAATAATTCAGAATAGGTAAATTAAAACGGCTGTGACTTGGAAGTAATTTTTTTAAAATCTCATTCCAAAATTAATTTTAAAACAAATAATTACGCCAACCCAAATTCAAGATCTGTGTTCTCTTCCTGTCCTGTTTTTCACCTTGTGCAAGGAATAAGGGACACTCATCATACTTGTGCAAAAGCATTAAAGTTTAGCAGAAATTTTCTCTACATGTTTACTGACTTTCTAATTTTTGTCTTTCCTTTTTGTGACTCATGGTTTCTTTGGAACTGGGCATAGTTAATTATTATTTTGGCTTTGGAGAGCTTTTTTTCTAAAATACATGAAAAGGGAGTAACTAAATCTTCATTGATCAGAGTAAGTGTTGCTTTTAAAGTGTACAATTACTTCTGTCCTGTAGAGGGCACAATCCATTTCCGTGTTTAGGATTATGAGAGCTCCATAGGAAGTGCTGTGCCAAGATGGCATTTGTGTTCTGTCAGCAGTAAGGAACTACAGAGCAATTGTTACGTGCTTTTTAAAGTAAAGGCCATAATTTGATGGGCACTGATTTATTTAATGTTTAGATTTCCGTTTTTCCATATCTCATTTGAATCATTTAAGAAAGTTTTGCGGTTCTAGATACTTGGAATTATTTTTGACACCCAAATTTGGAATATTTCTTTCTGAATTGTGATAATTCCAGGGGATATTTGAGATGAGGGAAAGGCAGTTTATTTGTGTAAAATAATACAGCCGTAGTCAGGAACTTACTTGCCATACTTCTGCTTCATGAACACTATTTTCATCTACACATTAAAAGGAAGATAGTGGACAGTAGAGGAGTATACAACACAGTCTAATCACAATAATAAAAATCTTGTTTCTCTGGAACCAGTAAGGGATGAGTCATTCTGAAAAATCATTTCTAGAGCTTTTATTACTTTAAGCTCTTAAAGGTTTATCACTTTAAGCCTCTCAGGTTTCCTTTTTCTTTTTAAGTAAGCATTTTGGATGAAAATCTTTCCAAATGACAGTGCATATTTTCCTGATTTTGCTTCTTTTTAAAATGTACAAGTCAATACATTTTATTATATTTACAAAGTTGTACAACCATCACCACAGTCTAATTCTGCAGTTGCTTTTGATAATGATTTTTGATAACCTAGGGTCATGTGTTAATTGTGCTGTAAGACATTGATTTCCTCTATGGGGGCTGAGGTGTCGAATTCAACCTCCCCTTATACTGAGTGTGAATGATCTCAGGTTGCTGCACTGTTATTGTTCCTGCCCAAGGGAGTCCTGATTCTGCTTTTGTACTTTTTTGCTTTTGCTTGGTTAGAGATTTGGTGGCCAAGCTTGTTAGAATTGTATAGAAAATAGAATTGGGAGTGTTATTGCATTAACGTCTTTTTTTAATAACAGCTTTATTGAGGTAATTCATGTACCATACAAATCACTCATTTAAAGTGTACAATTCAGTGGTTTTTAGTGTATTCACAGAGTTGTGCAACCATCACCACAGTCAATTTTAAATATTTTCGTCACCCCAAAAAAGGAACTCCATACCCATTAGCAGTAACTCCCTGTTTTCCCCCTAAGCTTCTCCAACTCTTGTTTGTTGTTAGCTGCCGTTGGAGTCAGCCCTCAGCTCATAGGGATTCCATCCACAAGGGCATCAGACAGCTGTGACCCATAGGGTGTTTATTGCCTGTTTTCACAAGTAGATCACTAGACTTTTCTTCCTAGTCTATCTTAGTCTGGATGCTCCGCTGTAACTTGTTCAGCATCATAGCAACACACAAGCCTCCATTGATAGACAGGTGGTGGCTGAATATGAACATGAAGTGCATTATCTGGGACTCAAACCCAGGTCTCCTGCATGGAAGGTGAGAATTATACCACGGAACTACCACTGTCCTCATCCCTCCAGTCTCAGGCATCCACTATATTGCATTAACATATTTATGTGGCTTCTTCAGGATGTTTTGCTTACTTTTCTTCTGCTAAGTGGTGCAGTTCCAGATGGGTAAAATATTACCATAAAGTTAGCCAGCCCCTGCTCAAAACTTGGAGCATTGGTGGTGCAGTGGTGAAGAGCTGTGGCTGCTAAACAAAACGTCAGCGG
This sequence comes from Trichechus manatus latirostris, assembly GCF_000243295.1. Taxonomy (NCBI): domain Eukaryota; kingdom Metazoa; phylum Chordata; class Mammalia; order Sirenia; family Trichechidae; genus Trichechus; species Trichechus manatus. The sequence goes on along the minus strand of NW_004444024.1, from coordinate 7,405,668 downwards.
TTTGAATGCATCAGCTTCTCCTTGGAAACCCTGCGGGGCAGTTCTCCTCTGCCCTGTACAGTCGCTATGAGTTGGAATTGACTTGACAGCAATAGGTTTGGACTCAAAACTCAACATACTGATTTTGGTGATATGTTTCCTATGTTATACCAGTAAAATATTTGCATTTGGCTACATTTGAGGGAGAACTAGGTCTTGCTCATCTCTGGCTTTCTCTTAAGCAGCAGAATAAACAAAAAACTTCATAAAGTCTGTCTTTCAAGGTAATAATTTATTTATTCTGTTAGAATAAGTTACTTTCTAATTTCTGGAATGTGATTACAGCCATTCATGTGTATATCATTTAATGCAGGCTAGTGGAGAAATTCACTGGTTACTAAGTAGTGCATACTTATCTGCTGAGCACTATGCTAATGGTTTTGAAAAATGTTAAGAAAAGGAATATGACAGGTTTTGCTGTCAGATAGCTGACATTCTGTCAGAGAGTATATAAATTTCATTACCACAGAGTTAAGTGCTAAATGGTATCTTACTGAACATAAGTGCAATTTAGAGAAAGAAGAAATCATTATAGACTGAAGTAGTTAGAGGGAGGACTCATGGAGGATCTGAGACTGAACCAGATGAAGAGGATTTATTGAAGACATCCCAGATAAGAATAAGCATAAAAGGCATAGGAATACACTTGTGACTTAGGAGAAGAATACATTTTAAACCTATTTGAATTTATGGCTAGAGGAAAAGAGGTCATATCAGAAATGGTCTTAAAGAAAATTCAGTCCTACTGCTAAATTTTCTTATTTTAGAAATATTTCTAAATAGTAAGGTTGAATTTATTCACATAGAAGTATTCAAGCTGAACTTAACCTTTATAAACCTGATATTAAATTAGGATGTAATTTCTTAAAATAATCTACTTTAAACATGTTTTTCAGCCGCCTGTCTTGGTTAGATGGCTCTGGATTAGGATTCTCACTGGAATACCCCGCCATTAGTTTACATGCTGTGTCCAGGGACCTAAATGCTTATCCGCGAGAACATTTATATGTTATGGTGAATGCCAAATTTGGAGGTATGTATGCTATAATTTAACATTTAGTTTTCTTTGGTACAAATTATATTTTAAAAAACAGTCTTTGAAACTAATCAATGTAATATTCAAGTCATTGACCCACTTTGGATAATGGTTTATGAAGCCATATTTCAGCACAGTAAAATAATTTGACACATGAAGTTCTTATAATGGACATTTGTTTTGTCTGGCTTTTATTTTCCATATATTGACACTTAGAATTCTTCAGTTATTATGGATTTATATTTCTAAGTTTTCTTAAGTTTAACTGTTTAGATTCTGTTTTTAAAAGGATTTATATTTGGCACCCTCAGAGGGTTGGGTCAGAATACTTTGTGTTTAGGATAGAACCTTTTTGTTTTGCTTTGTTACAGCGGTGGTTCTCAACCGAGGATGATTTTGTCCCCCAGGGGACAATTTGGCAATGACATTTTTGACTGTCATTACTGGGGTAGGGTTGGGGACTGGTATCTACTGGGAGAGGCCCAGGATGCTACTAAACATCCTACAGTGCTTAGGATGGCACCACCACCACCACCCCCAACAAAGAATTATCTGATCCAAAGTGTCAGTAGTGGCAAGGTTGAGAAACCTTGGGTTACAGGATTCCCAAATTTTTCTGTTGAAGATACTTTCAAAGATTCATAAAAATCTAGTGAAGTTACTGAAAGGAGAAAGATTTAAAAAAAAATTTTTTTTCCAAGCATTCAACCATGGGTTGTAAGAATTCTTACTGAGAAACAAGTTAGGCATAAAATAAAAACTTTTGATATTTGTAAGTGCAACTAAATAAGTTTATGTACTGTATTGTGTTTAGTATGTTCGTCTTTCACAGAAGTACATAATTTTGGGGCTATAAGGACGTTTGTCATACTTTTAATCAATTTCAGCTTTAAAAATAATGAATGTGCTTTTCTTCAAAATAGTGTATAAGAAACAATTTCATGGGTTTGCTTGTTGAGCTATTGCTTGTTCAAATTGGGATTTTAATATGGTTTCATATATAATATGACCGTTTTTTAACCACTGTTTTTATGGAGATATAATTCACATACTGTAACATTCTCCATTTTAAAGTGTACACGTCAGTGGGTTTTAATATTGCCACATACTTTTGATTCCACGCTTCTTTCCATGAGACACAGGAGAGCCCTCCTTGGATATGGAGTCCCAGTATGGCCTCCTGTCTACAGTTTCCCTTAGGCAGAAGGTAGCTTCAGGAAAGGGACTGTCTTCGGATGCCCAAGGGCAGGAGCCAGAGAAGGAACCAGCCACCCCCCTGGGAACTCTGTAGAGAGACTTTGAGGAATACTGGAGATGGATGATCTGGGAAGGGAGAAGTGCACTGCCCTCAATCTCTCTGTGAGACTACAGCAGGCAAGATGTACTACCAGACCACCCTGGCCAAAGTAAAGCCTGAGGGTGCCTAGAATACCCTCAACAGCAGAGGCTGTGACTCTCCGATGGCACAGAAAGGCCTGGATAATATAACCATTTTTAGTGAGTCACAGTACTAAATATTTAGTAATATTTAGGACTTTTGGCAAGCCCTGCCTCATTAAGTGATAATGACTGGCTCACCTATTTGAAAATATTTTTGTTAAAAGATTTCAAATTCTTGCTCTTGGATATAGGCCAAAGATAAATAAAAATCTATCGAAGTTTGAAAGAGACAGTAAGGAAAAGTAAGAGTCCATTTTTGACTTGGGAGTGTAGCAAGACTTCCTAATGAGGAGGTGTTAGGCATGAAGTTCACTTTTCATCTCTGTAAGTGCAACTGTGATTTTATAACTAAGTATTATATGTTGTGTTTAATTTAAATCATTTGTTTATTCATAAATGCAAAACCTTAGCAGTACTCTCTTCAGTCGATTCCAAATGCTGGTGTGAATTGCCCGTAAGTAATGTAGGGCATTGGCATTGGGCAGAGGTGCATGTTAGGAAATAAGGCTAGAGAGGTAGGGTCTGAATAAACACTAGTTAAAGGTCAAAGCACACTAAGAAGACTCTGTCATTAACTTGCTAGACATGTCATTTTCATTCTCTGAGCCTTGATTTCATCCAAAAAATTGAATTAGGCTGTGGTTCCCAAACCTGGCTGCACATTAGAAATACCTGGGGAGCTTGTGAAAAATAGAAATCTAGAAGTCCTAAACGAGGTAATAATGATTCAGTAGGTTTACAGGGTAGATATTTTAAACATGTACTCTATATGAGTGTTTGTTTGAAATTAATGGGATTATGATTAATCCTTTCTTACTTAAGTAAGTGGGATAATGGGATCATCCTGGTTTATATTTTAATAGTTATCTAGGTCTACTACCTGGAACTCCACTCCTCTCATAAGTTACACATGCTATTTGCTCATCCCATCATGATGAGCCTTTGCTCATCTCATTATAATTCTCTGAGCTTCATATTTTCTCCCCTTTACCTCTTTAAAATTGACTGTCAGGTCATTGTTGAAAGATGGGAGTATTTTAAAAATAACTTTAAAAGTTCATTCCCATTGTTGAAAATTTAAGAAGGTTTAAAGAGACTGAAGGTATGGCAGCCACTACTATTATCTAGCATGAGATGATGAATAATGGTGATGGCTGTATTTTTTTCCTAATCTAAAAATATATTACATTTCTGTTTATTGCCTTAACGTAGATTCCTGAGGATATAAAAGAAATTGTTACTAGTGGGAGACGGACTAGGAGAAGGGCGCAGGAACTTAATTTTTCCTTTGACTCCATCTAGACTAACTCAGTTATTTTTACGCCAGCATGGATTACTTTTATAATTTTAGAAGTGATGTTCATTCAGTTATAACGTTTAGAGGGCGATACCATTTTTGTTTTTAAAAATGCATCCAGAAGGTCTAGTAATATCATAACTTATTTGGTTATTTAGAATTGTGTACTTTTATGTTGTTTTACTTGACAGAGTGCGTGTGTATTTTGTATAATTTAGCAATGTAGTAACATTAGAAACAGGACAGAAAAAGCCCTATTATTTAAACTGTTAATTGTGGTCATTTTTGGGTTTTTTCCCTTTTTGCTTATCTATTTTCTAGTTCTACTTTTATCACTTACATTGTAAAAAATAAAAGTTAAAAAACAAAAGAATTTGAGTGGATACCCCTTATAATAGACTCCTATGAGCAGAACTGTTGCATTAAAGATTATGAACATTTTTAAAGCTCTTAACATTGTCAAATTGCTTTCCAGAAAGTTAATTTCAGTTTACACTTTAAATTGTAGTGTATAAGAGTACTTTTCCATCTCATTGTCACCAATATAGAGAATTATTAACAGTTTTTTAAAACTGGTAACTTTAATTAGATTTAAAAAAAAATTATATTTTTCAGATTATTAATCCTTTGAGCATTTTTTCATATTTTGGGGATCTCTTTAAATGTTGAGTTGGGTGGGTTTTTTTCATTATGAAATATTCCACACATACTGAAAAGCACAGAGTTGTAAAAAAATTTTCAATATCTGGCATAAATTCTAACATTTTTTTCATAATTACTCTAGACTTTTAAAGAAATAAAACTATATCAGTACTTTTTAAATCCTTTTTTGTACCCCACCCCATTTCATCCCCTACACTCTGGGTCTCCAATCATTATCCTAAAGGTGGTATGTGTCCTTCCTGTCTCTGCTTTTATATTTTTTACTGAATATATGTATACCCATAAGCAATATGGTTTTGTTTTGTGTTTAAAAATTTAGTGTTAGTAACATATACATTCTGCAACTATGTTTTTCAAATCCATGTTTATACATGTAGATCTCATTTGTTCGTTAACTGATATGTATAAATATATATGTATGCATGCATGTATCTATGTATATTTAAATATGTGTGTGTCTCTGTGTGTGTGATACTACATTATAATATGATGGGAGCATTGGTGGTTCAGTGGTCTTCTGTGCAGGAGACCTGGGTTTGACTCCTGGCCAGTGTATCTCATGTGTGTCCACCACGTGTATGTTAGTGGAAGCCTCCAGACTAAGACAGACTAGGAAGAGAGGCTTGGTGATCTGTTTCCAAGGATCAACCAGTGAAAACCCTATGGATCACAACAATCAGATCTGCAACCCATCGTGGGGGTTGGCGCAGGATGGGGCAGCATTTAGTTCCGTTGTGCATGGGGTTGCCATGAGTCAGGGACTGACTGAACGGCAGGTAACAGTAACAATGTAATATGACCAGGTTATAATACATCTACAGCTTCTCCTCACGTATTGACTATCTTGTTATCCGACATTTCACATTTATGACAATAGTAAAAAATCTACTATCTGACTATTTTGCTCATTAACGATGTACTGGGAGTAACGAACACTGAGATGTGAGACAAGGGTAATACTGTGATGGTTAAGGTTATATCTCAACTTGGCTGGTCCATGATTATCAGTGGTTTGGCGGTTAAGTAATGATGTAATTTGGCAGTTGTGAAATGATGTAGTCATCCTCCATTTTTGCGTAACAACAATTTTGCATAACAACCTGGTCTTTGGAACCATGTCAAGCAGTGAGAAGAGGATGTATTTCCTTTTTTTTTTTTTTAATGTTTTATTGTGTTTTTGGTGAAAGTTTACACAGGAAATTAGGTTCTCGTTTAACAATTTTTGTACATCTTATTCAGTAACATTGGTTACATCCTTCACAGTATATCAGCATTCTTGTTATTTCCATTTTGGTGGTTATGTTTCTATTAATCTAGCTTCCCTGTCACCTTAGCCTTCTCATCTTTGGTCTAGGGTAAATGTTAATGATTTGGTTTCATGTAGATGATTATTTTGAGGAGCACAGTACTCATAGCTGATACTATTTATTTTAAGGGCCAATCTGTCATTTGGCTGAAAAGTGACCTCTGGGAGTGGTTTGAGTTCCAGGTTTAAAGTGTATCTCAGGGCAGTAGTCTCGGGGGTTCATCTAGTCTCTACCAGTTCAGTAAGTCTGGCCTTTTTTAGGAATTTGAGTTTTGATGTACATTTTCTTCCCTTTCTGTCAGGGAGCATCTGTTGAGTCCTTGGTTGGCAAGGTCGATAGTGGTAGCTGGGCACCATCTAGTTCTTCTGGTCTTAGGGTAGGTGATGCCATTTTTCGTGTAGACTGTTGGTTCTGTAGACTAGTTTCTTCTTTGAGTCTTTGGTTTCCTTCTTTCTGTTTAACTCTGGATGAGTAGAGACCAGCAGTTGTATCTTAGATGCTTGCTATGTATTTCTTTTTTAATGAGCATTTAATATATTTTTTAATTTTCTCTAGCACATACAGTGATTCAATAGATTTTTTTTTTTGTGCTTTAGAGCAAAGTTTACATAGCAAATTAGTTTTCCAGTCAGTGATTATTACACAGGTTCTTCCGTGACAAATCCCTGCAAAGTGTCAGCACTCTTCCCATTTCCTCCCTGTGTTCCTGTTCCCATTAGTCTGGCTTCCCTGTCCGTTCCTGCCTTCTCATCTTTGGTTTTAGGCAGATGTTGCCCTTTTGGTCTTGCATAGTTCATTGTTCTAAGGAGCATGTTCTTCACAGGTTATTGTTTATTTTATAGCCCCATCTATTATTTGGTTGAAAGGTGGCCTTCGAGAGTATCTTCAGTTTCAAGTTAGAAGGCTGTCTTAGGGCAGTAGTCTCGGAGATTACTCCAGCCTCTTACAAACCAGTAAGTCTGGTCTTTGTTTTTGGTTTGAATTTCGTCCTACTTGTTCTACATTTTTTACCCATTCTAACCGAGACCTTCTATTGTGATCTCAGTCAGAGTGGTCGGTAGTGGTAGCCAGACACTATCTAGTTCTTCTGGTCTCAGGTTAGTGGAGGCTGTGGTTCCTGTGGGCCGTTAGTCCTTTGGACTAATGACTCCCTTGAGTCTTTGGTTTTCTTCGTTCTCCTTTGCTCCAGGTGGGAAGAGACCAATAGTTGCTTCTTAGATGGCCACTCACAAGCTTTTAAGATCCCAGATGCTACTCACCAGAATGGGATGTAGAACTTCATCTTTAGGAGCTGTATTTTGCCAGTTGGCCAAGACGTCCCTTGAGACTATGGTCCTTAGCCTTCAAGTCCAGTAGTTCAGTCCCAATGTCTAAGTAGTTTCTATAAGTGTGCCCCCTGTGTGCTGTTATATATATGCATATACATGCAGCCTTTACAAATATATGTAACAGCGATCTCATACAATAGTTGTCCTTTTGTAATTGACTTCTTTCACTCAGCATAATGTCCTCCAGACTCATCCATGTTGTGAGATGTTTTGCAGATTCCTCATTATTCTTTATCATTGCATAGTATTCCATTGTCTGTATGTAACACAGTTTATCCATTCATCTATGGATGGGCATTTAGATTGTTTCCATCTTTTTGCTACTGTGAATAACGCTGCAATGAACATTGTTGTGCGTATGTCTGTTCTTGTTACGGCTCTTATCTCCTCTAGGATATATACCTGGGAGTGGCATTGCTGGATCATATGGTAATTCTATTTCTAGCTTTTTAAGGAAGTGCCGTACCATTTTCTGTAGTGGTTGTATCACTTTACATTCCCACTAGCAGTGTATGAGTTCCAGTCTCCCCACATCCTCTCCAACATTTGTTGTTTTCAGTTTTTTTTTGATCGGTGCCATTATTGCTGAGGTGAGATGATATCTCATTGTAGTTTTGATTCGCATCTCGCTAGTGGCTAATGATCGTGAGCGTCTCTTCATGTTTGTTAGCTGCCGGAATGTCTTCTTTGGTGAAGTGTTAGTTCATGTCCTTTGCCCATTTTTTAATTGGATTCCTTTTGTTGTTGAAGTGTTGAAGGTTTCTATACATTTTAGAGGTTAGACCCTTGTCAGGTATGTCGTAGCCAAAATTTTTTTCCCGATTTGTAGGTTCTCTTTTTACTCTTTTGGTGAAGTCTTTTGATGAGCATTAACTGTTTTAATTTTTAGGAGATCCCAGTTACCTAGCTTATTTTGTGGGTTTTTTTTTTTTTTTTTCGTATTTTTAGTTATGTTTGGTATTCTATTTATGATGTATATTAGGGCCCCTAGCATTGTCCCTGTTTTTTCTTCTATGATCTGTATAGTTTTAGGTTTTACATTTAGGTCTTTGATCCACTTTGAGTTAGTTTCTGTGTGTGGTATGAGATACGGGCCGTCTTTCATTTTTCTGCAGATGGATAATCCAGTTTTGCCAGCACCATTTGTTAAAGAAGCTTTCTCTTCCCCATTTAATGGACTTTGACCCTTTGTCAAAGATCAGCTCTCCATAGATGGATGGATTTACTTCTGGGTTCTCAATTCTGTTCCCTTGGTTTGCGTGTCTGTTGTTGTACCAGTCAGTACCAGGCTGTTTTGACTACCATGGCTGTATAGTAGGTTCTGAGATCGGGGAGTATGAGGTTGCCTACTTTGTTTTCCAGTGATGCTTTGCTTATCTGGGGCCTCTTCCCTTTCCATATAAAGTTGGTGATTAGTTTTTCCATCTCGTTAAAGAATGTTGTTGGAATTTGGATCAGGGTTGCATTATATTTGTAGATCGCTTTGGATAGTATTGATACTTTCACAATGTTAAGTCTTCTTAGCCATGAGCATGATATGTTTTTCCATTTATGTAGATATCTTTTGGTTTCTTGCATTTGTGTTTTCTGGTTTTCCTCGTATAAGTTTTTTACATCCCTAGTTAGATTTATTTCTAAGTATTTTATCTTTTAGGGGGCTGTTGTAAACGGTATTGTTTTCCTGATATCCGTTTTGGAGTTTTCTGTTAGTATAGAGGAATCCAGCTGATTTTTGTATGTTAATCTTGTACACTGCCACTTTGCTGAATTCTTCTGTTAGTTCTAGTAGCTTTCTTGTGGAGTTTCTGGGATTTTCTATGTATACGATCATGTCATCTGCGAATAGGTATAGTTTTACTTCTTCCTTACCAGTTTGTATGCCCTTTATTTCCCTTTCTTTGCCTTATTGCTCTAGCTAGAACTTCCAGTACAATATTGAGTAAGAGTGGTGGTAAAGGGCATCCTTGTCTGGTTCCCGTTCTCAAGGGGAATGCTTTCAGTTTCTCTCTGTTGAGAATAACGTTGGCTGTTGGTTTTGTATATGTACCCTTTATTTTGTTGAAGAATTTCCCTTCTGTTCCTACTTTGCTGAGAGTTTTTGTTAGGAATGGGTGTTGGACTTCATCAAATGTCTTTTCTGCATCAATTGAGATGATCATGAGATTCTTGTCCTTTGTTTTATTTATGTGATGGTTTACATTGATTGATTTCTAATGTTGAACCATCCATGCATACCTGGTACGGATTCCACTTGGTCATGATTTGTTTTTTTAATATGCTATTGAATTTCAGTTGTCTAGAATTTTTTGAGAATTTTTGCATCTATATTCATGAGGGATATTGGCCTTAATTTTCTTTTTTAGTGATGTCTTTGCCTGGCTTTGGTATCAGGGTTATGCTGGCTTCATAGAGTGATTTCGGGAGTATCCTTCAATAAATATTTGTGTACAAACTCCTTGTGTACTTGTGTAAGATTTTCTACAGAATATGTACTTAGATATTGTATTGCTGGGTAGTAGGGTATGCACATCTCCAGAATGGTCATAGCAATTTTCACTTCCACCAGCTGTGTGTGCTAGTTTTCTATATTGAACATTTGTATTTTTCTTTTGTGTACAGCCTTTGTTAATTTATCTGTTGGGTCAGTAACTGTTAGGGGCCTCATCTGTAAATTATTGGTGGTGAATCACATCAGTGGTTTACAAACTGCTACTGAATGCTTTGTTTTAAGGTGAAATGTAAAAGAAACAGATGTCAGTAAAACTACTTGTCAGAGCCCTGTTTGAGCTTCCCCTCTCCACACCCTGAGCAGATTCTGTAATCTCTAGGGCTCAGTGAAGCATTGTGACTAGACAAGAGATTCTATCCAGAGTCTCTTGTAGCTCTAAAATCACTATGTTCTTATAATTGGAAGTAAAAATTGAATGGCAGTGTTTAAATATGTTAATAAATGTCCTTCAGGAAATACTCTTAGGCTTGCTTTTTAAAAAAAGGGGGTCAAATAAATGCCATCATTAAAAAGTTGTTTTTATTCCCATTCTAGAAGAATCAAAAGAATCCATTGGTGATGAAGAAGAGGAAGACAGTGATGATGATGTTGAACCCGTTGCTGAATTTAGATTTGTGCCTAGTGATAAATCAGCATGTGAGTGTTCTATAGTATTGAGGTTTTTTTTCCTTTATGTTCCCGGCGTTCTCCCCAATGACTCATGCATGCACACACACACTTCTCTTTATCACCATTACCTCCATTTTATTGCTTTTTCTTCATTTTAGCTTCTGTAATATCACTGAGGACCTATTAATATCAAAAGTTATGAATGTAGTGAAAATATAGTAAACACCATATTACCTGGTGTGTTTTGTGAATGGAGGCTTTTGGTTATTTTTATTGACTTGATGCTGTATGCTGTGGGTCTCACCAGATGGATGGCAGAGGAATTATGGCAGTCCCAAAGTGGAAGATACCAGCATAGCTGTAGAGAGTGCTTCTAGCTCAGAGGGGTTTCACCCTGATGCCAGCAGTCTGACCAGCGCTCTGACCCTTTTTCTCAGAAAATCCAGCCAGCCTTGAAAAGGTCTCAGTAGTATCTTGAATTGAACTCTTATTATTTTGTTATTTGTCCATTGCCATCAAGCACTTTAGAGATCAGTCCTACTTAGAATTTAGCAGGTTTTATAAATACCATGACCCTAGTATACCTCTTGTCTACCAATTAAGTTTATTTGTACTGATGATTATTTTATTAAATTTTTATTGACCAGAGAAAATATTAGTTACAATTTAATTTCCTTGCTCAGTGGAAGCAATGTTCACTGCAATGTGTGAATGCCAGGCTTTGCATCCAGATCCTGAGGATGAAGATTCAGATGATTACGATGGAGAAGAGTATGATGTGGAAGCACATGGTTAGTGAAATGGATTTCTTAAGTGTTTTTTGTTTTTCAAGTGTTTTCATTTTAAGCATTCATTTGTACTAGGGGTAGGAGACTATAGTTCTTTATATCCTTATAAAGTACCCAATATAGTATGTTTATTATGTCTAAGCCTTTTGGAGCAGACAAATTGGGAAAATTTATGGGCTTTCTAAGCTTGAGAGTTAAAAAATAGAGATTATTAGGGAGAGAATATGGGTAGGGACAAATAGAAGGAAAGAAAATGATAAATAGGAAAGTGGGCTGTCAGGAGAGTCTTTTAAGTTGAGGCAACTGCTACCAGAGAACAAGCCCTCTCCCTGCATTCCTTGAGAAACTGTATCATCTACTTCTTTATTTAGCATATTCCTTCAAACAGCTCACCGCCAAGGTCATTTCTTTTTCCCAGAACTATGCTTGATTTACTCTAAGAATATTTCCCCATTCCTCCCTGGACCAGACTACAGTCGCTTGCCTGGGACATTCTTTTGGCTTAAGATACCTGCTATTCTCTCTCCTTTTCCCCGCTGGTCTTATGCACACCAGTCTGGGTCTCCTAAGCCCTTTCCTCCATATTTACCACTTTCTAGCCTGAGACAGACTCATTCCTGGCCTTCTCCATCACTTATCTGAATACATCCCTGTCTTTGCTGAGATTTTTGAGTAATTTTTTTTTTTTTTTTAATTCTTTTTGTGTTTTCTAGAATTTGTGATTTTTCTAAAAGGAGCATGTATTTTAATCAGGAAAAATATCCTTCAGTACAAATTAATACTGAGTTAATTTGTGTTGCCCTGTAAAAATCCCCACCTTGGGCTAATACAGGATTCGCTGACCTCAGGAATACCCTCTTTTCCTTCTCATCCCTGGACATGTGATTCTGTAGGAATTGCTGTTTACTGACTCTTTATCTCTTGGGATCCCTTCTCATCCTGGAGGGTAGGGACGTTTTCTTTACATCCCTATCTCTAACCAATGACCTATATATGTGTATTAAATGAATGTTGAAAAGTATTATCATGGAAGCCTATTTTCACTGTACATTATACTCAGTAAATGCATTATTGAGTGTCCACTTGGTTTTCTAATTGTTCTGTAATAGCTTAAAAAGTTTTTGTTTATTTAGAACAAGGGCAGGGGGACATCCCTACATTTTATACCTATGAAGAAGGATTATCCCATTTGACAGCAGAAGGCCAAGCCACATTGGAGAGATTAGAAGGAATGCTTTCTCAGTCTGTGAGCAGCCAGTATAACATGGCTGGGGTCCGGACAGAAGATTCAATAAGAGATTTTGAAGGTGAGTGTTCTTTCTTTTCAGTTGGGAACACTCAGAAGGGGCACTTGGCACTTGGACAGCAAGGGAAGTTATGAAAAGACAAATGTAGGTTCTTTTGGAAACTAAAACAGAAATCTCAGAATTAACTCTTTATAGAATAGGAAGCAGGTATAGAAATACATAGAATGGGAGTTCCTGTGTAGTTATTTTAAGTGACTTTTTTTCTAACTACAAATGTAGTATATATATATAGAAAATGTACACAGGCAAAGAAGAAAAGAGAAAAATCAAGTATAATTCTACGCAAGAGATATCTACTGTTAATTTTCTGTTGCATATCCTTCCAGTCTTTTTCTTCTTTTTGCTTATGTATGTGCACATATTGCTGCCATTTTTATTTAAAAAATTAATATCTACATGATTATATTCAAAACTAGGATAGTCAACTGATTTAAAGGGCTAGGCAGAAGATGACATTCAAGAAACTTTGGATTCTCTTCTTGTGACAAACTTACAGACCTTAAACAAGTGGCTTTAAATGTTTCAGTTTTCTTATGTTTATAGGTTTGTTTGTAAATATTTTTCCTATCAGCCTGGCTTCCTTTTCTAAATATCCTGTTTCAATTAGAACTTTGAAGTGTTCTTTTGACTCAGTCTTCACCATTTATTCCCCTATTCAGTCCAATACCGAGTTCAAGGATTTTTTTCTTTGAAATGACTTTATCTCCTATTACTACTGCTAAACTCCTAACCTAGGCCCTTTTTTACTCTCACTGGATTTTACAATGCCTTTATTTCTTGCTTTGATTATCCGCTCCTCCAGCTTACTGTACCATACTAATCTTCTGAGAACATTCTTTGATATCACCCCCATAAAAGGATGTCTACTCAGGGATTTCTTGATGCCCACCTTATAAAATTCACTTTTTACTCTGAAGAGGCAGTCCTGTCTGCCCCAGGTGTCTCCAGTCTTCTTCCTACTACTACCAATAAAGCACTTGTTAGTTGCGTGGAGTCGATTCTGACTCATGGCAACACCAAGTGTGCAGAGTAGAACTGCTCCCTAGGGTTTTTAAGGCTGTGACCTTTTGGAAGCAGCTCACCAAGCCTCTCGTCTGAGGCACTTCTGGGTAGGCGCAAACCACCAATCTTTTTGGCTAGTAGTTGAGCACTTAACTGTTGGTGCCACCCAGGGACTCCTTCATAAATCACTTAGATAGCACTTATGTGCTAGACCCTGATTTAAGCACATTACACATATTTACTCATTTAATCCTTCTAAGAATCCTATGTGGTAGATGCTGTTAAGATCCCCATTTTACAGATTAGGAAACTGAGGTAAAGAGAGGTTACAACTTGTTTGAGGTCACACAGTTAATAAGTGGTGAGAGGATTAAATTAATTATATGTATATAATATACCAGGCACTGTTACAAGCACTTCTTGCATCTTACATGTATTTTATATATATAAGTATTTTTGTGTTGCTACAGAGTCTTAACACTTCTAATTTCAGTGGCTGCAGAATGTTTTGCAAAGAGGCTTACTGTGGTTTTGCTCTTGCTGGTATACACCCACTCTTTACTTGTCGACATGGTCAGGTTCCAAAGACCAGGTCGTTAGGCAAAAATTGGCATTATGCAAAAATGGAGGATTTTTTTTCTGTTTTCAGACCGTCCATTTGTCTGATTTCTTTTATTTAGAAAATATGATTATAGAAATAATAACAGCTAAGATACACTGATGTGCTCATCACTGTGACGAGTCCAGTTATGGATTATTTCTCTGCAGAGGAGGAGGCTTGGAGGAAACAAAGCTGGATAAAGCTGGGCTGTGTGACTGGAGGGCCCACCACACAGCAATTTTGAGCTGCAGGGCATCCGGTCGCATAGGAGCTGGAAACCCCAGAACAGGCTCCTGCTGGCTTGTTGCTGCATCCACCCGGAGGCTACAGCCACGGAGGAGGCTGGTCCCATGCGGCAGCTGGACACAGTGCCCCCGCCAGCAGGAGAGAGCGGAGGGCACAGTGCATCGCGGCCCAGCTTCTATTGTCATAAATGTGAAATGTCAGATAAGGAGAGAGTCGATAAGTGAGGAGTAGGTGTATTTAACTTCCTCACAAAATACTGCAATCAGTATCTTTTTTTAAAATTATTACGTTTTAGGAAAAAGTTTACACAGCAAATTAGGTTCCCATTTAACGATTTTTATACAGATTATTCCATGACATTGCCTGTAATTTTCACAATGTGTCAGTGTTTCATTATTTCCATTCTGTTTGATCTGTTTCCGTTGATCTAGCTTTCCTTCCCCTCCTCGCCTTCTCATCTTTACTTTTGGATTAATGTTGACCGTTTGGTCTCATATAGTTTATTGTTTAAGGGGAACACATTACTTCGGGTGTTAATAAGCCAATCTGTTATTTGGCTGACAGGTGACCTCCAGAAATAGTTTTAGTTCCAAGTTCAAAGGGTATCTTAGGGTGATAGTCTCTGGGGTTCTTCTAGTCTCTATTCATCCAGTAGGTCTGAGCTTTTTTTAGGAATTTGAATTTTGTTCTACGTTTTTCTCCCATTCTGTCCTGGACCTTCTATTGTGTCCCTGGTCAGAACAGTTGGTAGTGGTAGCTGGGCACCATCTAGTTCTTCTGGTCTCAGGTTAGAAGAGGCCGGGGTTCATGTGGGCTGTTAGTCCTGTGGACTAGTTTCTTCTTTTAGTGTTTAGTTTCCTTCATGCTCTTTTGCTCCAGACGGGTTGTGTCTTAGATGATCATACAGTCAGTATCTTCATGCATGTAACATGTTGATCTGGGGTCCTAAAGTTCTGGAGATTTTAATTTGGAGAAGTTTGAGCTTTGGATCACACTATTATTCTTATGTTTATCTTCCATTTTAAGCCCTGGCTAGTGAGCCTCTAACATAAGCTTTAGGGTGAGATAGCACAGATAATTTCTAGTGCTGTACCAAAATTGAAAAGAATTCAGGATGTTACCTTTTTTTATTATAGTGATGGACTAGAGATTGCCCTTTCATGACAGAAGTTTTTTACAGTTTTTGTTTTTAATTATAAAATTCCTTTAAATATGCTTTATAGCAAACAATTTTAAGGTCACAAGCACTTTTTGTATAATGTGTTTTACACCTTATAAATTTCTTACTAGTGAGATTTTCGGGCTTTTATTTATAAGCTTCATTAGCACATTGGGAATTGCCTGTGTATAAAACTTTCAGCTCATGCTATACCCCATCCTCTAAAGTCCTGAGTACCCACGTCATTCATTTTGCCATTTAAACACACACTGTCTACTAATGACATTTTAGTGCTTTATGTACATATTTGTGTAAGAGGTATTCATTGAGCTGCTGTGCCAGGTACAGAGAATACAACATTGCTTAAGAAAGATGAGGTTACTGTCTTCATATTGTTGATATTCTAGTGGAGAGAAAAATAAATTAGGCAGTTACAACAGCATGGAGTGAGATATAGGGGAAGCTTGGGAAGCTGTGGAATCTTAAACACGGGGCTCTTTACCCAGCCTGGATACTCAGAGAAAGCTTCCTGGAGTAAATGACATCTATCCAAGATCTGAAAGATGAACAGGAATAATCCAGGTAAAAGGGGGATTGCACACAGGTTGTGGGGAGAGTCAAGCAAAGGGATCAGCCATGTGCAAAGGTTCAAGAGACCATTTGGCTTTGGGGAACTGAAAGTAGTTCAGTATAGCTGGAACTTTGAGTGCGAAGTGTGGGTATTACAGCAGCAGGTAAAGTTGGAGTTGTGAGCTGGGGCCAGATCTTAAAGGAACTTGAAAGCTGTGTTAAAGAATTTGAACTTTATCCCTAGGTCAGTGGGAAGCCACTGAAGACTTTTAGTTTGATTAGTGTTTTTGAGATGTGTCTGGCCGCAGTACGGAAGAATAATTGGAGGGGGAAAATACTGAAATAGGAGGAATGAAGAGAAACCCTGCGTAGTGAGTTGTGTATTAAATTAGATGAGAGATGATGCTCTGAATTAGGTAGTGGCAGTCAAGATGAAAAGACTTGACAGATTTGAAAGATAGCTAGGAGATAGAAACAACAGAAATTAGAGACATGGTGAGGGTTTCTTATTTGGGCAGATGACCGGTACCTTTAACCAAGATGGGAACTGTTTGGAAAGAGAAGCAGGTTTTATGTGGAAGGATAATGAGTTCATTTTAGACACGTGTTTCATTTGCATGCCCTGCTTGATGTCCAAGGGTAAGGTGCCAAGGGGCTGGGGGCAGAAGCCAGTTTGTAGTGAGTTGAAGAGTTGACGGATGAATGGGAGGTGCAGAAGTAGACAGAGCAGCTGTAGACAACTCTTTCTAAAGGGCTTTTTTTTTTCTTGCCCCCCGCCCCACTTTTTTTTAATGAAATGAGGAAAACAGGAGATAAGTAAGAACTTTGCTGATTTTGTCTCATGAATTTTGTCTGGTTTTGTCTTTTGAAATATGCTGTAAGCTGTTTGAGGATAGGACATCATACCTTTAAAAAAAAAAAGTCTCACAATAAATACTTAGAACAGTTCTGTGAAGAATGAATACTTGATGCACACTGCTGAAAGTTTCCGCTTAGTATTGTTCTAGTGTTGAGATTGAGAATTTACAAAGGAAATGTATAGGCTAATTTTAACTGGCTTAAATCCACAGGTAGCATTTTCTTTGATATTTTAATTTTTAAAAGAAAAAAAAAGGACCTCTTACCAACAGAGGGCAGTAGCTTCCTTCTGATTGAAATATAAGTTGAACATTTACTTACCCAGTTAATTTTTCTTCAGATGGGATGGAGGTAGATACTACACCAGCAGTTGCTGGGCAGTTTGAGGATGCAGATGTTGATCACTGAAAACGACTTTAAGGTGAGTGGTTTATTTTCTTGTCAGTGAACATGAAAATCATGTGAAATAATTTTTATTTTCATAATTCAAGAGAGTTCTATGTAGTTAGCAATTTGGTAAAATGTTAGTTACCCATTTCTTAAATTGAAAATTAATGAATTTTTTTTTAATTTAAATTATTATCCAGTTTGACTTTTTCTAAACTTCCTTAAAAATGAATATCTGCAAGCATGGTGATGTTCAGTTTAGTTTAACATGTACTGAGCACCTACCACATACCATTTGTTTTGCTAGGCACTGATAGTACATAGAAGAATAAGACGTAGATCTGTCTTCAGTGAACTTATGAGAATGGTATGAGCCCTTTGTTCAGAAATAGACCTCCCTCGTTGACTTGGGTGGGAGCAACAGAGCCTGAGGTCATGTCCTGGTCTGCTCTTAAATCACCTGTGTTCATCAGCAAACACAAAGCCAAGATTTGCTGTAACTCACTGCTTTTCAATTTAGGGAGGAAGTAGAAGTAATTCCAAACTGAGTTTACGCCTTTAATCATAATCTTGTATTGGTTTCCCTTCTCCTGAAAATAATGGGGACAAAGGTCCCGGTCACTTTAGTGTGTAAGGATGATTTACACATCGTTTTCTAAGGTATTTCCTGCCTGCTTTTTAACAAGAAAAGCTCACTGCCACATAAGAGCTCACTGCCAATTTTGTCTCCTTTATATGTTATCGTAATAATAATAATGCAAGTAGTACTTCCTTTATAAACTGCACAGCCAGAATACTCATTAGAAGCAAGAATGGCAAGACATCATCTCACATACTTTGGACATGTTATCAGGAGGGACCAGTCTCTGGAGAAGGACCTCATGCTTGGTAAAGTAGAGGGTCAGTGAAAAAGAGGAAGTTGCTCAACGAGATGGATTGACACAATGGCTGCAACAGTGGACTCAGGCATGACAACCATTGTGAGGATGGCACAGGACCGGGCAGTGTTTCCTTCTGTTGTACATGGGGTCGCTATGATTTGGAACGTGACTCGATGGCACCTAACAACAACATTCTCATAAGGAACCCTGGTGGTACAATGGTTAAGCACTCAGCTGCTAACTGAAAAGTCTATACTTCGAACCCACCAGCACTCTGTGGGAGAAAGACCTGGTGATCTGCTCCCATAAAGATTACAGCCAAGAAAACCCTAAGGGCCAGGTCTGCTCTTTCACATGGGGTTGCTATGATTCGGAATTGACTCCACGGCACAGGATACCACCAACAAGACATCCTCACAAGCTTTGCCTGAAGTTTGTCCCTGACTATTTTGTTAGCTACCTCATTAGTCTGAGAAGCATATTGTTCTTTGCCAGCTTGAGGATCTCAACTGTTTGTTAAAAGCTGAAGGTCACAAAGCTAGTTCATGTCATATAGAGATAGGACTAATAATCCTAGTAGTACTTCCTATATAAACTGTAAGATTTTTACACTGTTAAATTGTTTTCCTATCTCACAAGTGTCCTCCTACTTCTGACCTTATAACATTTTCTTGAGTCTTGGCAACATGTTCTTTGAGATGCCACTTATATCAAGATCTTTTTTATTTTATTAAAGCGTACCGTGGTAGCATGGTAAGATTTACATATTTTGGCTTGACTCTTCCACCATTGTCAGTCGCCCAGTTAGGTCATGAGATCCCTCATTGTTCCCTGCTGTCAGAAATATTTCAGAATCCCTCTCTCCTGTTCTGGTGCAGTTTTTAGTTCGGAACCTTAGGCAATCATTGGCATCTCCTCTAGTTACAAGTTTTAATTCCTGTACCCACGTTCCATTTTATATCAGTTAGAACCCAGCCTTTCTCTCTAACTTCCAGTTACCTTCCACATTATTGCCATTGTGAATATAACATTGCTTCTTATACTAACCATGAATTAAAATACTGGATTTTTGCTTTCCTCTCAGGTGTTGCCAACTATCAGAAAATAATCTTCTAGAGTTCTGTGATTTACGTCTCTTTCCCTAAATATTTAATTTTTATTTCTACAACATTTACTTCTGTCATTGCTAACCAAACCTTCTGAAATCAGCAGCGTCTCGTCTGTACTGGCTAAAATCATGTGTTCATATTGCTGGAACTTTCTTAACTTTAATGTTCAATTCTCACAGTTCCACATATCAATAACTTCACTGTTTTACCTCATGGTAAATCTTTGGTACCAAGTTAAGTCTTCTTTCCTTGTTTCTTGTCACGTTCTTTATAGCATATTGGTTTATCCAGTTCAGTAATACTTGTTTTAGTAACTTTTATTGAAACTGTAAAACAGATTTTTCGACCTTATGGCTTTCACATATTTGTTCTTGAAAAATAGAACACCAACCACTGTATTAATAAGGATCATGAGAAACTCATTTGGTATGTCATTAATAGTACACAAATAAGATGTTACTGTAATTCCCTGGTGAGAATTCTTAGGATACTTTGTAATGGTGTAATAACCATGTAAAATAGTTACAGACTTTCTAATGAGCTAATGGTTTGTTTTCTATTCATTTTATGCTAGAGCTCAGAGGCAGAGATTTTATTTATAAAGTTTATACATGTTCTTCATCTGAATAATTGACCTGAATTCTGAACAGTGAAGATTTTTGATCATTTGAAATTGTATTTGCCTTTAAGGAATGAATAATGAATAATTAGTGTGTGTATTCAACCATTAAAAATTTCAAGATAATGGAACTATTATATTAACCAACAAGGACCTCTCAATATGTGAGACAGGGTAAAGGGGAAGGCACATGAATGGTGGTATTGCAGCTCTTCCTCTGTACTGACCGTGCCTTTGGACAAGGCATATAACTTCTCTCATCCTCAATTTCCTCATCTGTAGAATGGAGATAGTAACAACTGCCTTGTAGGATTGTTGCAAAGAATGAGATAAAATACCTTGGCAAAAACGGGTTAAGCACTCCACTACTCGCTGAAAGGTTGGTGGTTCAGACCCGTCCAGAGGTGCCTCGGAAGACAGGCCTGGTGGTCTGCTTCTGAAAGGTCACAGCCTTGAAAACCTGTGGAGCAGTTCCCTCTGCATACATGGGGTCACCATGAGTCGGAATTGACTCAACAGCAAATAACAAAGTGCCCTGACGCTCGGAGTAGGCATTCAGTAAATAATAGCTATTATTATTGTTATAAATGTTGTAAACCTTTTGTTTTTCAGATTCTACCCGTTACTGTAGGAGAGAACTTGGTGCCTCTTATACTGTGGAGTCGGGGTTGATGAAAATCTTTTTCCTTCTCCAGAACTCACCTGAACCAGTTCTTTCTTGGGACAGACTATACTGTGACAGCAAGTTGTCACCAGCAAAAGAAACTTATGACCTTTATTAACAAAGGTGAATTAACTAAGAGAGTATTTGTAGTTGATCGTTGGCCCCAAAACTTTCTGTGTCTAGGTACCCTCTGAGTAGGCCTATAATCTCTGCCTTTACTATATGCATCTTCTATAATCTAGCAGGCCTATGTGGTAAAAATGTACAGAAGCTTGAAGGTGGAAGTAGACTGGGTGGGGAAAGAAAGACAAAGATAACTCAGAGAAATCCTAGCCTCTTTGTTCATTTTTCACAGAGACAATGACCTTTTACTAATCTGGGGGCCAGATTAATTCAGGCATCTCTAGGTAGTCTCTTTGGAAACATCCTAGCCACACATGCCACCACTAACACAAGTCTTGGGCTTCTGACTAGTTTTGGCTCCTTTTACCATGTTTATTTTAGCCTGCAAAATTCCAGTCTGTTTTGTTATAACCTCTTAGGTTATATCCTTTAATCTCCAACCTCTTAGGTCAGTTTCTGTAACAGAACAAGTGAAACTGGGATGAAGTTCTCAACGTGCTTCAGATGAGAATTGTTTTGTCTTTGTAATAGCTTAACAAATAAATCTAGGTTTTCTATATGACTGTGCCTTCGTTCTTAACTAAAAGCATTAATTAGAAATGTTTTTTAAAAAAATAATGCTGGCAAAAAATGAGAATTGTATTCTTTGTTCACTTTTGTGAGGCATTATACAAGAATGTGAACATGAAATGAGTTACAATGTAGTCAGAGCTTCTGGCAAGTATTAAGTGGGGGTAAAGATTTAACATATTTCAAGAGATTTCTGCTTCCACTTGGATCCGGAGCGATTTCTTTTAATATACTTATCAGTTCTAAGTTGGTAGATTTATACTAAGTTAACAGATTTATATTTGGACTTTGCATACCATTTTATGACCTTAAAAATAAGGCTAGGAAAGCTACTCAGAATCACTTGGCTAATTAGTGACTAAACTTTAGTTTGAACTCATCCAGCCCAGTGTTCTGTTCAGCACTTTTGTTTGCTTTCCCTCACCCTGCAAGGTAGACTGAAAAAACTAATTGTCTTTTTTTCTAACCAGACTCTCAGAATCTCTAAATCTGTTGCAGTAGGCAAACGGGCCACTTGGAAATGGGTACTAAAGTGAACTGAGACCTCTGTGCCAGCCACTGTCCTGGCTTCTTTACATACTTTATGCCTATAATATTCTTAACTACCTATGAGATACAGGTACTTTTATTATCCCACTATTATTTATAGATGAGGAAACAACTGTAATTTTAAGCCCATGCTTGAAAACACCATATAGTCTTACCATCTACTAACAGCTGAAGGAAACAAAGACTCCCTTCTACTGCATGGTCTTCAATGTAAAAATTTCAGTGGACAGCACATAAAGTTCCCAAATTTCTTTGCAGCCAACCTGAGTAGCACCCAGACTTCTAGAAGTTTATCTGTTGCTCAGCAAGCAGCCAGCATATCCTCCATAGGCTGATCTTAGAAATTCCATTTGAGTTCCTTTTAAAATTCTGTGCTTACAAACTTGCCATTGTGACTTTTCAGTGAAGCATGAAGTGCTCTGATAACATCCAACAAAACGTCCAGGAGATTCTGTTTCCTGGGATTGCTGTGGTGAGCCTGATATGTTGGACATTGCAGTAGACTAGTAGGCAGAAGACCAAGCATTTAGTTCTGGCTTGGCAGACAAGATATTTAACCTCTCTGGGCCTATTTCATCATCTGTAAATTGAGGGGAACTGGACTCAATGACTTTCAAAGATCCAGCTGTAACATTCTGTGATACTAGACAGTTGCATCCATAGCTTTGATAAAGTAAACCAAAACCAACCAAACCCATTGCCATCGGGTTGATTCCAACTCATAAAGTAAAGGTGAAGAGAAAAAACTATCAGGTTAGACTTTGAAGAGATGAAATTTATAATGATCAGCACACTAACATTTATTGATTCTGTTTAAGCTTAATTTTAGGATTGCTAGAATTGTTTGTCTTGCTTCTTGATATAGGGAAACTTAAAGAAAAGGCTAGACAGTTTTCTCCCCAGGATGTGAGCCATCTAAACTATCCCTAAAACTATCATCCGCTCTAGATCATTCTGTCACTTGAAAAATGTATTCATTAAAATATGATCCCAGTGGATTTCCTTCTCCCTCAGATCAGTTTTTCAGATAGTTTTACTTTTCAGATAAGCTTGTTTAAACCCTTGTAGGATATGTATTTCGAGATCCTATTGGGATCTTCTTCAATGTTGGTAAACGTGAGAGAGTATACATAGATAATGATAGTATATAGCCCTTTACTTGTAGAAGACAAGTGTGGTTACTCATTGTTCAAATAAAGACTGGATATTTTGTTAAAATTTTATCTAAGGATTTCAGATAAGATTAGTACTGCATAGCTGATTCTCGTGCAAATCCTGTTTTAAAAGTATTTCTAGAATGGGTGAGTCCACATTTGGTAACCTATCTTCTGTAGCCAATATATGGTCATTAAATTCTGAGCAATAGCCCTTGTTAGGATTCTAATAGAGTTATTGCCAACTCTCCAGGAAGGAACTGGAACATGTTTTCACTAGCAGCTCACTCTATCTGATCATATACATGTAAATAAAATAAGTATCTAATGTGGAGGACTTCATACTTTCAGAAGAGAAATCAGGAAAACATTTTTTGGGAGAGCAGTATATTTGGTAAGAATTTTTTGTTTTAATTTTAAAAAGATAAAATAGAGCTATATAACCTGGAGGTAAGAAGGCTTATAACCATTTAGGCTAATTAATACTTCTTAGGGTTATTTTGGAGATGATATGAATCGCTAATACATGTAAAACAACCTGTACTAGAACAACAGTGCCTAAACAAAAGGCTTTCTAAATAGATGTTAATTATTACCAGCAGTGGTAATTACTTCTTTTCATAACAGAAAAAGAAGCTACAAATATAATATTAACTCACCTTTTTGAATACCTATGAAGCTTGAAATTTAAACATCTACAGAGCAATTAAAATAGATATGAAGATGCTAGTGAAATATGTTCCAGTTCCTTTCTGGAGAGATAGCAGTAATTCTTTAATCCTAAAAAGGACTGTTACTTAGAATTATTGACCATATGTTGGCTACAGAAGATGGGTTACCGGGTGTGGACTCAGCCATTCTAGAAATACTTTTAAAATAGGATTTGCATGAGAATTAGCTCTATAGTAATGATTTTATCTGAAATCTTAGATAAATAAAATTCTACCACAATAACCCATCTCTATTTGAACAATTAGTAATTGCTCAAGGAGGACTAGAGGCAAAGAGACTAGTTACGAGGCTACTTGCAGCAAATAAAACATGCCTAGGATCTCAGGACTTACATCTTGTGGTGAGAGTAAAGTTACAGAATAATTATCTGAAAGTGTGGTTAAGCTGAAGAGTGTTTCCACAAGAGGTTGTGGAATCTTCCTGTATGCTTTTTGGATGGTTTAAAGTATGTAGTTATTCTAGTCCTAGCATTCCAATATTTTGCAACAGTGTGTTTTTTAATAATGTGAATTAGCTTACAAACAGTTGCAAAATAGGGTAGTGTTATTGGTTTAACCCAGAAGTTAGGCTGGTTCATATGTGATTTTTCCCAGCACATTAATATTTTGCACCACCAGTTTTGTAATAGTTTATTGAAGGAATACAGTCGTGTTAGTCTGAAATGGGAAGCGTGACATGATTTGATTGTTTAAATAGGATCACTCAGGCAGTAGAAATAGGAAGTTACTGCAGTAATCTGGGCAAGAGCAGATGGTGGCTTGGACTAAACTGTGTTGTTAGTGGACCATGATAAAAAGTATGAAAGCCTGCTACACTAGAGAAACATATGTGCAGAGAAGACATGCACAAGAATGTTTGCCAAAGCACTGCTTCAGTATAATGCATAAACTGTGCAGTTAGAATTAACTAGAGTATGAATTTGAGAAGTCTGTTAGACAACCAAATAGAGACATCCAGTTGACTAATGGATATGAGTCTGTGGTTCAGGACAGTTGTACAAGCTGTAGATATAAATTTGAGAGGCATTAGGATATAGTTGCCCTAAAGCTGCAAGACTGAATGAAATTACCAAGGGAGTAACTATAAAGAGAAAAGAGCTCAGAGGACTGAGCCCTGGGGCACTGTAGCATTTAGTTTGGGAAAAGGAGGAAGAACTAGCAAAAGAAAACTTGAGGGAGCATGATTTTCTGGAAGAAAGTGTTTTCAGGAGGAGAAAGCAATTAATTGTGTCAAATGCTGCTGATAGGTAAGAAGGGTGAGAACTTGATTTAACAGCATGGAAGTCTTTGATGTCCTTTACAACCAGTTTTACCGGAGACATGGAGTTGAAGGTCTGACTGGAATGTTTCAAGGCAAAAATGGAGAACTTGCTCAAACTCCCACTAACACATCTGCTTACCTAACTCTTCCTGTGCCCCTATAGTCTTATCTTTTCTGCTATTTCTATGGATGCCCTGTCTATAACCCTACCTAAAGCCAACCCCTTCCACTGTGCACCAGATTGTATCTTCACTAACCTATTAAAAATTGTGGTCCCAGGAAATTTCCACTCCATCTCCTACATCATTAGTTATTTTCTCTATATTGCATCATTCCCATCAGCATATAAACATGCCATTATTTTTCCCATCTTAAAAAAAAAAAGCCCTTTCTTGACCTAGTTCCCCCTTTCAGCTGCTTCCCACATTTCTCCTTTATAGCAGAACTCCTTGAAAGAACTATCTCTACTGCTGTCTCCAGTTTCTCAGTTGGATTTAATCAAGTTGTGTTTAAATCATGTGAGTATGAAGAAGAACAGAGAAGCAAGGGAGTTAAGAGTGAATGCAAACAGGTAGTGATGATTTGCCAAGTAATTTAAACTGGTTAAGGAGAAGAGAGTACCTCAGTGGGTGAGAGAGATGAAAAGGTGGTGGCATCAATGCACAGAAGTTCCCCATGTGTCAAAGGATCATTGGAAATGGAGTAGTAGTATAGTGAGCTGGAAGGAGAGAGGAGGTAGTGACTGGAGAGTGGGGCATTTGAGATCATTGAAGAGTTTCAGTTGTTGGTAATGATAAGCTCAAGGTTATGACCAAAGTTTGAGCTGAGGCAGAATAGAAGACAAAATTATCAAAGGAAAGGCAAAGTGAGAGGTCAAGACATCGGAAGGATCATCTGTGTTGGTATTGAAATTACCAGGAAGTATAACTGGAGTAGTGTTGTAGAGAGTGAAAATGAGACAGGAACTAAGATGTTAAACGAATGAGGGGGGATGGATGGGAGGGTACAGTAGATGACTGCAGCAAGAAATAACTGGGAAGCAGATGGCATGTTCTGATGACATGTTTTTAATGGAGGGAGAAGAGGAGAATGGCCAGGAAGCAGCAATGAGAAGCAAGGAAATCTACTCCACCTCTGAGCCCAATGACATAAGAGGTGTGGGAGAGAAAACAGCCACCACTTAAGAGGGCTGCAGGGGCAGCAGTGTCACCCGAAGTCACAACCTCAGAGTCTGACAGGTGAAGCTCAGACAGCTGGGTGTTTTTCACAAATTAATATTCTCATTTTTCTTAAACCACAGAATTCTCAAGATAGAGACATAAATAAAAAGAAGTATTTCTGTATTATAAGAAAAACAACCATGAAACAATAAGGAAAACTCAGCTTCATGTTTGGAAGACATAGGGAGTGGCAAGAGACCACTTTAAAACGAATAACCATTACTTTGTGTTGTTGCCATGGCAGAATTCAGGCCTACTATTGCCGGATGATTTTTCAAGAGAAGCTGGAACTATAGATTTTTGTGTGAAAAAGACAAAATATTGGCCGAAATTGTTTTTAAAATAACTGTGCAGGCCAAATAAAACATCGGAAACTGCATTTAGCCATTCAGTCACAATTTTGTGAACTCTTTCAAAAATAAAATTATGATATGTATTTGTTTGTAAGTTCAAGAGGCAAAACGCATATTGTCAAACTGGCTACCTTCCTGAGCTCATTGGGTAGAGTTAGCAACATTTCAGTGCGCAGGTGTAAGTAGAGTGACTATCTTCAAGGCGCAGGTGTAAGTAGAGTGACTATCTTCAAGCCGATCACCAAGCAGCACTTAAATTACCTGGCAACTTATCAGTTGCTTGTTAATTGATTATTACTCAAACAGACCAGATCTCACTCCATATTTTTTTGCTTTCAATTCTATCCCTGACAGTGGAATTTCTTTTGAAGAGAAACACATTTAACTTTGGCCTGAACTTTTAATAAAAATTAGACCTCATGTAATAATAGAAACCTTTTAGAGGAAAACTTGAGGATTCTTTAGACCTCAAAACAGAAGTTAATTTCTAAACAAATTTTAGTATTTATAAAGTATTTAATGTTTCTTCAAAACCTTCATATTTTCCACTAGTCAGTGATGACCAAATGGAATTTTTGCATTGAAGTAGAAGCCTAAAGGTGTTGTTTGGCCCTTTGTGACCTTGGGCAGGACAAAGAACCCCTCTAGACTTAGTTTCCTTATCTGTAACATGGACATTAAAAATACATGTACTACCTACTTCATAATGTAGTTGTTAGGATCAAATGAGAATGTGAAAAGCTTACATCCTGACTGTATGGGTGCTTTATTTTATTAAATTATTTTGAAGAGTAATGACTTTCTTTAAGCTAGTGAGATTATCTACTTAGATGAAATATTTTAGATATTAGATTAGAATATGTTTTAAATTTAGGAAGCCCCTTAAGTATAAGTGGATATAATCTGCTTCCAAAAGTAACTTTCCTATTGAAAGATGACACTGCTGATGGTATCACTGTGTGAGGTGCTGGCTGAAAAGTATCCTCCCTCCAGTTCTGTCAGGATGACTGGTTGTACTTAGGTTAAAAATTCTGTTTTTTCAGGTAACACTTGATATACACACACTTCACTTTCTTCCTACCGTCCGTCACCTTCCCTTCTTACCCTATACTCATTTTTTTCATTGGAGTTAACAATTGTCATTTGAGATTTATATTTAATGTAGTGAGTATTTTCTAGCAGCATTTAATACATCATTCAAAAGAACAACTCTTAACTGAGAAACACAGGATACCTCAATTCACATTTTTTTTTTAAGTCCCAATGGTAAAACCTATAAGGCAGCTTCTTCAAAGGAAGCTTACTTAATATTGAAGAATCCAGTGCATCCAGTATGTTGAATATGAGGTGATAAAATCTTTATCACGTCCAGCTTGATTGTCATGTAACTTAGTCTGAGTCTTTTGAAATAATCATTCCTTTTTATTAATTATATGGTTGTTATACAGCCGGGGAAGGAAAAGGCTGAACATCAAAACCATGAACAATATACCTGAAAAACAAAATACAGTAAAATAAAAACAAAATCTTTAAGGAAGTACATAATCACTCAGTGGGTATGATTTAAAATTATAATTATATACCTAGAGATTTGGGAAGCTATGTTTAAAAGAATTGTCTACATTAAGACTACATGAAATGTAGATTTTTAAATCTAATATTCACACATTATTTTTCTTCAACCCTGAATCCTTAACAGTATGTATTTGGTAAAACTAGGATTTAAACAATGAATTCAAAGGTAAACAAAGTCCAAAGATTTGTAGTTTTAGTTCTGCCCCTTGCTGACTTGCTAAGTGAGAAACCCTGGACTTGAGTCTCCATTTGTTCCTTTTTAAAATGGCAACACTGTCTGCCCCTGCATGCCCCAGGGAGGAACCCAGAGTAAAGCAACTGAGCACTCCTGAGTTTTTACTTGGAATGCTCAGATAAGAACAGTATGTTAGGTTACTTTATCCCTTCTTACATTTTTTCCCATTAATCTCAACCATTAATAGCTTTTAGAGAAGTATCAAGCATGATATTTAAAATAGAAAATTTCAAAATCTTAAATACAAAAATATAAAAACCCACATATCAGTAAATCTTTGTTTTTTGAGGTTATATCAGACAAATCTAGCATGAAGCAGTTGTTTAATTTTTCAGTGGCAAATAGGCATGGAGAGAAGTGAGACATAAGGGCTCAATCACTATCTCAAAGGGGAAGTCTACAGTGGTTAATTTTTTTCTTTTAAATCAATGTATTTAGGCTAAAAGTTCTAGGTTAGTTTAAAGTCAGATTAAGAATGAGTTTTTGTCACATGCAGATTTGAAATTATTTTACTCATTTGGCAACAACAGAAAACCTTAAGGTTTGGCCAGCATTTAGACACTGGAGCATATTAAAAAGATTAGTGCTTTTTGCAAAGATGCTTTAAATTGGAAGAAAAAAAAATCAGAAACAATCCCTATGTTAACTGACTCACTAATTTTGACGTTTTCTTTATAAAGTAGAAAATAAGACATTACATTTAAAACTTTTTTCTAAAAATGGCATTGCATTTCATAGGAGCAAATAGAATATGCCAGTTTTCATTGTATGAAGTGTATAAACTAGAGAATTAATTCTTAGATGCATTCTTATAGTTACCTCTCTAACATTTTAAATTAATTTGGGGAGATGGCAGGGACCAGTTCAGGAATTACAATTATCTCTTATGAAAAGGAAGAAGAAAGAGTAAGGACTGTGTGTGACTCCCAAGAATAGTTTGCTTTCTGCCTGCTCAAGAAGAGAAAGACGATAGAATCTATGTTGGGATTGCTTGTCTTTCTGTCTTCATGGCATTGCCTAATTTGACTTTGGCTTTTTTGTTTTTTTGACTCATCTCTTACCTGGCTCTTTGAATGACCCTTGTAAAATTAGAATTCCTTATTTTTCTTAGCGTTTAATTGTGACTTTATTTCATTTTGGGCCATTTTTTTCCCAATGGAATTGTAACTTCAGTTTATGAAAAAATTCAGAGGCAAACTAGAATTTAATATTATAAACAGTGCCATTTATTTGTACTTAGTAAAACTATAGGATCTAAACAGTGAATTCAAAGGATGAAGTCCAAAGATTTGTAGTTTTAGTGTGTCTTGTATCCGTGTATATTAGAAGATCCTTTTATTACTTCTCATTCATAAATCACTTAAATATAGGAACATGCCTCTTTAAACCAAAAACTACAACAGAAATTTGATGTTTTGTCTATTTAGAAAAAGCTATGGGTCCTTAGGTCAACTAAGAAAAAAATCTCTTATTTTCAACAAGCTAAACAGGGCCATACATAGTTGCAAAAGAGTTAGATCCTAGTTCCACTTGTAAACAATTCTTGCATAGGAAGCAAAGAAATAAAGTGCACTTGTTTTTTTGTGTGGATGTTTGGATTGTTTTTGGATAAGCGGTTCTTTAAAATGTTTTGGTAAATGGCCACAGGTAATATGTGATCTTCCTGTTTGAAGTACACTAACACGAAGGGAATATAGTCCCTCTCCCCACCCTACCACCCTCTGGTCTGTAAGCTTTCTGATAGGGGAGGAGTTGTTCCTTTTTTGCCGATCATGAGACTTTTCCAGTGTGGTGTTCTTTTTAATGATTTGGGCTGGAGAACATGTTTTAAGAAAAAAGTCATGATTCTTTTACAGAGAATGTCATTACTTCTGATTTTTTTTTAATACTCTTCTGGGAAGGCCTACTTTTTAATGTTCTTTGAAGTAGTAGATGAAATAATTCCTTAGTATCCTGGACCTATTCTTAAAATTGTAGTTGAAGCATATCGACAAATTATAATACCCTGATAAATGTTCGTTTCAAATAAAACATATTGGAAGAGTTTTTCCATATAAAAACTACCAGTAGACCTGCCTAATTAGTTTTCAGTGACCCTTTTAACTTCTTAAAAATCAAAAATAGAGAAAACAAAATTTTTAAAGTTATTATCAGAAAATACTAGCAATCTGTAGAACTGAAAAAAGCTGCCACTACTAGCTTTTTTAAATGTAGGTTTTCTCTGACATTCTTAGTGTTTAGACCTCTAGGTAGTATTATTGAGCATAATAGATAATGTGATAAAACAATAGAAGCTGAGTGGGAGGAGTAAAGTGTGATGACTCTTCACACTTGTTGCAGTGTTCCCTTCTCTATATGTACCTTTTTTTTTTTTTTAACAGAAAAAAAAAAAAAAAAACCAGAAAACAAGCAACAAGAAACAGAATGCTAACTGTGGACAAAAAGAGTGAACTAACAAAAGGCCAGGCATCCTCATATTAATTTATAGTTATGAATTATAATCTCAGGCTCAGAGGACTAAACAAAATCAAGATATGCTGATAATTTAATAGCTAAAATGCATACTATGATTACAGTTACTGTGTAATTTTTTGTATTATTTGACCTATCTTTATAGTAGAGTTTTGTATATTTGATCCAGAAGAAATAGCAGGAATTGAACTTTGGATAGTTTAAAAATACACTTATTAAAGGTATACATTGTTTCATGAGATGCTTTTCTGCAAAATGAGTCAGATAAACTAAATGATATTTTATCTGTA
Source organism: Trichechus manatus latirostris (assembly GCF_000243295.1). NCBI lineage: Eukaryota > Metazoa > Chordata > Mammalia > Sirenia > Trichechidae > Trichechus > Trichechus manatus. The sequence continues at coordinate 7,374,716 of NW_004444024.1, read as the reverse complement.
GCTCACAAATTGAAAGAAACAAATTCCTTTTGCAAAAAAAAAAATAAAGCTTTGCATTTGTGC
>NW_004444024.1:7330075-7374553 GCF_000243295.1 Trichechus manatus latirostris | reverse complement strand
ATATATATATATATATTTTTGAATGGAAGTAATTGCTTCACTTTTTTGCCGTTGTATCTCAGGGTTTCTTAAAATGATATCATACCTGAAACTAATGATCCTTAACTAGATAATTTTTTTTTTTGTCAGTTAAAACCATTTTAAAGAATAATGCACAAAATGAAATGTTATTTCAGACATGTTAGCTACCTTTTTCATTTTCTTTTTTGTGCTTACTCTTGCTTTGGAAATTGACATGTTACAGTGATAATCTTTCAAACATATTAAATAAAAATATGCTTACCTAAAGAAGGAGCCAGACAATATACTATAAAAAATTGGGAGAATGCTTCATCAAAACACTTGAAATGTAGTGAAAGTGCCAAAGCTGGATTAAATACAGCTCCTGTTAGACTTCCTCCTGTAATACATTTTAAGCAAAGTGATATGAAACCGTATATCTTACATTTTCTTGTAACTGGAAATAAATGTTGAATGCGTGAGTATTTCATTTTACACATTAAAGTGCTCTTATTGTATGATTTTCTTTTGCAGAATCACCTGGCATATCATAAGGTATGATAGATTATAATACGCCAGGTGCAAGAAAAGGATACTAAGACATTAAGAGGTTAAAACCCAGTGCTTTTTCCCATCTACTGTAAGAAGCACAGTGAAAGTTAATGTGCTGTACTATTGTTTTCTACAGTTTTAGGAAACAGGATATTTGGCTGCCCTTCTTAACATTTATCAAATGAATAATAATGAAGATACATTTAAAATGGATATACTGCCACAGATCCTCTTGGACATAAGCATAACTTAGTGTTAAAAACAAAAAGTATAATGGACCCAACATTGGCTCTGTTTTTACTTGTCAACAGAGCCCTTAAGAAGTGACTGTAAGTAGCCATGACAGAAGCACAAATTTTAACTGGTGACTTTTCCGGATTCATGTCCCACCTCTACCTGCAGGGTATCTCTTACATGGGGCCGAGGAGTTTACATTTCTCGCCACACAATAGTAAGGAAAGGCAGATCTCCTAGGACAAAGGAGACTGGATTGCCTGTCCAATGGTACTTACCCCAGCTGTGACTCAGCCTTTCAAAACACTCTTAAGAGCATGCTTAAGACAATGGCATTCCTTGCAGTTCTAGAAAATGGAAGCTTGGGCACATTTGCTGCTTTTTTCAGCCAGAGAGCTAGATCCCAAGATGTTCACAAATTTTACATTGACATATGCTACTATAGCATATTGATGGTCTTCATAAAATACAGTTGAATTGGAGATTGACTCTTTAATGAGATTTCACACTCCTTAGGCTGAGAACAGTGAAGCTGTGTTGAGATGAAGACGTTGAACAATCACCTAAGCTCACTTAATGGCTAAGGGTTTTTTTCTAGCACACCAAGCCTCAGCATGATTTGTATTTATGCTTTGCAATTATAAATGACATCATGTCATGGACTTTCAGAATCCTTATTGAATAGTCAAATCCTAGAATGTTAAGCCTGCAACTGCCAAGGGTCAACAGAATTGTCTGGATGGCAAGTGTCATTTCACTTCGATTCCTCAAAAATTTATTGAGTTCCTATGTACTAGACGCCATAGGCAGAAAGACGACTCATACAAATAGATCTTTACCCTATAATGTAATATCAGCTTTGATAATAAGTGATCTATGACTTCTTTTAGACAGTTATCATCAATAAAAATGGAATGAACCATGCCCTCAATTTACATCAGTATTCCAGGCCATGGTATACTGAAGATTTTCCATTAGGTCTAAGAATACTGTCAGTATTATACCAGCCTAACACTCAAAATGACTCCCTTCTAATCATCACATCACCCATTCTGCTCAGTTTGAATTTACTGCTCTTCCCAACAAGAGGTAGAGTCTCTTTCCCCTCTTGAGTATGAGCTGGCTTTGTGACTTGCTTTGACCCATAGAATGCAGCAGAAGTGACACTTTGCAAATTCTGAATGTGGCAGGAGTGACACTGAATTCCAGGTCCAGTCCTCAATCCCATAAGCCTACCAGCTTCCACTTTTTGCTCTCTTGGAAAAATGCCCTGAGATGATACAAGTAAGCTGGTCTAAGCTGATGGAGGATGAGAGGCCACATGGAGGAAAATGAGGCACCCCAGATGACAACTAATACCAATTGCCCGACATATGAGTGAGGCTGCTTTGGCTCTGAGCCCCATCAACTGTCCAGCTAAATGCAGCTGCATAAGTGATCCTGGAGGAGTTGCCCATCTAACCCACAAAATTGTGAGAAATAATAGATCATTGTTATTTTAAGTTGAGGTGGTTTGTTACACAGCAGTAGTTAAAAGATAAATCGGTACCAGAAGTGGGTTCTGTCTTTTTAAAAAGGCTAAAACAGGTGGCATTGAGCTTTGGCATTTTGGACCAGATAAATCTGTGTGGTGGGACGCTGTCCTGTGCATTGTAGGATGTTTAGCAGCATCCCTGGCCTCCACCCTCTGGATACCTGTAGCATCCCCCTCTCTCCCCAACCACTGTAACATCCAAAAATGCATCCAGACATTGCCAAATGTCCCCTGGTGGGCAAAGCCTCCCCTAGTTGAGAACCACTGATGTAAGGAAACACTGGTATTTGGGTACAAGGACACATAAAGAAGGATGTTTACAGTAACAAAGAACTGGGAAAAACCTAAACATCCATCCATAATAGCTAAACAAGTTTATTACTTCTTTGGAATGCTATGTAGCATTTTGAAATAATGAGAGAAATCTCTATACTAACATGGATGGATCTCCAAGATATATCACTGAACAACTCCCCCCCCCCAAAAAAAAGCAAATTGCAGATAAGTAAGATACGATACCTTATATGTCAACATGAACACACATAATATATATAGTTTCTATAGGGTTGTATCTATATATACAATAAATGCAGCAAAAAGAGTTTGGAAGGATACACATACGATAAGGATTACCATGGTGGAGAGAGTACGCAGGGAAGGAGATAGGATAGGCGTGGAGGGTGGCTGTCAAAAGGCACTTTGGTCTTAGTGGTAGTGTTTCAGTTTTTTACAAGGAGGACATATTCACGTATTGTGTAATTAAACACGAATTACTTAAAACAGTAAGACTCATCAGGCACAGAACTATCAGAAAATGACTTGGAAAAACAAGTTACTATTCATTGACATTTGAAGGAGGAAGACACACAAGCGCATGTTGAAAAAGCTGTATCACCTGGGAGGCCATTCAGCTGGCTGGCTGACTGCCAAGCATCTTAGAGGACAGCATGCACTTGGTGAAATTACCACAAAGACTTGGCAATTCCCAGTACTAATGATTCTCAGTACTCCTGAAGGTGATCAAATCTCTGTGATAGAATAACACTAATTAAAATCACAGAAGACTCAGGTATAAGCCAGAATGTCAATTTTACTAATTTATAGTGGGAGCTAGCCCTTTCCAGTGGTCAGAATATGTCTTCCTGCTCCACCCTCTTCCTGGTAAGTGTCCCTTGGGAAGCCCAATCCATCAACAGAAAATTACATATAATCAGAGCAAAAGCAAGAGTCACCCAGACCATGATGAGTTCTGATAAAACACTGTCCACAGCTGAAAATACCTCTAATGACAAGAATGCTTGTGTTCTACAAATTCAAGCTCTTTGTGGTGGACAATGCTGGGCATATATCCTCGAGGTTTGCATCTCCAAACACTATGCTTTTCTTTGCTGGTTTACATTCTGTCGATATACTAATGTCACTACCTCAACTAGCTAGCTAGCTGTTTCCAGACTTTTTACAGGATCTAGAAGAATGATACTAGACTGCTCTCAGATTTTGTACAAAAGCAATTCACTTTGACTTACTTACAAATGGACAAACTTCTGTATGAAAGTTAAACCTTGTATTATTCTGAAGTTACCTAAAAGTTGTGAACAAAAAAATTATCAATTTGATAATTGCAAAAATGATTGATCCAGTTATACTGGAAGCTTGTGGGAAATTAGTAGGATAAAATAATAATATTGCCAAGCACTTACTTAATATGTGCGAAGTACTATGCTAATAACTTGAAATATATTACACTATTCCCAGTAGTCTTATGAGGTACAGAGTAGAATTCTCCATTTTATAGATGAGGAAACAGAGGCCCAAATTAAGTGTCTGGCCTAAGGGCACAGTCCACCTCCTAACCTGTGCTCTGCACCACTAAATTACACTGGCACAGTAAAAGTTTTGAGTTGATCAGACTTGTTTGTAAATTGATAATAACAGCACTTATTTCATATGGTTATTGTATTAAAAGAGAACATAGGTGAAGGACTTAGTTCCTCTCTCCAACAGATAACTAAAATCTTACCTGTATTCTTCATGACTTACAAGGATACAGAAAACTCCTGGAGTAATGAAATGAACTAAAAATACTACAGTTTCTCCAATTTATTAGACTTATTTTGGAAGACCTTAGACATGAAATATGAAATACCCAGGTATGTATTATTTCTTTCTGTGTGACTTTTTAAAAGTGAATAATATATTTGCTAATTCATTCATTCACTCATCCTATAAATACCTTGTATTTGTTTAATTTGTACCAAGTGACACCATGCTAAGTCCTGGTTATATGTTATAATGAATAAAACAATTTTGGTCTTTGTACTCAAAGTTTATCATCTAGTGGAGGGAGACGTGTGCAGATTAAATTATAATTTGAATTATAAATTATACAGAAAGCAAATGTGTAATTTAAGATTCTATGAAGGAAATAAATAGGGTGCAATAGTAAAGAATAACCGGATGATTTAGATGTGTAAAATAACGTTTTTTTCAATAGCTAATTACTTATCCATAAAAATGAATGTATTTATTTCTTACCCTGTTCATTGAAGTAAACCTTCCCAAAGAAGATGTTTGAAATCTGCATTAATAGGTTTATAGCTCTAACATGTTATTAAATCACACAGCTTTTTCTTTTTTTTTTTTTCCTTTTACTTTATTAGGAACGCCAATAAATCCCAGCTAATGGATTAGGAAGCAACCATAAGTGGTAGTGACATAAGTGGCCTTCATCTGCACATCAAAGTAAGGGGTGCTAAATCAATAAACACACAACCAGACAGTTGTTATCTCCTTGGTCATTGGCTATCCTAGGAGCCTGTGGCTATGTAGCAGGACAGTTATGTTCTGTAATCTTAAAATCATACTCAGTTATTCTTATGTGACTCATGTTAATGATTTCTGAGTGCCCTCAAAGCCCAAGTGATTAAAGAAATCTCCCAGCCTACAACCTTTGTCAAAACTGTACTAACAGTATCATTTAAAAAAAACAGTTGCCATTGAATCTACTACTACTAATGGTGACCTCATGTGAGTAGAACTGTACTCCACTGGTTTTCAATGGCTGATTTTTTGGAAGTAGATTGCCAGGCCTCTCTTCCTAGGTACCTCTGGGTGGACTTGAACCTCCCAACCTCTGGGTTAGCAGCCAGCTTATTAGCCATTAGGAGTTTTAAAAAAATATATTAAAGTAACTTGTAATGATGTCCGACTTAGCCAAATCTTCCCATTTTTCTCTTCCTACCCATTTTTAAATCCTTCCTACAAAACCTTTACCTCTGCATGATAGGACAGACATTCAACTAGTCCCAAGACAGTTCATTCTATTTGGGACAACTTTGTTCCAAAGTTATGACATATCCATAGAAAACAATGGGGAGCGATACGGCTTATTGCTGCATTTCCCAAAGTATTTCTCTTCTACACTCCTAGACAAAAGGATTCCACACATTGGAAAAACTGAGTGCTACATCCTCCTGTTGTAGTTCCACAATATACAGTAGCATAGTAAATGCTCTGCGAAGTCTTAAAATTAGAAAACCTGTTTAATCCAATGTTTGCCAAACTTATTTGGTTTAACAGAATCCTTTTGTAGTTTTTGAGGAGCAGACAGTAGAAATGATGATGAAGTGAATATGAGCTTCAGTGTCAGTCAGAACCATGGTTCCGCCATATTCTAGCTTTGTGACCTTGGACAAGTCATTTCACTTTTCTGAGCCTCAACAAAATGCACTGCTGTCGAGTCAATTCAAACTCATAGTGACACTGTAGGACAGAGTAGAACTACCCCATAGGATTTCCTAGGCTGTAAATCTTTATGGAAGCAGACTGCCACATCTTAGTCCCGTGGAGCAGCTGGTGGCTTCGAACTGCTGACCTTTCCATTAGCAGCTGAGTGCTTAACCAGGGTTCCCTCTTTCTGAGCCTCACTTTTTTAAAAAGGGAGTAATGTGGGTTGTAATGATTAACTAAAATAAGTCATGTAAATGTCCTAGCAAAATACTCATCTTCTACCAAGTGCCCAAAAAATATTAATTCCTTATCTTCCTTATATTGGCAGAAAAAGGAATGAAAAGGAAGATCATAGTAAATTATGAATTTCTGTAAATAGTAATCTACAATTGTCTGGTTTTGCGCCTGCGGTCTCCAGCGCTGTCCACTACTGTAGCCACTAGCCATGTGTGGCCACTGAGCACTTGAAATGTGGCTACTGCGATTGAGGAACTCAATATTTAATTTTATTTAAATTTAAATAGGCATATGTGGCTAGTGGCTACCAAACTGGACAGTGGACCTCTTGACTCCTAGAGCAGTGGTTCTCAACACTGGTTCCACATTGAGATCACCTGGGAACTTTAAAATATACCATCCCTTAAACCCCTTCCAGAATCCCTGTGTGGTGCAAATGGTTAACACACCCAGCTACTAAGGTTGGCAGTTTAAGTGCACCCAGAGGCACCTTGGAAGAAGGGCCTGGTGATCTACTTCTGAAAAATCAGCCGTTGAAAACCCTATGGAGCACAGTTCTACTCTGACACACATGGGGTCGCCATGAGTCTGAATCGAAGGGGCAACTGGTAAGCCCCTTTCTAGAACAATTAAATCTTAATCTCTGCACCCAGGCATGGGTATGTTTAAAAAGCTCCCCAGGTGAGTCTAAAGCAGAGAGAATGTTGAGAACTTCTCCTCTAGTGAGATCTCTACTCTCCCCGCCGCAGTCAATTAGTATCTTTATGTCAAGGATTTTGATTTCTATAATGTGAAGGTAAGGAAAAAGAGCAGTGGTTTTGCATACCTTAAATTCATATTTTATGGATTTTTTTTTGCAGTAACTTTATATTTATCTGTAACTTCAAGTATTGTTTCCCTTCTCTCAAAATCTTTGTTACTTATGAAAAAGAGATTGACTGATAGTACATATGGTATTAACTATGGATTCATAAGTATGTATTAAAAGTATAAAACCAAACAGGAAGAATAATTACCGACTTCAATATAATGAAGAGAGCGAAGGGAGACATAGGTACAAAGAGATCCAACTGTATGTAACATTTTATTTTAAAAAATCTTTTAAATTTTTATTGCCTTTAATTGTATAAATATAGAGCTACACTGTGGCGTAACTCTTCGCGAGGGAGGATTCTGTTCAAATATGGGAGATGTTTCTGCTTTAGTGAAAACTTTAATAACTAAATAAGCAACTACTCACCAACCTCTCACAAATACATACACCCTTCCCTCTCTCCAGTACCATTTATTTCCACCTGTGTCTACTAAAAGAATGGTACTAGAGCTAAAGAAGGGAAAATGGATTGGGAAGTCTTCCGTTTTTACCCTCGGGGATCAAGCATATCAATTAGGAGACCTTTTCTTAAGGTTTGCTTCTACTCATAGTTAAACTTTTAATGGTCTGAAGATAGACTATTAACTACAAATTTCCTTTTGTTAGATTTCTGTCTCTAAAACATTTTATAATTCAGATACAGACCTAGTGAAGATATTTTGTTGTCATCATTTAAAATGACACATTTTATCATAAAGCGCTTGTTTTTTGGATTTCCTTGTCCCATTTAGAATATATAGGCTGCTTCTGAGATCTGTTAAGGCAAACAAATGATTTAAAAGAAATTAACAGGTTTCTCGAGTTATCTTTTTTTTTTAAAACATCTTTAAGCAAGTTTTAGTTTTCAAATACATGTGTTTCTTGATAAGCCACTGAAAAGTTTGTTTATAACTCAAAGTGAATAATTAAGGAAATAAGAAATGACTTTAAGTAATTTTTGTATAAAAAGAATTAGGAAATGGAACTACAGAAATTCTACTCCCAACCTTACTACTAACCCAGTCATCATGTGCCTTGTGCTTTAAATTGGAAGGAACTTTTTAAACCCAGGGTCATTTTTCAGTGAGCGTCAGAAAGAACCCATATCACGTTGGCATGAGGAAAGAGGTAGGTGATAAGTTATCTTTTCTGTCTACCATTAAGACAATCCCCTTTGGAGGATATTTGAACCCTAGGCAATATCTCACAAGATCTCAGTTTCAGCATAGAAGTGAGTGGCTCCTTTCTCTGGGTGTTCAAAAAAGCACTGAGAGATCTGTATGTTGGCCCCATCAGTTAAGAGCGTGCTGCAAAATGGTTAGACTAACGGAGATACCAATATTTACATTACAGGGTCGTTTCAAATGTATCCTGGTAAAACCTTAGAGCGTCATGTCATAGAGGTTTTGGACATGCCAAGTGTTTCGTGGGAGTAACAAACCTGCATAGACCAAAAAGGTGATGAGTGCTGCCAGCAGGTGGATACGAAGCTTTGTTCGGATCTCCTGGAAGTGCAGCAAGGCGCTGTGGAAGATGAAGGAGAAGATGGTCTCTATGACGACCGCTTTGGGCAAGTCGACGTGGATGGGATTCCTGCAAGCGAAGCTCCTCTCGCTGACGTGATACTTGGTCAGACGTAGGCTCCACAAGGCGCCTATGCAGTACCTGCTGCATAGGGCACTAATCAGCTGGGCCAACAGACCTATTGCACCCAACTCGGGGGACATTCCCCCCAACATCATCTGCATCATCACGCCGCACGGATTGCTGGCGGTGCCCACCGAAGTCAGACCATGCACCAACGAGAAGAAGTAGATAAGCGTCAGCGGCCAGGTGGGGTTCGCGGGGTCCTGCTCGCTCAGCACTAGCAGCTCGTGGGTGCAGCAGCAGAGCTGGAAGGTGGCCAGAAACTCCAAGACGAAGGCGTGGGCCTTGGGGCTGTGCAGCCGCTGCCGGGCGATCACGCGGGCCAGCCCCATGAACAACACGACCGACAGCATCAGCCCCAGCGAGGTGCAGGTGTCTTGCACTTCGGGCTTGAGCCCCAGCAGTGCCAACATGGCTCTCTCACCGCCTGACAAGGCTGCGGGCTCCGACTCGGGCTCGGCAGCCGGCAGTTCAAGGACCCGAGTCAGAAGTCCGCCCGCCTCCTCCTCACGCCCCTCGGGGCGGGCCCATTCAGAGAAACGGGAAGCCCCGGGAGCGTTGCGCTGAAGGACTCCTCCCCCTCCCCGGCTGCCCGGAAAGGTGTTGCAGACACAGCTGGGGAGGAGGGGCGGCGAGGAGAGCTCTGCTAGGGCGCTGGCACATGCACACTCCCTCCTCCACCTCTGCCAGGAACTGTACGCGGGCCTAGATGGCGGTAGTGAGCGCAGGGACCCCGCAGGCCCTGAACCCCGTTGCGCATGCGCGCCTGGAGGACGGTGCGACCGTGGGACCCCAGGACCGCCAGCGGGAAAGGCACACGTTTGCCCTGCGCAGAGCGGGAAGGAGCTCGCCTTCTGCGATCTTGTTTTGTTATTACACTCATTTTTATTGTGGCAAAATATATATAACAAAAATTTTGCCAGGTTAACCACTTTTAAGTGTACAGTTCAGTGACATTAATTACATTCAACATGTTGTGGTCTCAGTCATTTCAATTGCTCTTCAGCTCAGCCCCCATGGATTCATACCTCTGTCGTAAGGTGAAATGGCTTCAATTTAAAGACAAAAAGAAAAGAGTCAAAACTAAGCAGAAACATCCAATGGCATACTAAACCAAAAAAAACCCATTGCCATCAAGTGGATTCTGACTCATAGGACTGAGTAGAACTGCCCCATAGGGTTTCCAAGGAGCACCTGGTGGATTCGTACTGCCAACCTTTTTGGTTAGCAGCCATAGCTCTTAACCACTATGCTACCAGGGTTTCCAATGGCATACTTGTCACTGATAAAAAGGGATGAACTATCACACTAAGCAAAGGCACAGAAGGAATTTAAGTGTATATTGCAAAGCAAAGGAAGCCAGTCTGAAAAGGTTACATACTGTATGAATCCATTTACATGACATTCTGGAAAAGGCAAAACTAGGGAGACAGAAAACAGATCAATAATTGCGAAGGATTTAGTGGGGGAGGAGGGTTGAATAGGCAAAGCACAGAGGATATTTCAGGGTGGTGAAACTATTCTGTATGATACTGTAATGGTGGATACATGACACTATGCATTTGTCAAAATCCATAGAACTTTACAGCCCAAAGAAGTGGAACTTAATGCAGGCAACTTAAAAAAATAAAAAACCTTTTAGGAGGTCGGAGAGCCCAAGATGGAATGAAGACTAGCAAAATAACTATATTACAAGTTATGAAACAACCTCACTGAAGGAGGTAGGAGAAAAGACGCTGACCTAACTAACTTTGGAAATAAGTTGCAATCTGTAAAACTAAGTGTAAAAGGAACTGTATAGAAACCAAAAAAAAAAAAAAAAACCAAACCCAAACCCATTGTGTTCCAGTCGATTCTGACTCATAGCAACCCAGTAGGAGGGGGTATAACTGCCCCATATGGTTTCCACTGAGCAGCTGATGGATTCAAACTGCCAACCTTTTGGTTAGCAGCCATAGCTCTTAACCACTGTGCCACCAGGGATCCTAATAAACAAACCCTGGTGGCATAGTGGTTAAGAGTTTGGCTGCTAACCAAAAGGTCGGCAGTTTGAATCCATCAGGTGCTCCTTGGAAACCCTGCAGGGCAGTTCTACTCTGTCCTACAGAGTCACTATGAGTCAGAAAAGACTCAACAGCAATGGGTTTGGTTTTGTTTGGTACTCAGAGAGTTGTTTCCCACAGGGGTATAAGTTAACAATTCTGAAACCACTACACATGTGTACTGGAAATGAATAATTAAGGAAATGTGTGGTGGACAGTGAGAGCCAGGTTTCTCTGTTGGAGCCAGCTTTCTCTGTTGAAGAGGGAGTTTATAGATAATCAAGGACAGGAGGCTAGAATGATTCATACGGTAATGCATTAGAGTTGGAAACATCAGTATGATCTCATGTTTAGCTTCATATAGGTACAGATGGTGACATATAGAAATTTTCATAGATATCTGCATATACATTGGTTAGTTTACATACATGTATTTCCTTATTCTGTCAGCTGAGAAGGGCCTAGAAGCAGCAATGAGCATACTTAGCACCCAGATCTTGGTTTCTAATACCATTCTCCAATAAAAGAAACTAGGGCTTCTTGGAGGAATGGCTGATTCGAGAACTGGCACAGGGAATATACAAGATGAGCCTGAAGCATCTTGGTCATGCTGGAAAATACAGAAGTGCTCAAAAAAAAAAAAAAATGGCGATACATCAAAGAAACACAGGAGAACTAATTAGGTGCCAGCCACTATGCTAGGCACAGAAATATAGCAATGAATAAACACTATCCCTTCCCTTTTGGAACTTAAAAGACTGTTGAGAAAGACCGGCTAACATTAAACAATGATTAAATATGAAGAGTGTTAGGGGAATACTGTGCTGCCATCCCTAAAACTATGGTTTTTAATCTTTAGTGGGGTCATAGACCTCTTGAATTTAATCAATGTCATGTCCCAGGAAACAAACATACCCCAACAAGTTTGCAAATAATTTTTAATTGTTCATAGATCCTTTGAAGCCTTTCCATGGAATTTGGATTTAGAACTCCTACTGTAAATGGTAAACAACAAAATAAGATGGAACCAGAAGAAGCAGAAATTCCAAGATATATGGAGAAGACAGACTAAGTGCTAAGGAGTAGAAACAGCAAGAATGAAAAATAAGTTTCTATAGCTTTATCTTACACGAGTTATCACCAGCTAACATACATAACAGTTCCTCTGTTTCCAGGAATAGTCTGCTACTGGGGATAATACTCCACAGAGTGAACCTTGCCCTTTCCCAGAAGAACACTTTAAGAAGAAATTGACTCATTCATCTTTGCTCTAGTGCAGTACTGCCCTTGGCCCTGGGCAAGCTGAGGCCCTCAGGCCACACCAGTCTTTGTAGTGCCTTCCCTGAAATTTTGACTGTTGGCTGGGACGGGTGGTGTTGGTACCATTCTTCTGTCAGGGTGTCCGAAACTCAGACTAGGACCGTCACAGGTTTTGGTCCCAGTTTATGCCCTGTTTGGGTGCTCTCCAATCTTCTTCCCAGTACATGGGTCCACCAGATGTCCCAAAGAGCTCCAGGACTTGGGTCTGTGGGGTTGTTCCAGAGCCCACTAACAGGGCCCCAGTTCCAGAAGGACAAGCTGATAAGCAGAGTGCTCCTGCTGGCCAATCTGATCTTTCTTATGCAGGATCATGTGAGATTGGGCCACCAGAATGGTGCTGACACAGATTTTGTGTGACTCTCACTCACAATCAGACACAGGATGAGGTACCATCTACCACTGACCTCAGGCTTGAGCTGAATGTGTCGGCCTGTGCATTGCCTCCTGCTCTTCTGTGTTCCGAACACAGTAGCACCTCCTGTCTACCACACCCAAGGGTGACAAGGGTAAGACAGGCATCTTCTATTCCGAATGCCTCCTACTGCTGGCATCCAAGGCAGTCACCTCACCCCCTCTGCAAAGTCCACACAACACAACATGTCAGACAACCCTCCAAATATTGTCATGCCTATCTCTTCTGAGGGTTTTTGAAACTGTTGCTCTGCAACACTAACAGGCTTTTTGGACTGGTTCATCGCTTTGTCTCCAATCAATGTGGTGACATTGTGCTGTCCCCGGTCATGCCAAACAATGAACAGACTTCCATTGTGCAAATGGCCACTCTTCTATCTTTATGAGAATCATGGGAAGCATGGGTGGCATGATGGATGATGCAGTGTCATGTGTAAATGGTTTTAGGGATCAGCAGAGGCAAGAAGATCTATATTGTTTCAATACGATCAGGTTACAAAGAGCAGTGGCATTGTGAGTAGTAACAGCGTTGCTACCTTTTTCATGAGTGGGAGATATGAAATTAGTCAGGAATGGTGTATTTGACAATCAAGAACATAAAGAGATGGTTCCTAGACCTGAACAGGAAGAGGTAATGCCTGGACAGTCCAAAGAATCTTAATGTGCACTGACTGGAAAACAAATACATAAGTACTTTCTCTACTCTTTATTCTAAATCTCCATTAAGAAAAAACTATACCTCACATGAGCTCATGAATTTTAAACCATATTGTTTATATAGACAGCCTAACCCTTCCCTCTCTCCCCCAAATTGCCCAGGGCCTCACACACCCTAGGGCAATGGTTGTCAACGGAGGGGAGGGGGCTGCGGTTTTCCCTCAGGGGATATTTGGCATTGCCTGGAGACATTTTTGGTTGTCACAACTTGGGGCGGAGGGGGTGCTACTGGCATCTAGTGGGTAGAGGCCAAGGTGCTGCTGCTAAACATCCTACAGTGCATAGGACAGGACAGCCTCCCACAAAAAAAATTGTGTGGCCCAAAATGTCAATAGTGTTGAGGTTGAGAAACCCTGCTGAAGGGGCAGCCCTGCTCTAGTGAACTCATCCCTAGGCAAATCTGTTCCCCCAGAGCAGTGTTTTCCAAAAAGGGGCCACAGACCACTGCATCAGACTCACCTGGGTATTACTTAAAATGCTGACTTATGGGCCCTACCGCAGAGCTCTGTGGATGGGATCCTGGAACGCACGTTTTTCAGAAGCTTCCCAAAGACTCTTGCAACTATGAGAACCAATGCTTCAGAAATTTGCCTTGGTCACCAATCTAGACAGGCTCTTGCCTGGAGGGTTTGTTCATTCTCTCAACAAATACTGAGTGCCTAGTCTGTGCCAGGAACTGTGCTGAACACTAGAGACAGATAAAGTCTGTCTAACTGGGGCAGGAATCAGAAAATAAACAATAAATATATAACATGATGAGTGGTGAGAGGTACTATTAATTAAAATTAAGCAGGGTAAAAGGGATAGAGTGTCCTTGGGTGGCACAAAGAGTTAAGCGCTTGACTGTTAGCTAAAAGGTTGAGGTTCGAACCCACCTAGAAGTACCTCAAAAGAAAGGCCTGGAGATCTGCTTCCGAAAGGTCACAGCCTTGAAAACCCTATGGAGCAGTTCTACTTTGCACACATGAGGTCGTCAACCACAACTAACAATTATGAGAACCATTGCTACCCTATACATATTTTTTTTCAATTTGGTCTCATAGCAATACTACAAGATGGGTGCTATTGTCCCCATTTTGCAGATAAGAAAATTTTAGACTCTGAAAAGTTAAGTAACTTGACAAAGGTTACATACTACTAGTAAATACTAGCAGGAGAGGGCAACTTTGTTATTTTGTCTTTAGTTCTTACCTATTTTCTCATGTAGCTGTCATTGGTTCCTTCCTAATAGTATATTTGGGGAAACAAAATGTTACAGGTAGGAAGGCAATAGAAGGATAGCAAAGAGATAAGCATGGTTAGAATTTTGCCTATTGGGTTCTCCACCTTGTTGCATTACATACATTGCCCTTACAAAAAAATGCCACTAGATGGCAGCATCTTACCCATTTGCTCGGTTGCGTCTCATGCTCTGTGGCCAATTTTTCCAGTACAAAAATACTGAAACCTTGGAAACCCTATGGGGCAGTTCTACTCTGTCCTATAGGGTCGCCATGAGTCAGAACTGACTCTATGCAATGGTTTGGTTTGATCTGGTATCATTACATCATACATTAAAATCAACTCAAATGGATCAAAGACCTAAACCTAAGAACTAAAACTATAAAAATCTTTGAAGAAAATATAGTGGAAAAGCTCCATAACCTTGGCTATGGCAATGGATTCTTAGGTATGATACCAAAAGCACAGGTAATAATAGAAAAAATAGATAAATTGGACATCATCAAAATTAAAAACTTTTGTGCATCAAAGGACACTATCAAGAAAGAGAACGAAAAGACAATCCACAGAATGGGATAAGATATTTGTAAATCATATATCTGATAACCAAACAAAAAACCAAATCCATTGCCATCAAGTCAATTCTGACTCATGCTGTTGTTGTCAGGTGCTGTCAAGTCAGTTCCCACTCATAGTGACCCATGCACCACAGAATGAAACACTGCTCAGTCCTGCGTCATGCTCACAATTACTGTTATGCTTGAGCCCATTGTTGCAGCCACTGTGTCAATCCATCTCGTTGAGGGTCTTCCTCTTTTTTGCTCACCCTCTACTTCACCAAGCATGATGTCCTTCTCCAGGGACTTAGTCCTCCTGACAACATGTCCAAAGTGTGTGAGATATAGTCTCGACATCCTTCTAAGAAGCATTCTGGTTGTACTTCCAGATTTGTTCGTTCTTTCGGCAGTCCATGGTATATTCAATATTCTTCGCCAGCGCCACAATTCAAAGGTGTCAGTTCTTCTTTGGTCTTCCTTATTCATTGTCCAGCTTTTGCTTGCATATGATGCAATTGAAAATACCATGGCTTGGGTCAGGTGCACCTTAGTTTTCAAGGTGACATCTTTGCTTTTCAACACTTTAAAGAGGTCTTTTGCAGCAGATTTGCCCAATGCAATGCGTCTTTTGATTTCCTGACTGCTGCTTCCATGGGTGTTGATTGTGGATCCAAGGAAAATGAAATCCTTGACAACTTCAGCCTTTTCTCCATTTATCATGATGTTGCTTATTGGTCCAGTTGTGAGGATTTTTGTTTTCTTTATGTTGAGGTGTAATCCATACTGAAGGCTGTGGTCTTTGATCTTCATTAGTAAGTGCTTCAAGTCTTCACTTTCAGCAAGCAAGGTTGTGTCATCTGCAAATCGCAGGTTGTTAATGAGTCTTCCTCCAGTCCTGATGCCCTGTTCTTCTTCATATAGTTCAGCTTCTTGGATTATTTGCTCAGCATACAGATTGAATAGGTATGGTGAAAGGATGCAACCCTGATGCACACCTTTCCTGACTTTAAACCATGCAGTATCCCCTTGTTCTGTCCAAACAACTGCCTCTTGATCTGTGTACAGGTTCCTCATAAGCACAATTAAATGTTCTGGAATTCCTATTCTTTGCAGTGTTATCCATAATTTGTTATGATCCACACAATCGAATGCCTTTGCATAGTCAATAAAACACAGGTAAACATCTTTCTGGTATTCTCTGTTTTCAGCCAGGATCCATCTGACATCAGCAATGATATCTCTGGTTCCACTCATAGCCACCCTATAAGACAGAATAGAACTGCACCATAGGGTTTCCAAGGAGCTACTGGTGGATTCAAATTGCCAACCTTTTGGTTAGCAGTAAGTTCTTAACCACTGGGCCACCATGGCTCCATATGTCTGATAAGGGATTAATATTCAGATTATACAAAGAACTCTTACAACTCAACAACAACAACAAAACCCAATTAAAAAATGGGCAAAGGACTTAAATAGACATTTTTGCAAAGAAGATATACAAATGGCCAATAAACACATGAAAAGAAGCTTAACATCATTAATTAGGGAAATGCAAATCAAAACTGTAATGACATAGCAGTTCACACCTACTAGGATGGCTATCATAAAAAACGAACATAACAAGTGTTGGTGAGGATATAGAGACACTGGAACCCTTGTTCATTGCTGATGTGAATGTAAAATTGTGCAGCTGCTATGGAAAACAGCTTGGTGGTCCCTCAGAAAGTTAAATGTAGAATTACCATCTGAATCAGCAATTCCACCCTTAGTTATATACCCAAAAGAATTGAAAGCCGGGATTCAGCCATGTTCATTGCAGCATTATTCACAATAGCCCAAAGTTGGAAAGAACTCAAGTGTTCACCAGTAGATGAATGTATAAACAAAATGTGGTATATATGTAGAATGGAATGTTATGCAGCCATAAAAGAAGGAATGAAGTACTGATACATGCTGCGACATGGATGAATTGAAGACATTATGCTAAGTGAAATAAGCCAAACATAAAAGGACACATATTGAATGATTCCACTTATAAGAAGTATCTAAACCCTTTGAAACCCATTGCCATCAAGTCGATTCCGACTCATAGCGACCCTATAGGACAGAGTAGAACTGCCCTATAGAGTTTCCAAGGCTGTAAATCTTTATGGAAGTAGACTGCCACATCTGTTTCCCATGGAGTGGCTGGTGGATTCAAACCACCAACTTTTCAGTTAGTAACCGAGTGCTTAACCACTGTGCCACCAGGGCTTCTTAAGAGGTGTCTAGAATAGGCAAATTCATGGAGACAGAAAGTAGGATAGAGGTTACTAGGGGCTGGGAACCAGTTGCTGTCGAGTCAATTCTAACTCATGGAGACCCCATGTGTGTCAGAGTAGAACTGTGCTCCATAGGGTTTTCAATGGCTGATTTTTCAGAAGTAAATCACCAGATGTTTCTTCTGAGGTGCTATTAGGTAGGCTCAAACTTCTAGCTTTTTGGTTAGCAGCCCAGCTGTTTAACCATTTGTACCACCCAGTGACTCTGGGGAGGAGGTAATAGAGAGTTATTATTTAATGGGTATAGAGTTTCTGTTTGGGATAATTAAAAAAGATCTGGAAATAGTACTGATGATTATACAACATTGTGCAAGTACTTAATGCTACTGAATTGTACAAAAAATGGTTAAAATCGTGAATTTTATGTTATGTATATTTTACTACAATAAAAAAATAGATAAAAAGTAGTGTATCAATTATAGCCAATATTTAGAAATTGACCCATTTTAACCAGAAATATTTGTCTAGAAATTAGTGTGAAAACCCCTAAGTTCACAGAAGCATTTCACCCATTCATAAGCACTAGAATCATGATATTTGCTTCCAGGTAAGCAGGTTTAAAGAATCTATTTCCAATGCTATGTGGGAGTTGTGTGAAATGGTAGAATATAGTGGTTTCTGTTTGGGGTATGAGAGACAGCAATGTTAAAATTCTAACTCTGACATTTAGCTACATGGTGATGGGCAAATGAACATCTTTCTGAACATGTTTCTTCGTCTGTAAAATTCCTACCACTTAGGTTTATTGTGAATATTAAATAGCACATGTAGAGCTCTTGGTGAAGTGCCTAGCACTTACCACTCAAAAAATAGTAGCCATTCTATAATAATTATTTATTGCTATTTTCCTCCATCTTCCTCATGTTAGAACTAAAAGAAACCTTGGAGGTTATCTAGTCTAGTGGTTCTCAATTGATGCACATTGGAATCACCTGGCAGCTTTATAAATGTCTGATGTCCAGAGTCCTAGCTCCAGAGATTTTGATTTAGTTGGTCTAGGGTGAGGCATAGTCATTAGAAACACTTAGCTAGACCCTATCTGTAAAGAAGTGGGAAAGTGGAAGTGACTTGTCTGGTGCTGTAAGATCAAGAACTCAAACTGAAGTCTCCTGACTCCTAGTGCTGGGCTCTCTTAAAACCAGGGCCTCGAACTGGTTTGGTCCAGTTGCTGAGAATTTGCATTTCCACCCTGGATATACTGAATCAGAATTTACATTTTAACAAGTTCCTCAGGTGATTCTTATGTATAATAAATTTTGAGAACCACTGCCCTATTAGTGGTTCTCAGAATTGGTCCCTAACCAGCAGTATTAGCATTGTCTGGGAACTTGTTAGAAATGCAAATTATCAGCAGGGGTTCAAACCAACTGAACAGGTTCAAAGCCCTGCTTAGCACACAACACTGTCTCAGGCCTCACTTCCTGTGCTTCCACAAATGCTCTGCCCCAGTCCAACTGGCCCACATTTTATTCCCTGAACCTGCTGAGTCCACTCCTGTCTAAAATCCATAGCAATACCAGCTTCCATTTAATGAGGGCTTATTATGTGCCAGGAGCTCTGGTGGTGCAGTGGTTAAGAGCTCAGCTGCGAAGCAAGAGGTTGGCAGTTCAAATCCACCAGCCACTTCTTGGAAACCCTATGGGGCAGTTCTACTCTGTCCTATAGGGTCGCTATGAGTCAGAATTGACTCAATGGAAACAGGTTTTTGGTTTTATTATGTGCCTAGCACAGAGCTAGCCACATTACATACGTTCTCTAATCCACACAACAAGCTTTCAAGAAAGGTATGAATATCCCTGTTTTAAGAGAAGGAAGTTGCTGTTAAGAGACTTCAAGAAACTAGATCAAGTCACAGCTAGTGAGAAGTCAGAATTTGATGCAGTTCTGTTGGACTCCAAAGCCTAGGTTCTGATGACCTTCTGGTAGAAGAAAAGGCACTGGAACTACCTAATAGGGAATACAAAAGTCTAATATTCAGGGCTCTCCAAGAGATTAAGAAAGAGATGAAGGGAAACACAGACAAAAATAAAGAAAAAATAGACAAAATCAGGGAAAATACAAAGTAATGGAAAAATTCAGGAAAATAATACAAGAGCAAAATGTCAAAATAAATAAACAACTAGAAATCATACAAAAACAGCAATTAGAAATCCAAAAGATAAACAACAAAGATTTCAGAAATGGACAGTGCAGAAGAAGGTTTTAGGAGCAAATTTGAAACAACTGAAGACAGGATCAGCGAAATTGAAGATAAATCCTTGGCTATCACTTTGAGGAAAAATTAGAGAAAAAATGAAGAAAACTTGAGAATGATGTGGGATACAATCAAGAGCAAAAATTCCAGAACAGGGGGAGAAAGTGGAAAACACAGAGTGGATCATTGAACATTTACTGACAGAAAACTTCCCTAATATCATGAAAGATGAAAAGCTGACCATGCAAGAAGCTCAGCAAACCCTGTATAGGATAGACCCCAAAGCCTAGGTTCTTTTACTAACCTCACTGCCGTCCACTACTACTCCCATTACCTTTCCTGGGTTATTTCTTCATCGATAACCAGCTGTTGTTTCACTGCCTCTCCAAAAGCCATTCCACCTCATCATCTTGAAAGTCTGCCTCACATGGTAATTTATTTTGTCAGAGGTATAGCTGTTTCTTTCCCCATGAGGCTGGGAAGGAGAAGGACCTTTCTCTAACTGTGTTTATGTCCTAGTCCCATAGCTGTATTGAGGTATGGTGAAATTGCAAGATCATAGTGCTTAGTCTTTTGTGAGACTCATCCCCTTGCAACACCTGGAGAAGGGGAACACCAGCAGGCCGAGGAGTTGAGAATCTGAGCTGAGAAACAACGGTGATTTCCTTGGGCTCAGATTTGTAGTAACAGTCTCTTTTCTACAAATAAGCCTCTAGGTGTCAGTCAAAAGCCTAATTTTGAGAGCTTGAGAGTCTCATAAAATTAAAAAATCTCAGGCTGGAAGGAGTTCTTCTCATCTAGCCACTAACCCAAAGCTATAATTTCCTCTTCAACATAACAACAACCATTGCAACATTCCTCCCAGCCCAGGGTCCAGTGATGAGAAACTCACTGTTCCTGAGACAGGCTCTTCTATGTTTGGACAGCTTTATTAGAATGTTGTTCTTGATTTTATGTGAAACTCTGCTTCCTTGTAGCGTCCACTTATTCCTCAAGGAAATTAAGTAGAAACAGCCCATGCACAGTGTCTGGGCCTGGGGGTGTGAGGACCTTTTATAGCTGGGAGAGGCCCTCCACACAAAATTGATTACTCTGGAATGTTGCTGACACCAGTGAGCACCCAGTTTCTCTGAGCTGTCCTGCCCATTAGCCCCTCCCTTTTGGCCTAGGCACTGTCCACTCTCAGAGGGTCAGGGAAGAGAGGAAGTGAGCAACACATCTCTAGCACAGTGCTGTCCTTTCAGACCCAGGGTGACTCTTTCCAGCAGAGTCCAAAGACCTGGAGAGTAGGTGCATCTTGCTTAGAGAAGGATCCTTTTTATTTCTGATTTTTCCCAACGGCCCCTCCCTATGAGCTTGTTCCTGCTTACCAAACCCACTTTTTCTGCTCAAAAAATAAAGAGGGATCGCCACTGTGCTTCCTTGTCCCAGTTGTATTCTTTAGAAATTTATAGAACAATCCCAGTGTTTCTTCCTCTAGGGATCTGAAGACAGATTAAATCCACCATCCACCCACCCATCCATCCATCCATGCATCCATCCATCCATCCATCCATCCACCCATCTATCCTTTCACTCCATTAACCATACCTTTACTGGGACCTACTATGTGCCAGGCACATATTCTCCTAATAGGGAGTTAATAAGCAAAAAATAGTATTACTAATAACCTGATGATAAACTCAGTCACAGGCAGGTCCACTTTTATATGGTAGATTTCTGAGAAGGGAATGGAGAGATAAGGGAACTAGCAGTTACTGAATGTGAACTTCCTACCAGGCAAGGTGCTGGGTGCTTACTTTATATGCCTTATATTGTTTAAGCCTTAAGACCATCTTATAAGGTGGGTTATCTACATCTCCATATTACAAATCAGGAAGCTGAGCCTCAGAGAGCTTAAATAACTTGACCAAGGACCCACAGCTAGTAGATGGTGGATCCAGAGTCTGGATACAGAGCTCCCCAGGCACAAAACCACCACACTTGGGCCTCACACGGGACTCCACAGGATAGTCCATCAAGGCCTCCTCATGTCACATGTCTGAAATGAATATTGCCTTAAGTTTTCTTTTCAAGCTTTCAAACCCACACTCCTCATTTTCTCTGTTTTGTTTTGTTTTTTTAATTTTACAGAGTGGTTTCTTGTTTTCCATAGGAGTGAAATTTCTTATCGATACCTTTCCATGATAAGCTCAGACACATGACAGAGCATATAAAAATCGATAGCAGTAGTTTGGGTTTTCATCAGTTTGTTTTTTCCCTAGAATTAGTTCTTTGATTATGTTTATTTTAATTGATAGAATGTTGTAATCAGAATATCAAAGAAAATTTTCAAGGAAGTAAAAAAGATGATCTCAAATCTCATATCCCGATACAACGATTTCCATTCTAATCCATATCCATGTGTTTTTGTATTTTTCAATGATAAACTCTTAATAAATGTAGGCTATTATAATCCCAAATGTTTTATATTTTGTTTGATTTCACTCAACATTATTTAAGGATCATTTACCCATGTTTCTGCAGGGCCTTCCTAATGATCCCATTTAACAGCTGCCTATTGTATTTTAAGGCCTTTAAAGAGGAAGTTTAGGGATTACTGACAAGAAATGTTCTCTCTTCCTCTTTAATACATTATTTAAATAATCTGCTTAAGTGTGGCTTTAACTCTGTTTGCAGTATCCATTAAATGTGTTACTACCCCTGGAGGACAGGGAAATATTTTTCTATTAAGCAGGACGTTTTGCTTTGTTTTCTTTTGTTTGCTTTAGTGGTTTTTGTCAGAATCAGATTTGCAATGTTAGTATCAGAATGACCGTGTGTTTCATGGATATTGGCTTCTTCTCAAATCCTCAGTGCCCTGGTCACTGCTTCTGCTTACTGAAGCCCTCAGCTGCAGCTTCTGAAAGCCTGTTAAAGTTTTAGTCAGTTGCTCATCCAGGCTTTGCTTTGTGGACACAGGGTTCTTCTTGGTAGCTGCGTCTTGTTCTTTCAGGGCCTGCAGTCTCTAGCAGCAGGCCAAAAAAGGTGCACCCCACTGTTCTTTTTTCTGTGCAATCTTAGCTGTGTTTCTTCCTGCAATCTCCTTTTCTCTTTTTTAGCTTACAGGCTGCCTGAGCCAGCAGGAGAGAAACTGCTACGTGACCAAGGTTAGAGCTGTTTCCAGCCAACACTGTAGGGCCTTGCTTATCTCGAAGGCTTGTATATGACAGTATTCCCAGACCTGTAACAGGGGAGCAACTATGGGCCACTCTCTGATGGTCTCCAGAGGCCTACAAGGCTGGTTGAAGGACTGGGCCTGTCCAGTTCTGCTTCTTGATCTGCAGATCCTTTTCCCCTTGGTTTTACCTAAGAGGTGGGATACGAGAGAAGATAAAACATTGGATATGTTCATGCAGAGATGGCTCATCAAAATAGAAGATATATTTAAAAATTTCAAACAGAAAAAGGTCACTCCGTATTGACAACATACCCTTTCATCTTCAAACAAGCAGGATTCTTCTCTGGGCTGACTCATGCTGAATGATTTAGCCAAATGGAACTGCAGGAGCTTATTGAGATTTAAGGATTTAATATTTGAAGTTTTGACCATTGCTGAGTAAAAAGGTGGTCATGTATCATTTTGCTGAGACTTAAATTTGAATCCTGTGTACTAGGACATAGGCATGAAGAGGTAAGTCCCTTAGCTGGTAAATGAGCCCAGCTGGTGGCCTACCCTTCACATTGTATCATGACTTTGTAGCTACGTACTCAGCATTAGGTATGCATTTTATGGGGAAAATAATATGATATAGTGGTATTTAAAAATTTGAGGTTCTCAGAGTTCTTGCATATCTCCCTCAAAAATATCAATGTCTATCATTCTTCAGGTATACTCAGTTATTTCCTATCTCTATGCCTCTGGTTTTACTCTTGTATCTGCCTGTCCTTCCCCTATATCTAACTATGAAAATTATGTTTAATAAATGTATCACCTCCTTAATGAAGTCTTTCGTGATTATTTCCCACTAACGTAATCTCTTCCTGTTTTGGACCTCCTTAGAATTTTATTTGTACCTTTTTATGGCTTTTACATGAACTTGCATGATAACAATTTTCTACAAATAATGCACCCACATAAGTAATGTGCCCAAACACATAGCACGACATAGCACACTTGTGGATTCAAGTAAAATGAAATGCTTGACAACTTCAATCTTTTCTCCGTTTATCATGATGTTGCTTATTGGTCCAGATGTGAGGATTTTTGTTTTCTTTATATTGAGATATAATCCATACTGAAGGCTGTGGTCTTTGATCTTCATTAGTAAGTGCTTCAAGTCCTCTTCACTTTCAGCAAACAAGGTTGTGTCATCTGCATAACGCAGGTTGTTAATAAGTCTTCCTCCAATCCTGATGTCCTGTTCTTCTTCATATAGTCCACCTTCTTGTATTACTTGCTCAGTATACAGATTGAATAGATATGGTGAAAGGATACAACCCTGACGTACACCCTTCCTGATTTTAAACCATGCAGTATCCCCTTGTTCTGTTTGAACTGCCTCTTGGTCTATATACAGGCTCCACACGAGCACAATTAAGTGTTCTGGAATTTCCATTCTTTGCAATGTTATCCATAATTTGTTATGATCCACACAGTTGAATGTCTTTGCATAGTCAATAAAACACAGGTAAACATCTCTCTGGTATTCTCTGCTTTCAGTCAAAATACATCTGAAATCAATAATGATACCATAACGGTGTATAGGTGTAGGTAACTGTAAACTTCCAGGCTTTCCCTCTCTTTAGCTTCAGAACCTGGCCCAAGACAGAAGCCACAATGAATGTGGGATGAATAAAAGAGACTTAGAATCACTGACAGTAACATCCTTTTCTAATGTAAAAGGTAGTTACCCTGGGCGTGAAATTGAAAATGATTCAGAGATGTTTAAATGGCTTACTGTGATATTTTCCATAAAGAATCAGAGATACTTTTTCTTTTCCTCCTGACCTTTTATGAATTATTTAGGAATGTTAGCATGAGTAAAACTTTCAAATAACAGATTAATAAAAATGTCAATTGAAGTTGCCAAACTATCCTACATGGGGCATAGAGAGATGCAGAATATGATAATCTTAGGAAAATGAGGCTAAAAACTCAATTATTCTTGCAAAGAAATAGGATGAGTAATAGATGAAATATTTTTTTATTGCACTTTAGATGAAGGTTTACAGAACAAATAGTTTCTCATTAAACAGTTAGTACACATATTGTTTTATGACGTTGGTTAACAACCCCATGACATGTCAACACTCTCCCTTCTAGAACTTGGGTTCCCTATTACCAGCTTTCCTGTCCCCTCCTGCCTTCTAGTCCTTGTCCTTGGGCTGATGTGCCCCAGTAGTCTTGTTTTGTTTTATAGGCCTGTCTAATCTTTGACTGAAGGTGAACCTTAGGAGTGACTTCATTACTGAGCTAAAAGGGTGTCCAGGGGCCAAACTCTTGGGGTTTCTCCAGTCTCTGTCAGGCCAGTAAGTCTGGTCTTTTTTTTTTTTTTTAAATTGATTTTTTTAAATCGTACTTTAGATGAAGGTTTACAAAATAAATAGTTTCTCATTAAACAGTTAGTACACATTGTTTTATGGTATTGTTTGACAACCCCATGACATGTCAACACTCTCCCTTTTCGACCTTGGGTTCCCTATTACAAGCTTTCCTGTCCCTTCCTGCCTTCTAGTCCTTGTCCCTGGGCTTTGTGCCCCATTAGTCTCATTTTGTTTTATGGGGCTGTCTAATCTTTGGCTGAAGGGTGAACCTCAGGAGTGACTTCATTACTGAGCTAACAATGTCAGGGGGCCATACTCTTGGGGTTTCTGCAGTCTCTGTCAGGCCAGTAAGTCTGGTCTTTTTTTGTGAGTTAGAATTTTGTTCTACATTTTTCTCCAGCTCTGTCCGGGACCCTCTGTTGTGACCCCTGTTAGAGCAGTCAGTGGTGGCAGCCAGGGACCATCTAGTTGTACTGGACTCAGTTTGGTGGAGGCTGTGGTAGTTGAGGTCCATTAGTCCCTTGAACTAATCTTTCCATTGTATCTTGTTTTCTTCATTCTCCCTTGCTTCTGAAGGGGTGAGACCAGTGGAGTATTTCAGATGGCTGCTCACAGGTTTTTAAGACCCCAGATGCTACTCACCAAAGTAGAATGTAGAACATTTTCTTTATAAACTATGTTATGCCAACTGAGCTAGCTGTTCCCTGAGACCATGGTCCCCACAGCCCTCAGCCCAGCAATTCGGTCCCTCAGGGAGTTTGAATGTGTCTATGGAGCTTCCATGACCTTGCCTTGGACAAGCTGTGCTGGCTTATTGTGTACTGTCTTACTCTTCACCAAAGTTACCACTTATCTATTGTCTATTTAGTATTCCCCCCACCACCCCTCCCATCCCTTGTAATCATCAAAGATTGTTTCTTTTTGCGTGTAAACCTTTTTATGAGTTTTTACAGTAGTGGTCTCATACAATATTTGTCCTTTTGTAATTGACTTAAGATGAAATATTTTTTGAAACTTTGCCCCCAAATTAAGGTATAGTATTGTTAACTTAGGATGGTGTTGAAAAATACCTAAGTCTTGGAGGATTAAAAGTGAACCTAACCTCCAAATGAAATAATGGTTCTAGGCAAAAATAATCAATGGCTGCTAAAGTTATTAGGTGAAAGTTGATGAGGAACTTGATAATGGATGGACCAGGCTGACACCCTTGAACCTACTGCTCAATTTTTACATTATTAAAAGTGGAAGAGCCAGACATTAACTCCCTCTTGATGTGATACAATAGGAAGTACACAATACCACTTAAATAATTTTTATATTGATTATATGTTAAATGATAATATTTTGAATACAGGGTTAAGAAATATTCTTGCCCAAAGAATTGAACCTGAATTTAACAAGTCTCTAACCACCCATTTTCAGGAAATAAGAAGGATAATATTGATAAAGACACCATAAGAACATAAGAAATCAAAAGAAAAAGGTGGGAAATTCTACAAATGACTTGATTTCTTCAATAAATAAGTGGTATGAAGAAAAAGGAATGGGGGAAATTATAGACTCAAGGAGACTTAAAGACTTAAGAGATAAATTCAAACAAACAAGTCATTTTTGAGGCAATCGGAAATTTACATGGATTGGGTATTGGATAATATTAAGGAATTATTGTTAATTTTATTATGTGTGATAACAGTACTATGGTTATTTTTTTTTAAGTTTTTATCTGTTAGAGATTGAAATATTTATAGTAAAATGATAAGATATCTTGAATTTGCTTTAAAATGCTCCCCCCTAAAACGTGTGTGTGGGGGGGATATATAAAAGAATGACACAGAATATTAATAATTGTTGACTCTGGGTAAAAATAGGCACATGGGATTCATTCTATGATTCCCCTTTGGTGTATGTTTGAAAATTTCCATAATAAAAAGTTTTTAAAAATAAACTTAACATTCAGCAGCAATGTGGAGGTGTTAAGTCCATCTACTGAGCCAAGGTTGTGCCACAGAAGATGATGTTGTGAAGTCAATGGGAAGATCTTGAGACTTGTAATCAGAAAGGCCTGGGTTTGAATCCCGGCTCTGTTACTTATTAACACTATTACCTTGGGCAAGTTACTTACTTCTCTGAATATGTTTTCCCATGTATAAATGGGGTTAATATTACCAACCTACTTCAGAAGATTGCTATAGGAATAAATGAGATGATATATATAAAGCATCTATCACCTGACTGGCACAGAATAAAGGCTCTATAAATATTAACCGCCTTATACCAATCCAGTTATTCTTTATTTCCCTTACAGGTTTTTTATACATTTAAATACCAAAGTGTATGAAGTAAAAAATTAAATTCTTCCTCACCACCCTCCCCAACATCATTCTCTAGAGGATGGTACCGCTGTTAAAGGCTTGGTGTATCTTTCCAGCTTTTTTCTTTACATCTATAAATACTTACAGGTATATGCACCCACAAGCAGCCCTGGTGGCACAGTGGTTAAAAATACTTGGCTCTAACCAAAAGGTCAGTACTCCGAGAAAGATGTGGCAGTCTGCTTCCGTAAAGATTTACAGCCTTGGAAATCCCATACTCTGCCTTATAGGGTAGCTATGAGTTGGAATCGACTCGACTGCAGTGGGTTTGGTTTTTTGGTTATATGCATCCACATACATATGTTTTTTTTTTTTTATTTATTTTGTTGTTGTTGAGAATATACACAGCAAAGCATACACCAGTTCAACCGTTTCTACATGTACAATTCAGTGACATTGATTACATTCTTCAAGTTGTATGACCACTCTCACCCTCCTTTTCTGAGTTGTTCCTCTCCCATTAACATAAACTCACTGCCCCCTAAGGTTCCTACCTAATCTTTCCAGTTGCTGTTGTCATTTTGATCCCATATAGATAGTTCTTAAAAGAGCATAATGCTCAAGGCAGACATTTTTTACTAGTTGGGTTTTAAGAAAACTTTAGAGGATATTTTTGGTTTAAGGTTTAAAGATTATCTCAGGGCAATAGTTTCAGGGCTTCATCCAGCCTCCAGGGCTCCAGGCTTTCTTACGTACGGTATTTTTTTAAACAAAAATTGTTTCATATATTACATACTGTTTTGCAATTTACTTTCTCCACATTACTATATATAGTGTCTCTTTTTTATGTCTGTTCAAAAAGTTCTATAGCTGTGATTCAAGAACTAATGTCACTCATATACCTTTGCTCCCACATGTGAGTATTTCTGTGAGCTACAATTCTACAGCAGAATTGTTGGGTCAAAGACTATGTGTAGTGTACATTTTGATAGTACTACAAAATTGTCCTACTGCTGCTCCACAAGTTGTTGAATTTCAGTATTATCTGTTTTCTATACATTTCTAAGTTGCATCCTGAGAGATGCTGTCCTTTCTAGTACCATTTATTTCTCAACAGGCACTGAAAGTGTGTCAGAGAATAAATGTGTTTGATTAGCAGCAATCAGCCTCATGGAAAGTCATCAGGCTCCACTCTGCTCTTTTTCCCTGTTAGAGGATAATGTGTAGCCTGCTGTTTTCAAGGCTGAATGTAGCAGTGGATTGGATAAAATAAATGGGAGTCCTAGTTTTCTTTGTGAAAATCCAGTGAAGATTATGTGAGACAGGATCCTGAAAGAAAGTAGGGGAATAAAACCTCCTCTCAAAGAGGTCCCAGTGGATGGCAGCATGAAAAGTTGGATGAGTAAAGAAAAGGGAAGAAAATTCTTCCTCGATTCCCTGGAGAGCTCAAGATCTCACTTTTCCCTCCTGTTGTTCTAGTAACTTTTAGAGAGGACAACTCCAGAGAAGGATGGTTTCGGAAAGAAAAGAAATCCAAATGGAATCCAATTCCACCTTACTTATGTAAGAGCACCTGTCATGTGGTCTACAATCAGTCCCAGGCAGAATTCCTGAGAAAGATCACTTTGTAAGCCATCCTTCTGCTGCCGGGAGGTTAACAATGGCCCTTTGTCCATGGAGCCCTCCCATCATCCCACTATGAGTCGCCGGTCTAAACCACTGTAAGGTCTGGGCAAGAAGAAATTATTCCATTGTCTTTTAGAAATGAGATCACTAAGGGTGATGTCATTCATGATCCCTGGCTTTCCTTGGGTCCTGGCTGTTCCAGATGTAGGAAATCATGTGCTGCCTTATTGCTGCATGTATTTTTTTAGGTTCATAGGCAATATGGGCACATAGAAAATGACTGTCCCAAATAAGAATCTACTTAAGTTCTAAAAATCTTCAATTTTTTTTTTTAGGTGAAATAAAGTCACTATTTTTCAAGTGAGTTCTAAAATAATGCATGTTAAAACAAGTAAATAAATGCCCTGCTCTCTCTTGAATTTAGAGATAGGTTTTTATTTCACACTTTAAAATCTAGGTTACTAACTATAAAATATGGAAAACATCAAGTTAATGGTATAGATGCACACAGAAGACAATTTTTTCAAGTGATTTTACAATATATTTGCTGTGCATACACAGTGGAATATATTCTAAGGACAAAGAGGGCTGCCAAGAAATCTAAAGCTTTAATTAGAGATGACAACACCTGTCTAATAAAGCTTTAGATAATAGATATATTGGCACTAGTATTTTTAAACTTTTCTACATAGTGTAAGATAAAGCAATAAGTAATTATGTTAATATTAAGAATTAAGATTTTCAGTATAAGAAATATAAAATCAAAATTCTTAATACTAAATTTGAATTAGAAATATCAGTATAAACTTATTCTTTTCAAAAGTGTATATATATATATATCTTCTATTTCTGTACTTTTCAGAAAGACCCAGAAATACTGAAAACCCATGGGCAATGGGCAACCTCTAGTATTTGGATTATACTCCCTAATGCCATTTCCCACTAAGAGGAACCAGGCAGGGATGGATTACCCAATAAGCAAGGTACACAGAGGCTTACTTGTGCTTACTTACTAATCTGTTGTGCACAATTTCACTTGTTTTTTTAATTACATCAAAGATGTGATGTTACCTGGTGGAAACCCCAGGTTCTTACTTGGCATGACTCGTATTGGCCAATAAACGAGGGACTGAGGTGGCAGAACAAGAAAGGCACTTTTATTTTGTTGTACAAGGAAATAGAGCGGTTGGAGCTGCTGCTGCCAAGACTGGAGGCCAGTTACTTTTAAAGGGGTTTACAAGCAGGGGGTTTATACAAATTACATCAGCAACATTCTTAATCATACTACACAGGCGCAATGGCAAAAGCAGGATTCAAATGCAAACCTGGGAAGGGGGGACAGCAAAGGAAGCCATTTTTCAATACAATACTGTAGAGGAGGAAGCCCGGTAAAGAATACGGCAATGCAGGGGCTCTGCCTCAGCGAAACCCATGTGAAATTGTGCACCACAGATTAGTAAGTAAACGCAATTAAGCTCGTGCTTACCTTGCTTACCCTAAGCCTGTGTGTACCTTGCTTATTGGTTAACCTACCCCTGGAACCAGGACTTCTTAGATGGTTAATTACCAGTCTAGGGGAGGTAGATGTACAAGATGAGGCTGGAACATCTTGCGAATCCAAAAAACTAAGAAGTTATCAAAGATAAATGGGATTGTATCAAAGGGACTCAAGCCAACATGAAGGGGCTCCAATTGGCCAAAGATGGAAAATCTAAGTATCAGATAAAGTAGTGATTGAATTTGGTTAAAATATAGCTAAAAACCTAGTGAGTTCATAGTGGTAGAGATAGGTAGAGAGAGAGAGAGAGAGATAAATAGATAGATAGATAGAGAGACAGAGATTGAGAGAGTGCAAGAGAGCCAAAACAAACTCATTGGATACCATTGGTGATAACTAGGTCAGAATCCTTACTCTGAAACTGGGCAATTAAAGGAACACAATTAAGCGTTTATCCTGCCTTTCTAGTACAATCTGCATTTCAATTGCCCTAATGGATGAGGAAAAGTTCTTTACAGACAAATACCAGCTAATAAATGTGGAAGGTATGACAGCATTAGAAAAATCAACATTTTGCAATACTAATGAAATAATTGATTAAAGCGAAGGTCATCAAAGATGATATCACTAGATTAAAGACTTATGGAGAATTTTATAGTGGAGAGATCTGGCTGACATCACCTGAAGCCACTGATCAAACTTAACTTCACAAAGAATGAGACAGCTGGAGAGTATATGCCTTGAGATACTTATAAAGTATTCTTGCAAAAAAAAGATTAAGCCTGAATCTAATAAGGACTTTAAAGCCAAGCTCTTAACCACCGCGCCACCAGGGCTCCTTAGAACGACTAGTTTACGTGAAATATAGGGAATAGAGGCTCAAGTTTAAGTGACACCACAAGGCATAAATGGATAAATCCAGAAAATCCAGAATATGGGTGTCTTAGTTTTCCTGTGTTGCTATAACAGAAATACTCTGTGGGTGGCTTTAACAAACAAATTTATTTTCTCAGTTTAGGAGGCTAGAAGTCCGAATTCAGCGTGCCAGCTCCAGGGGAACGCTTTATCTCTCTCTGTCTCTGTCTCTCTGTTTCTCTCTGTCTCTGTCTCTGTCTCTCTGTTTCTCTCTCTGTCTCTGTATCTCTGTTTCTCTCTTTCTCTGTCTCTCTGTCTCTCTCTGTCTCTGTCTCTCTCTGTCTCTCTGTCTCTCTGTCTCTCTCTCTCTGTCTCTCTGTCTCTCTCTCTGTCTCTCTGTCTCTCTCTGTCTCTCTCTCTGTCTCTCTGTCTCTCTCTCTCTGTCTCTCTGTCTCTCTGTCTCTCTCTCTCTTGGCTCTGCTTCTTGGTTCCTTCGTGATCTTTATGTGTCTTGGCTTTTGTCTTCCCCTATCCCTGCTTCCTTGCTTAATCTGCTCTTTTATATCTAAAAGAGATTGGTTTAAAACATACCCTACACTAATACCGCCTCATTAACATAACAAAGAAAACTTATTCCCAAATGGGTGTATAACCACAGGGTATAGGGGTTAGGATTTATAACATGTATTTAAGGGACACAATTCAATCCATAACAATAGGATATTCTATAGAACAACTGGGCTAGTTTAATCAACAAATCAATGGCATGAAAAAAACAAAGGTAGGAAAGTTTTGGAAATAGTGGTGATGGTTGCACAACATGGTGAATGTAATTAATGTCATTGAATTGTACACTTAAAAATGGTTAAAATAAAGAAAGAAAGGGTGGGAAGGGGAGGGATTCTTGTATATTTAAAAATACTCAGAAGGCATAATCATCAAATGCAATGTGGTAACCTTGTTTGGGTCCTGATTTGAACAAACCCACTATAGAAAAGATATTTCTTTAGACATCAGGGAAACATAGTCTAAGAATTAGATGATATCATGGAATTGTTAATTTTATTAAATGTGCTAACGGTAGTGTGGTTATGTAAGAAAATGTCTATATGTTTTAGAGATGCAAAAGGAATTATCTAGGGAAGAAATAATATGGAAGTCTGGCATTTTCTTTACAATGTTTGCACAGAAAAAAGAGGGATAGATGAAGCCAGTGTGGCAAAATCCTAATAATTGTTGAATATAGATTATCGGTACTTGTTTAATACTATTCTAATTTCAAACCTAGTCGGCGGGAGAAAGACCTGGTGATCTGTTCCTGTAAAGATTACAGCCAAGAAAACCCTATGAGGCAGTTCTACTCTGTCACATGGGGTCAGCTATGAGTCGGAATTGACTCAATGGCACCCAACAACAACAATTTTATTTACCTGAAAATTTTCGTAATAAAAATAGTGTAGAGATAGGCAAAATAGAATTCTTTTTGATAACAATTCAACCTAATCCTTATATATAACAATGGAGCAAATAAATGGAAAAAGTTATTGGAAAATCAAACTTAAGTTGCTATTCTTTGACTGTCAGCTCCCACTTTGCCGTAAAAGCACATTTGGTGTCAGTGATCACACCTCAGCTGACGAGATGATGGTGGAAGGAAGGGCTGACTGTAGATGGGTCTAATGACTCTCTCCCTCTCTTACATTTCATTTTTACTAACACCTGAGGTGACATTTCAGCAAATGAGGGCATGGAGCAGTTTGCAATGTTCTTTTGCATTAAAAAAAAAAAAAAAAGGTAATCACACTTGATGTCTTTGCTGATACAGTGGGGAATAATTTTTGGTCCTGTAAGTAGAGCACAAGATTTAAACAGAATTTGGAAGAATTTAACAAGCTTGCTGATTCTGTACAGATCACTCCTCATTCCACCTTTCCCGACACTTTCTCCTTGATTGCCCCATTTGAGTAAGGGTACTGGATTAAACAATAAGAAACTTTTTTTTTTTTTTTTTAAGATGAAGGATTACAAAATCAGAGATGGCAAATATAGCCAAGGACATAACCATTCCCCTCTCCAGAACCCAGACAGGCAGACATCACTAACAGATCACAGCTTTCTTTCTCACCGGACTCAGCTTCTTGTCACACTTCGGCAGGTCATACCATATTGATGAAAATTATTTGTCATTCCTACTCAAAAAGTCTTCAGGTCAGTTTATAGTGAAGAATCTGCTTATCTGATTTTTCATTTTTATAGTGGAACAAACAAGAATAAAAATACCTTGAATAGAAACTCAAGGAATTTAGATGAGATTGGATTTAAGGAAGCACCTCATGTAGGATTATTGAAATCTAGAATGATTATTTAGAAAGATTAGTCATTTTTCTTAAAAGACCTATTAACACTGAGTAGATTCTTATTGCCTGGAGTGATCTAGAACTAATGGGTTGACAACCATCTTTGGCCTATGCAGGGCATCTGGCATTTTTGTCTGTCCAGCATCCCTTTCCCCTCCTCCTTAGAATATTCTTTTCTCTGGGGAAAATCTGTATGTTTATGTAGAGCTGCCCCTTTCCTTCTTCATAGAAGGGGCAGATCTGGCCAGTCAGATTGTCCCATTTAATGATCACTGAAGGTAAATACAGGGATGGGTACACAACTCTAGCTGGGCACATCAAAATTCTCGCCCAGATTTTTCAGTTGGACCTTTTGGAGGACAGCTCTCTTTCCACTGAGTTTGCTAAAGTGGCAGGCTATGAGGCGTTGGTTGCTGATGGCTATAATGCCTTCCAGGTGGAAAGAGCAACAAAACAGAAAGTAGAATTGAGACACTGTGGAAAAGAAAGTTGTTGTTAGTTGCCATTGAGTCGGCTCCGACTCATGGTGACCTTATGTATAACAGAATGAAATGTTGCCTGGTCCTGTGCCACTTTCACGATCATTTACATGTTTGGGACCATTGTTTTGGCCACTGTCAGTCGATCTCATTGAGCTCTTCTTAAATCATTTGAGCCCTTTGTTCTAACTGTGCCTGACAAAATGCCCCTGGATGATTTAAAAATGAGCAACAATAAATTGATTTTTTTTCCCCCTTATTTTAGTTTGAAATGGTGTCACTTTGGGTTGATGTCACTTTTGGGGAAAGTCTTGATTAGCGTGGCATGTGAGATGCATCCTTTATTCAATTAACATTTATTGAGCTGTTCTAGTCACTTGCCTCTTGGGAAATACAGAAAAGAAAGACAGTCCTTGTCTCCAGGTGTTTACAGTTAAAAAGACTATTACAATACAGTAATAATACAATAAACAGCACTTGTACAGCATTTAATATGTACCAAGCACTATTCTAAACACTTTACATATATACATATATATATTTTATTATTGTGCTTTAGATGAAGGTTTACAGAACAAACTAGTTTCTCATTAAACAATTAGTACACATATTGTTTTGTGACATTGGTTACCAACCCCATGACATGTCAACACTCTCCCTTCTCGACCTTGGGTTCCCCATTACCAGCTTTCCTGTCCCCTCCTGCCTTCTAGTCCTTGCTCCTGGGCTGGTGTGCCCCTTTAGTCTCGTTTTGTTTTATGGGCCTGTCTAATCTTTGACTGAAGGGTGAACCTCAGGAGTGACTTCATTACCAAGCTAAAAGAGTGTCCGGGGGCCATACTCTCAGGGTTTCTCCAGTCTGTCAGGCCAGCAAGTGTGGTCTTTTTTTGTGAGTTAGAATTTTGTTCTGCATTTTTCTCCAGCTCTGTCTGGGGCCCTCTGTTTTGATCCCTGTCAGAGCAGTCGGTAGTGGTGGCCGGGCACCATCTATCTGTGCTGGACTCAGTCTGGTAGAGGTTGTGGTAGTTGTGGTCCGTTAGTCCTTTGGACTAATCCTTCACTTGTGTCTTTGGTTTTCTTCATTCTCCCTTGCTCCTACTGGGGTGAGACCAGTAGAGTACCTTAGATGGCCACTCACAAACTTTTAATACCCCAGATGCTACTCACCAAAGTAGAATGCAGAACATTTTCTTTATAAACTATGTTATGCCAGTTGAGCTAGATGTTCCCTGAGATCATGGTCCCCACAGCCTTCAGTCCAGTAATTCGATCCCTCAGGGAGTTTGGATGTGTCTATGGAGCTTCCACGACCTTGCCTTGGACAAGTTGTGCTGGTTTCCCCAGTATTGTAAACATTTTACATATATTATTTAATTTTTACAATAACCCTATGAGGTAGGTTCCATTACTTTTTCTATTTTAGAGATAGGGAAAATGAGGCACAGAGAGGTTAGACTACTCAGGTAGTCTAGCTTTTAGTCACCAAATTCTATAGCTTCAGTATACCTAAGGGTCAATGTTGGAGTGATACTGAAGAATAATCAATAATAGTATCATTCATTGAATGCATATTATGTACCAAGCCCTGTGTTAGGTACATTTCTGACTTAACACATTAAATCATTGCGAAAACCCAGCGCAGCAGAGAGCGTTCATTTTACAGTTAAGGAAAATGAGGCTCAGAGAGGTTAAGTGACTTGCCCAGATCACACAGCTAGCAAGTGGCAAAGTCTGGATTTGGATCCAGACATGTCTGCCTCCAAAGCCTTTGCTCTTTCCTCCGTATTACTGTGGAGCACTTTCTACCTTTTCCACTAGAGTTGTTTCATGTCTAGGATGCTTATGATTGGCTGCCAGTGGCTGGAAAACATTGGAGTTAATGCTGAGAGTCCTTTAACACTGAACAGTATGGCATGTTTTGCTTGCAGCATCGCTCTCAGCATTTGTATATACCTTGCAACCTGATCCTCCTGAGAATATATTTGCTGTAGTAGGGGAGAGGTTAAGAAACTCTTTGGGAGTATAAAAATAATGTTATTTATTTATTTTTATGGCAACCATTCAAACGCTGAAGGAAGAGAAACTTACTTTTGTTCTGCTTCCTGCCTTCAGGCTAGACCTGTAAATAAGAAGGCTAATGGGTGACGTATGTGTCAGGTATTGTGAGGACCAAGTGCTCATTTTATTAGTAAACCAGGGAATGAGAAGGTAGTATTTTGGATGGGAAGATTTTCTATGATCCATGCTTGTCTAATACCAAACCAAAGCCAAACCCATTGCCATAGAGTCAATTCCCACTCATAGTGATCCTATAGGACAGAGTAGAACTGCCCCATAGCGTTTCCTAGGAGCACCTGGTAGATTTGAATTGCTGACCTTTTGGTTAGCAGCTGTAGCTCTTAACCACCATGCCACCAGGGTTTCCATGTCTAATACAACCACTCCCTAATACAGGAGAAACTCCTAACAGTACTTCCACTTAGCCAACTTGCTGGGTTAACTCACACTCTCCATTCCTTCTGAAAAACATATCAGCTAAGGTACACCTATGTGCTTCTGCCTCCAAACATTTATTGAGTGCTTACTAAGCCCTTCATATAGGTTAACTCATAAAATCCAGGTAACAACACCACTTTACAAATGAGGAAACTGAGGCACAAGAAAGTTAAATAGCTCAGCACCAATTGAGTTTCATGCTTATCAGGAGTTGATAATATTTGTTAATGAATCAGTTTTTTGCCAGGCACACATACTGTAGTTATCAGGTAATTTAATTTAAATAAAATGTAAACCAGTGAAATAATATGAGCATAAAAAGAAGTTGAATTGTTGTTTCTATGAAAACTATGTTATATACTCTGCAAAGACTTGACAATGGTGAGGTTCCATAAAAATTGTTATTGAGTTAGATGTGAGAAAGACCATGCTTTGTTCTGCCTCTGTGTCTGTTAATTAGAAGGCCTTTTCTCATATTTCCCTCCTTCAAACACATCTTCTAAGATCTAGTTCAAATGTGACCCCCTTTGAGAAGTCTTTTTTTGATAGACCGTTTTACCAGTCCTGCTACTCATTGGTGGCATGCTGCTTAATCTTTCAGAGCCTTAGATTCAGTATCTTTGAAATGGAGATGATATCTACCTTGCAGGATCGTTGGGAGGATTCAGTGAGAAGATGCCTGTAAGGTCATCTGGCCTATAGCAATTACTCAATAAACGGCAGTCATTACAGAGTGCTTTGTCCTATGTTAAGGACTATGGAAACAGACAAATGAGATACTCCCTGCCCCAAGAAGCTGCAACATAGCATACGACTATCTGTTTTTGTCTCCACCTGCCCCGTAGTGAGCTGAACCATATTTTCACAAATGTAAATGGAAACTCTTCTAGATGTTTTTAGACACTGACACCATTATGTCATCCAAGTCCTCAGTCAGAATTTGAATAACTCATCCCGAAGATGCAGAAAGCATCAGGACAGAGCTTTTGCAGAGATAACTTTCCTATACTTAGTTACAAGATGCTTTGTCCTGCATTGCTTATAAATAGGAAAACAGGGATAGATTCAAGAGGAACAGGTTCCAATTCATGAAGGTTACATGGAGCAGGCTCTGGTGGGTTCGAATCATGGCTCTGGCTATTTGAACTTGGGGAAGTTGCAAAATGACTCTGAATATCAATTTCCTCCTCAGAAAAATGGGGCTAATAATTCTTATTTCATAGAAGGGTGATAAGAAGCAGATGAGCTAAAGTTTCAAGTGAGCAGCACAGTACTTGGTACATTGTTGTTGTTAGTTGCTGTCAAATTGGCTGCCACTCATGGCGACCCCATGTACAACAGAACGAGATGTTGCCCTGTCCTGTGCCATCTTCACAATCGTTGGTATGCTCCAGTCCATTGTTGTGGCCACTATTTTGAGTGTCTTCTAATCTAAGGGGCTCATCTTCCAGCCCTATATTAGACAATATTCTATTGTGATCTATAGCATTTTCACTGGCTAATTTTCAGAAGTAGATAGCCAGGTTTTTTCCCCTAGTCTGTCTTAGTCTGGAAGCTCCACTGGAACCTGTCTACCATGGGTGACCCTGCTGGTGTTTGAAATACCTGCGGCATGGCTTTTAGCATCATAGCAACCCGCAAACCACCACTGTATCACAAACTGTTGGACAGGTGATGGTGACACATAGTAAATACCTAATAAATGTTAGTTTCCTAATGTATGTATGTATAGATAGATGGGGATGCAGGGGGCACACACCTAACCTGTGAGCTAAGGAAATTCAAGCAGGTCTTTCTTCAACTGCTTTCTTTGTGCCACAGTCACAGAGACTCTGGTCTGGACAGTCAATTGGTCTGACCATGCATGTGGTCTCTTCTTTGTCTTACAGTAGAAGAGACGAATAATCAAATTCTAATTTCATGATTTACTTGCAGTTATCTTAAGTGAGATAATCAGCCTCTGGGAATCTCAGTTTCTTTTACTATAACATGCAGATACAAGTGTCTACCTTGCAAGAATAATGAAAGGAATAGAAATAATGAAAAGCATCCAAGACAATGCTGACACATAATAGGTACTCAATGAATTGTGGCTAGTATTAGTACAGTAGGAACTTCCTTATGTGAGCTAACTGGTCAATTTATTGAAAAAGTTGGCTAGAGCAAAGAATCTTAAAAAAAAAAAGAAAGAAAGAAAGAAAAAGATACAAACATTCCTCTCTTCACCATGCCCTACCACCACCACTGAGATCATCAAATCCTTTAATTTTATCTCCAAGGGTAGCTCCTACTCCCAAGCCTGGCCTGTGCTGATAGACATGAGCCACCCACTTACAAAGGCTAGAAATACTGCTCCAGACAGAACGTTTGGTCTGCAAGCGTGCAGATTTTCTACTCACAGAAGCCAGAATGATGACCACAGGCTGGGGTAGGAGGAGAGGAGAGTGGGAGTGGCTCCCATCATGGACCACAGAAAAGGAAGATGTGGATAAATTGAAAGCGGAGAGGTAGGGTGGGTTGGAAGGAGGAGGAACCACCAGTGAAAGCTGCTTCAGTGGCCAGCTGTCCCTCATGCTGCTGCCTGGGGTGGACCACCAACTGCCAGCAGAATTGGGTCACCTTCTGAGCATCTGATTTGAAATGAGCTCTTCTGCCTTGGAGGCTTTAGCCAGCTTTCCTTCCCCGTCTGACCCTGTGAATGTTGGCAACATGGATTCTTGTAAGCCCTAAAACACAGGCTGAAGGTATGTGGCCACCTGGAGGGGTTGTGACACCATGAAGGGAAATGCTTACCCCCCTGCTTGTCAGAACCAGTTTGACCTTGCCACT
The DNA here is from genome assembly GCF_000243295.1 of Trichechus manatus latirostris. Taxonomy (NCBI): domain Eukaryota; kingdom Metazoa; phylum Chordata; class Mammalia; order Sirenia; family Trichechidae; genus Trichechus; species Trichechus manatus. The sequence goes on along the minus strand of NW_004444024.1, from coordinate 7,335,006 downwards.
GAGCTGGGGTGGTGGTGGACCACCCCACCTTGTTATGCATATTGCAAGCTGCTAACTCTAAGGTTTTAGGGCTCTGTGTCCCTATGAGTCAGAATCCACTCGACAGCAATGGGCTTGGTTTTTGGTTTTGGTCCCTAAGTCAAACTGGAGATTGCCCCTACTCTGACCTGGGATCATATAGTCAATGTTAAATCCACCTGCCAAAGACGATGCTCATATTTTAATCAATGCTCATTTCTGATTTAATTGTTCTTGCAGCTTAAAATTAGACCTTCTTGTAAGAAAAAAAAAAAATCAAAAGCAGCTGTGCTTCAGTGCTATTCAGATCTGCGACTGACCTAGTTTTTAAAATTAAAAATGTAGCGTTGCTATGTGTCACATCTTTGAGCCCTGCTCACATTCTTGTAATTGAGAAGTGTTTTCTGAGTCGTGAGCATGTGGAAGAGGAAGGGCTTTGTGGCCGAGGGCATTGGACAGCCCTCAGGCAAACTCCAGAGACATCACTTTTACTGAGATTTACTTTCACACACAGAAAGGAAGATGGCAAAATAGAGCCCTCTGAAGGGTAACCTTAAAAAGTGGTGGGTCTTTGAATTGCTAGGCTTATGGTTGTGGGGACCATGGTCCTGGGGAACATCTAGCTCCATTGGCATAACATAGTTTATAAAGAAACTGTTCTACATTCTACCTTGAGAGTAGTGTCTGGGGTCTTAAAAGCCTATGAGCAGCCATCTAAGATACTCCACTTGTCTCACCCCTTCAGGAGCAAGGGAGAATGAAGAAAACCAGATACAAGGGAAGGATTAGTCCAAAGGACTAATGGATCAGCTACCACAGCCTCCACTAGACTGAGTCCAGTACAACTAGATGGTGCCTGGCAATCACCACTGACTGCTCTAACAGGGATTACAACAGAGGGTCCCGGACAGAGCTGGAGAAAAATGTAGAACAAAATTCTAACTCACAAAAAAAGATGAGACTTACTGGCCTGACAGAGACTGGAGAAACCCTGGAGGATGTCCCCTGGACACTCTTTTAGCTCAGTAATGAAGTCACTCCCAAGGTTCACCCTTCAGCCAAAGATTAGACAGGCCCATAAAACAAAATGAGACCAATGGTGCACAACAGCCCAGGGACAAGGACTAGAAGGCAAGAGGGGACAGGAAAGCTGGTAGTAGGGAACCCAAGGTCAAGAAGGGAGAGTGCTGACATGTCATGGGGTTGTTAACCAAAGTCTTAAAACAATACGTGTACTGTTTAATGAGAAACTATTAGTTCTGTAAACCTTCATCTAAAATACAATAAAAAAAAAAGTGGTGGGTCTTAGAGGCAAGTAATTATAAAGGTCTCCATGTTTTTGCCACCACCACTCTCGTGACAGAAGTGAGTGACAGAGCTGAAAACTTACTAAACAACTAGCCAATCCTCCCACCCCCATCCCTGTGTGCAGAGGGTCTTCCTGCAGGAACCACCCCTCCTCCCCCGCCACAACAAACCAAAACAAAAAACCCACTGCCATCAAGTAATTCTTTTTTATTTATTTATTTATTTTATTGTGCTTTAGGTGAACGTTTATAGCTCACGTTAATTTCTCATACAAACATTTATACACACATTGTTATGTGACACTAGTTTCTCTCCCTATAATGTGATAGCACACTCCTCCTTTCCACTTCTGATTTCCCATGTCCATTCAACCAGCTCCTATCCTTTTCTGCCTTCTCATCTCATCTCTGGACAGGAGTTGTCCGTTTAGTCTTGTGTATCTACTTGAACTAAGAAGCATACTCATCACTAGTATCATTTTATGTCTATTCTTTGTCTGAAGAGTTGGCTTCGGGAATGATTTTAGTTCTGGGTAAACAGAGAGTCCTGGGGCCATGTCTTCAGGGGTTCCTCCAGTCTCAGTCAGACCATTAAGTCTGGTCGTTTTACTAGAATTTGAGTTCTGCATCCCACTTTTCTCCTGCTCTGTCAGGGACTCTCTATAGTGTTCCCTGACAGGACAGTCATTGGTGGTAGCTGGGCACCATCTAGTTCTTGTCTCAGGCTAACGGAGTCTCTGGTTTATGTGGCCCCTTTTGGTCTCTTGGGCTAATATTTTCCTTGAGTTTTTGGTGTTCTTCATTCTTCTTTGCTCCAGGTGGGTTGGGACGAACTGATGCATCTTAGATGGCTGCTTGCCAGCTTTTAAGGCTGTCGAGTAATTCTGACTCATAGCGACCCTATAGGACAGAGTAGAATTGCCCCATAGAGTTTCCAAGGCTATACGTATTACAGAAGCAGACTGCCACATCTTTCTTCTGTGGAGTGGCTGGTGGGTTTGAACTGCCGACCTTTCAGTTAGCAGCCTAGTGCTTTAACCACTGTGCCACTAGGGCTCCTCTGGCAAGAAATTAAGGTTGTTTATTCCAAAGAAATGTAATGAATTGTCAGTGTCTAAAAGGATTAGGACTATCTTCTGAGTCTGATTTTAGGATTTCCAGTTATAGTGATTGGCTCCCTAGCTGCTCATCAGAAAATGAAGCTTTCAGAACACAACTCCTAGTTCCCCTTTCACAAAATCAGAGTCAGCTATCCCCTCATTCTCAAACATAAACAGTCAAAGATGACCAGGCATTTAAGCAAAACATAAAGAACAAGATAAACTAACAGAAAAAAAAAAAAACTAGAGGAAACAGAGATAACGCAGGCAAACAAACCAGAAAATGAAACAAACCAATCTAATAGAATCATCTAATTAGTACCCTCATAGAAGATAGTGCATCCACAAAATAAGAACAGGTTGCTATGAAAAAAGAAAAACTTAGCAAGACAGAGGCTTTCCCAAAGTTGACAATAATCCTAAAAATTTATATGACATTACCAGTAATGATTTATGTAGAAAGAAATTTTTCTAAACCATCAGTTACAAAGAACAAATTTTGATCAACCATAGTCAAAAGACTGAATTATCTTTCTATTCTCTCTATAGAAAATGATCGTACAATATATCATTGTCATATGAAGAGGTTATCAAAAAGTATACAGCCAAAAACTATACAGAAAAAATAATATAGAAGTGTGTCTTACAGTTAATTAATAAAAATATTTTTTGTTAGCTTTCTAAAAGTTATAATTTCTTTTCTTACTCTAAATAAAAATTTGCCATCAGCTCTAATTTTGTGTTCATAATTTTATGTTCCTTTTCTTAAAGAGAGCTCCCAAATTATATAAGTTTCAGGTTGCATAAAGCCTAGATATGCCCCTGGCAGTGAGCTGCATTGCCTGAATAAAGAGCAGAGAAAGTGGCAAGCAAACTGCAAAAGGATATATACTATATGATTCCAATTCAAGTACTTTTTAAACACACTAATCTCACTATATATTGTTTATATATACATATAGTAGAAGTATGAAAACATAGGCTAGAAGATATGCACCCAATTTGTGAGAACAGTTGCTTTGGGATGAGAACTGCTGTTTTTTTTTTTTTTTCCCCAGTACTGAAGCAAAAATGAAAAAAAAGTTACATTTGTTTATTTTGGGTGGTAGACACATGGATGTTATATTATTCTCAGTGATTTTTATCTTTTTGATTTAAAAACAATTGTCAAATCATATTCTGTCAGAATCTGAAGGCATTTTTCCACAGTCTTCTAGTATCCAGTATTTCTCACAAAAAGATCCTATGCCAGTCAGATGCCACCCAATCCCCACCTATCTTTTTTTTTCTTTCTTGAAACTAGGACTTTCTCTTAAAACATGCTCCTTTGGAGGCTTAACCCTCTGCCACCTGCTTCTAGTGTATTGTGCATTGTACCAGCTAAGGAAAGAGCAGGGCCTTCAAGTTCTGAGTTTGGGGTAAGAAAATATATAACTCCACAAGAGTGCTCAGTTATTAAATTGGAATAAATTCTACTCATACCTTCTAGAAAATGTAGCTTTTCGCTGCTTCAGAGATTGTATTGTCAAATAATATTTGTGTATCTGGTGAAATCTTGGAGAAGCTGTAGGGTAGGTGAATCTATGATTTTATATGATAAAAGACCAGATAGAGAAAAACAATAATAGATACCATTTACTTTGTTCCAAGCACATTATTATCTCCTTTAATCTTTAGAATATCCTTGTGTAGTAGTTGGTATTTGCTTCATTTAAACACAAAGAAACTGAAACAGAGAGAAGTATTTTACACCAGGTCACACAACTAGGACATGCACAAATCATCTCGATTCCAAGGCCTGTGCCCTTCAAGCTGTATCATGTTACCTCCTGGTATGGTGTGTTAGTTTCCTAGTGCTGCTATAATAGAAATACCACAAGTGGGTGATGGCTTCAAAGAACAGAACTTTACTTTCTCACAGTTCTGCAGGCTAAAATCCAAATCAAGGTTTCAGCTGTGTCATTTCTTTCCTTGTAGGTAGTCCTGGGAATTTCTTGATTTCTTGGTTTGTAGACGATCGTCACATGTTGTCTGCCTCCCCACTTCCAATGTGAGTCTAATATGCTCTTTTTATAACTTAGAAGCTGTTAGATTTAGACCTTGTGTATGGTCTAATTAACCTAACAAAGAAAACCCTATTTCCAAACAGGATTATATCCACAGGTATAGCAGTTACGATTCCAACACATATTTTGGGGGACACGATTTAATCTATAATATATAGTGTGTGGAAATTTTTCTTAAACATTGATAAATTCCCTGTTTCTATTTTTTTTAATTGAATTTTGTCCTTTGGCCTGTATGCTGTATTCTTTTTTCTTTTTTTTATTGTACTTCACGTGAAGGTTTACAGAACAAATAGTTTCTCATTAAACAGTGGTACACATATTGTTTTATGACATTGGTTAACGACCCCATGACATGTCAACCCTCTCCCTTCTTGACTTTTTTTTTTTGGTGAAAATATATATAGCCAAAGATACACCATTTCAAAAATTTCTACATG